>NC_080431.1:54288356-54588356 GCF_028018845.1 Melospiza georgiana
TTATAATAATGATGATGTTCCCATATTTTTGAAATTCCTTTGTCTATATTTTAATAAATGGTCAGAATACTGAAGTACTTACAACAGAAAGAAAATATTTGTGAAGAAAATATGTACAAGATGGGTGCTGTTTCTCAGGAACTTGATGCCTCTTTCTCAGACAACAGTTTCAAATTGCACTTTTGCTCACAGAGAAATTCACTATATCCTGGGTTTCATCTTTCAGAGAGAGAATCTGATCTGCAAACATGGACCAGTACTTTTTGCACAATGGAGGGTGAGACAGTGGTGGAATTTCCCAGCATAACACAGAGCTTAAGAGTTGTGTACTGGGGCAAGAGGGTTTATGCTATGTAGATTGTATCTCTGGACCCTTCTCACTTGCCAGGGCCTTTGGGGTGATGCTCATCTACCCTGGAATAAATGAGGAGTGATTCCTACAAGACCAAAGACAACGAAGAAGGAATATAGTTAGCTCTTTTTTACACCATCAGCGAAATTTCAAGTGATGTGACCCTTGTTTCCAAAGACAGATACAAGAATTCTAGGGATGTCATCATTTGGAAAGCAAGCATACAAGAAACCTACTTGAGTTACCATCCCTGAACATATCCACTGCTTGGATTCAAAGAACACTGAAGAAAAAAAATATCAAATAGAAGCTCAGACTGTTTGTTTATATTCTTTTTTTGTTTATTATTCTTAATATTTTATTAGGAACCGCTTGTCAATTGCCTATTTGTGAAAACATCCAAAAAAAAAAAAAAAAAAGAAGCTGCACACTTCTACAGTGGAGACTCAGTGGAGTTTTTAGTTTGCACAGAATTGTCTGCAGTAGCCTTCCAAATCAGACACAGACAAGTTTTAACTACCTACTGTCTCAGCTTGAAGTGCATGGAAAGATTACAGGCTGCTTGGGAGAAAATTAAAGCAGGGTAAAATAGTTTACAGAGATAAAACAAAATCAGCTGGACCCGAAGAGATGCTTCAAGGTAAACAGAAGGATTTCATTTCATTAAGCAAATTTTCCTGGCAAGAATCTAAGATTACAGCAGGTACTTATGTTTTCTGCTCATGTCTCAGATACACTAACGTTCATCACCAACTACACCAACATACAGAGCTGGGCAAAACCTTGGCTGGGGCCTCTCATTTCAAGGGTTATTTTTCACTACAGTTTAACACAGCGTAATTTGATTTCTTGATAGCCTATTTTTTGTTACAATCATTTTGCACATAAAAAAATATAAAAGCAGATGTAGATGAAAAGGCACAGTAGATCAGACCAAAGAGCTCTTGTTGTAAAAGCCTGGCTGCAGCCCTGCCTCCAGCAATGGCCAACAGCAATGCAATGGGCAGCTGCACAGCAGTACTTACCATTATTTACCCATGCTTTAGAAATTAGTGTCTCAAAGACTCCTAAGCCAGGGGTGGTGTCTCTTTTTAATAGCCCTTCATGGCAAGGTTATTTCCCTTTTTTATCCTGCCATGCTGCAAAGTTTTCTGTAGCCAATGCATTTGCATTACCCAAGTGAGCAGCTAAATATTTCAGTTTGCTGGGAAACTGTGTGCACATTAACCAGCACCATTCTTCTCAAATGAACAGAGACCACATGAAAGCAAGACATGTTTTTTTCTGGGGGCTAAAACAAATTCACTTGCAACACATGATGGCTAAAAAGGAGGAAACTACAATTCCAATAACAATACGGACAGTTTCTACTGCTTGTAGCACTGAGATGCCTTGGCTATTTCCTGTCACAGGAACCAATTGCCAGTTGCTTGACATTGCTAAAATCTCTGAGACACCTCATCAACCATGACTTGAGTTTTTCACTGCACAGAACTTCAGAAGACAAGACTGTTCTTTGTACTCATCCTGGTTTGAAGATTTTTCAATGGCTTCATTATTCTGAAGCTGGTGAAGTCTATACGTGATTTCCACTGCCATGGAGTTTTTAGGTGTGAACAGCATTTGTCTAAACACACAGATTATGCTTTCACATCATCTGGATCCTTCATTTGGAAGAAAAATACTTGAAATAAATATGAGAGGAACCTCCAAGCCACCATGAAGCAGTTAAATTCTTCTGGAAAACCAAAAATAATGTTGGAGACATGCTAAATATTCAGACTTCTTGGGGAAAAACCAACCAAACAAAAAAACCGAACCAGGAAAAATCTGAATGAAGAGACTAATTAGTATTCCCTGAGCACATCGAACTCAGGCTGTTATCTTGCCAGACAAGGACTTGTGCTGCAAGATCTTTTATTGAACAAGCTTGAAATACACTCTTATGTGAAGAGGTTGATGAAAACTTTCTTCAACTTCTTTGTTTTCAAGCACAACATGAGTCTGGTATTTCCAAGGGCTGGAATAAAAAGAGTCACAGCACAACCCCCAAATACAGCATTTCAGGATGAGATAATGGAAATCTTGTGCTTTTTAGAACTCCTCAACATAGGGGCATAGCTGCTCAAATAGGACAGGTAACTTCCTCCCAACTCAACTAGGTCAAAATGTCCTAAGCACAATCAGTCCCTCCTAAACTCTGCCTGATACAGCTCTTCACCAAAAGAAAGAAATTCGCATTTGACTCTCAGTGGTCCATCAGGTGAAAGCTATTATTTATCCCAAGAGCAAATCTCCTGGAAAAATCTAAACTTGCATAAGAAATTTCTGATAATTCAATAAGGAAAAAGATCCTAAATAAATGTAGTTTAGTAACATATCCACTTGAATTCTGCACCTGAGTTTTCTAAGTCTTTGTTTCCATACAATGGAGCTTTTAATGTCTAACTTTTCACCACAGTTTGAAAAGGAAAGCTACAAAATTATTTCCAACCAACAGCAAGCAGAAGCACAAACTCAAAGTATGCTTCTGATAAACACTTTGATTACAACCTGGGTTGGCTGATTATTCAACTTTATTTATCACAAGGCAACGGTAAAGTAGGAGATCACTAAAGAATCACTCTGAAGAGCAGTTCAGAAATACCTCCATACCTCCATAAAGCCCAAACAAACATCAGTGTTTTCTAAAAGTGATGAGGACAATAAATATTGCTTTGTTGGTGTCCACAACCACTGCTTTAAATATCACTTCAAGGCAAAAAATAATAAGAAAACATAGCTTTAATTCATGATGGGAAAATCACAGTTCGACTAAGTGGCCGATTTCAACAAATAAAGATTTGCAAGGTACAAAATAATCAGTTGCAAGAATGCCAAGGTCTACATTGCTGTGAGGCATTTTTCACTGTTTGAATTTTAGTTTTTTAACTCGAGTTTGAAAAATAATATTATAACAAGTAGGTTAACACCATGTATTTTTTTTCCATTTTAATAAAGTAAGATAAATTAATTTGAGTTCTAAACCATGTATTTCATCTTTGTGTGTATGTACTTTGCTTTTCCTGTTGGCAAATGTACATACCAGAAAAACAAGTGCCACACAATTAGGTTGCTCTGTCATATGTGCTCCAGTGAATGTTTTTGAAGTCTAAATCATTGTACTAAGGTTGAAAAATTTTGACTCGTTAATTTTTCTTAAAGAATTTGGTTTGGTTTAGCACTTAAACACCTTAAGTGCACAATTTCCATACCTGTTCTTGTTATTCAAGAGTAATCCCATTGAAATCAAGGGATTTTCTTCCAGAAAATGAAATTAATCAGTAGAAAGGAAATGGCACATTCCAGCTAATCTCTGAAGTTAAGAAACTGCAATTTCCCTCAAATTCCTGGTGCTGTGTTGGAGTTACTTCTGTAATGTGGAGTTGAATGGTTGAATTTTGTAGCCTCTGATGGAATTAGCATTTTTCATCCATTTAATCCTCCCTTTCATTTTGGTATCATCATTCTAAAGTTTCAGCTGGTTCAATCTTGTCATAAAATCATTTAGTTCATTATCCATGTCCTGAAAAGCAGGTAAAGAAGACAATGAGTTGTGGATTTGTGTCCATCAGTGTTTTGAGAAAAGCATGGTAAAATATATCATACAAGACTTACTCCAGAACAAGTGTCAAAAAACAGCTATAGACATGATCAACATCCTATTATATGTCATTTCTCAATGTGTTTTGAGTTCTACTAATTCACCAAATTGTGTAAAAAGCACAGCTGATCAATTGAATCTGAGATTCCGTTTTCCCCACAAACACTTATTTTACCATTGAGGTGAATCATGCTTAGCATTAAACTGCTGTCAAGCAAACCTTTATTTTGACAAAACATCCTGATATTAAAGTTGGATTTTTTTACAGTTCAAAACCTTTCATCCAAATCAGAAACCAGTAAAGAGTTTATACTGACTGGCAGCCTCTCTGAAAGCAATCTGGACAAACAAAAGAATGCTGTGCAGCTCAGGTGAAGACACAGTATGCCCGGTAACACAGAGGAATCAGTAACTCAATTTGTGATAATGAAATTTTCTGCAATTTTTTTGCCAACACATCAAAATTAAACCTCATTCACCTTGCTGTTATCTACAACAAGTTTACTTTGAGGCAGTTTATAGTCATACATTAGTTACTTGTTTTAGAAAATAAGCACCAGTTGTATTTCTTTAATTGTGCATTGCACTGATGCTCCTTGTCTGGTGGAAGGCAGCAGTGCTTCTGAACTCATGTTTTCCTAGCCCACCGTCCATCCAAACTGCTCTCCTCTGGCCTGTGGGACCAGGATAAATGTTCCCACTAGTGCCTCCAGGTGAAGTTTAGATGACAAACCTGAATGTAAAGACACTGTGAAGTCTGACTGCAAGTCTGCTGATCTACATTTGGCTACCACTGCCCTTACAGGCTCTGCTGCTGTGACAGCAGCAGAGCTGCCACTACTAAGAGGTCACCATTCTCCCCCCTGGCAGAGGTGCTACAGGTGATAAATAATATATATATTATATATATATATACACTATAAATATAAATTCAGCCCAAGAGTGAAAATGGGCTGCTCACTATGGAGGCACATGCTGTCTGTGAGAAACTTGCTGAACTCTCCAACTTAAGCCACATCATCTTAACTTTAGAACTGGTGGTTTTCCCCATTTAATTATTGAATAGAATAGTTTGGTTTTGAAGGGATCTTTAAACATCTAGTCCACTCCTCTGCAATGAGCAGGGACACCTTCAACTAGATCAGGCTTATTAGAGCTCCATGTAACCTAGACTTAAATGTTTCCAGGGATGAGGCTCCTTGCAAGGGTGGAGAGAATTGGAGGGTTGGATCAAGTGATGTAGGTCTTAAAACTATCGCGGGTTGCTCAGTTCTGGTCCCAGCACCAGATTGCTGCCTGTTTTGCTGGATAAATACAACTCAGTGTAAACCTGAAATAATGGCTATTGTAGCACCAATTCTTCTCAGTTTTCTGGAGACAGTAACTTGGTTTGACTGAAAAAGTGAGAGCCAGAGAAGGAGGGCATTACGATACACACAACTGTATGTTAAGAGGGTACTCTGCAATACATTTTTGTATTTCCTCACCTCTCCTCTGCTGGATTTAGCTACAATATCAATTTCATAAACGCCCATCATTAGCACTTGGATGTGTATCTGCTACATTACTATAAAGAAATTCTGTCTTGAATGTGTCCTTCTGGGAAGTTCTGGAGTGGATGAAAGCAAGAGCATTTGGTCAATCATCTAAAGTACCTGAGAGCCATATAGGCAACTTAGGTTTGTAAATAATTCCAATCTTGTTTCGTTTTGGTTAAGAAAAGTCCATTTATTCACAAACCCCTATACAGAGACAAAGAGGTCCTTATACTGGTTCCCAATGCCTTCCATCCACTTTTAATATTATTCAGAATGATTTCTAGGTGACTTTAACCAGGTTTCCAGCAGAAAATGGAATTTCATGACACTTATTTATACACCTGTGAGCTAAAAAGGAAGGAAAAGGTGAAGGACTTTTGTGTAATGCAAACTTACACACCACAGCATTTAGATGGGGAGAAGAACCCTAAACACTCTCATCCATCCCCTGTCCCAGCTCTGTGCCTGCACCCAAAACACAGCACAGATTTCCTGATTTTACCTGCAAGGGAAGTGCAGGGGAAGCAGCCCTGGGAAGCCAGGAGGAGGAATGAAAGGATGAATGGCTGGGAAGCCAGGAGGAGGAATGAAGGAAGGAATGGCTGGGAAGGAAGAGGAATGAAGGGATGAATGGCTGGGAAGCCAGGAGGAGGAATGAAGGGATGAATGGCTGGGAAGCCAGGAGGAGGAATGAAGCGATGAATGGCTGGGAAGCCAGGAGGAGGAATGAAGGGATGAATGGCTGGGAAGCCAGGAGGAGGAATGAAGGAAGGAATGGATGGGAAGGAAGAGGAATGAAGGGATGAATTGCTGGGAAGCCAGGAGGAGGAATGAAAGGATGAATGGCTGGGAAGCCGGGAGGAGGAATGAAAGAAGGAATGGCTGGGAAAGAAGAGGAATGAAGGGATGAATGGCTGGGAAGCCAGGAGGAGGAATGAAGGATGCTTCCTCCCAGGGCTCTCAGCAGTGGGGCACGTACAATCGGTGCTGCACCATGAATTCAAACTGGACACTGACACAAAGCCAGGATCTGTGGCTGCCTACAGTGGTGCCCATGGCCACGGTGCCCCTGCTGTTCTTGTCCCCACTGCCACCAGTGAGTGGTGCCTGACAAAAGGAACTGTAGAAACCCTTTGCTGTATTCTGCCACAACTGCTGGCAAGTTCTGGAAAGCCGTACTGAAACTGGAATAAGGCAGGAAAATCGGGAATTTTCCAACAGCTGTAACTGGCAAAAATCTCCAGTTTGTGCCCCTGAATGGTAGGACCCACTAATGCTGTGCAGTGGCATTTGTTCAGCCCTGACTCATAGACAGAAGAATGGTGCTGAATGAATCACCAGCAGCATTTTCCGCAGTATCTAACGAGGTAGCTCATCCAAATATTGATCCGTCCCAAGTCTCTCTAGTTTTTGAGATCTGAGATACCACAGTCAAGTATGCTATTCACCATTAAAATTTTGCATTTGGGAAAGGGAGGAACCAGGCAATGACCAAACATTGGTTGGTGCATCCTTTGTTGATAGGAGCTACCTTCTGCCTGCTGTGAAGCTATCAAAATGATATGCACACTGCTGAAATGCAAGAGAAATAGGAACTTAGCAAGTTAATAACAGAGAGCTTTAAGGCAAATTAACAAAACCACTTTACAAAATATCTTGTTCAGTTTGGCCCACTGCTGCAGAGGTCATTAAGCCAAACACTGTAGTAAAATAATTTTGATCCGTAACAGCAGAAAGGACAAACATTAAGCAAAGGATAATCACAAATTAGCATTCAGGACACCAGCTGATCATTGCAGGTGTTGAGGGAAGATAGTTTCTCCCTGCACAAGTGCCTGGAAAAGCACATTTCTTCCCCTTTCCTCTCTGATGTTGGACACAACATGCTTGGGCAGCAGGCAGGGGACATCTCAGGTGTCCACAGTCCTGCCCTGCTCAGCGTCTGCCCTTTGACTTTCACTGTGATAATGCCTGTATAGGAAACAGGCAATCCTTCCTACCCTTCGCTCCACCCAGCAAGAGCCCAGCTTGGGCAAGTCCCATGGCTTGAGTTGCACGTTACAGGAATTACTACCACAGAAACCACATAAAACAATGGAGAAGAAGCATTACAAGAAGCAGTGCACGTGCACCAGTGAGGTGGCTTTGGTGGCCAGTATCTCCACAAAACACACTTCTGCCATCCCAAGTGACTGCCATAACTGATGGAACCCAAAGTCATGGAACACATGAACTCAAAGGACATTTTATGGACAATTTGTAAGGGTGGTCCATCGACTAACAGAATGACAGTTGTGTATTGTATCAAACTGTGGGAAATAGGACGGTGGCTAGTGAAGTTGTATTGAATAGTGTGAGGTCTGGCCATGGTGTAAATAGCACGGTATAAGGGGTGGAATATACGCTGGGATGTGGCTGGGATGGGGCTGTGCTTTGGGTTTATGCTGAACACAGTGCTGATAATGTAGAGACGTTTCTAAGCAGGGTTTACACAAGCAAGCCCTGAGCCCAGAAGCCGGTACAGGCCGAGGTCAAGGCTCGGGAACGACCGACACCGACCCCACAGACCGCTCGCGCCCCACTCGTGCCCCCGCCGGCCACGCCCTCCAGCAGACCACGCCCCCTGCACACACAAACCACGCCCACATACCATGGCCCCGCCCATCCCTCCGGCCCACGCCCCCGCCCACCCGCACGGGAGGACTCCGCGCAGGCGCACTGCGCGCCAGAGCCAACTGCCCCCTCGCGGCCCCCCCCAGCTCTCCCCAAAGATGGCGGCCGCGCGGCGGCGGGCGAGGCGGCGGGCAGCGCTGAGGCGGCGGGGCGGGGGCGGCGGCGGGAGCGGGGGGCAGTGACAGCCGCGGGGAGGGCAGGAAGAGGCGGCGGAGCGGCGGCGGCCGGAGGGCAGGTACCTCGAGTGGGCGGGCAAAGGGGTGGGGGAAGCGCCGCCCCTGCCCGAGCTGCGCCATCGGGAACTCCCCCTGGCGCTCCCCGCCTCGGCGCCGCTGCCCGCTGGCGGCGGAGCGCGGACCGTTAGCCGGGAGAGCCGCGGGGCCATGGCGGTGAGTAGGCGCTGATGGCGAACCGCCGCCTTCTCCTCCGCGGGGCGGCCGGAGGGGTGCGAGGGGACGGGGGCGGCGCCGCTGCCTGCCCCGGTGCCTGAGGAGCGGCGCTCCCCGCCGGGCAGGACCGGGAGCCGGCGCCTCCGACGGAGCCCCGCGAAAGAAACTTTGTGTCTCCCTCCCTGCCTCCCCTCCGCGGCTCGGAGGTGCCTCTGCCGGCCGGGGCGCGGGGATCCGCCCGCTGTCAGCGCCGGGCTGCGGCGCGGCGGCCGCGGGAGGAGGCGGAGGGTGAGCCGGAGAAAGAAGCAGATGCGGAGCGCGACCAAAACAGCTGAGCCGGCTGTGACAGGCGGGGAGGAGAAGGCAGCGGTGGTGCTCGACACCTCTCTCTCGTTGTTGTTGTTGTTATTGTTGTTGTTGCCCTCCGCCTAAGCCGTAAAGGTTCCCTCATAACGCCCAGCTAAAGGGATTGAGCGTCTCTGTGTAGATAAAAGTCTTCCCGAAAACACGGTAATAATCATCTTGCCGACTCCTAGCAGAGGCATTATTCTTTCTGCCAGATTTGCTCCCGAATCCCCCCTCCCTGAATGTCGCCCAAGCTAAACAGAAACTTTTCGTTGCTTCCAGGCAACTTAGAAAGTGAAACCAGCTAAAAGCAAAAATGAAACTTTTCAGCTGTTTTTTATTGTGCGAAGTAAAGAAATTAAGCAGCAGAAACAAGAGAAAATGTGTTTGGTAGGAGAAAATGTTATAAACGGCACCTCAAGACGTGTTAGTCATTTGTTTAACCCTGTCAAAGGCATTTTATTAGCCACCTTGCATGTCAAGTGTTATTCTAGAACATTTCATGTTACGAAGTAATTTCTGTGAAATGTTCTTTGTTTTTAGAATTTCAGTCTGCATTTGATCAAATACATACCTGATTAGAAACGCCTTAAATTTTCAAGGAGACTTAAAATGTCTAAATTTTTTGTTGCTGAGCACTTGGCAGCTTCTGTCTTAGAAGCTGTAGGAGCCAGTCCTGCTAAGCTTTCTTCTTTTAAGAAGCTATTTTGTTGTTATGGCAATGGGAAACTTTCTGTTTTATACAGCATAGAAATTTAACTGATGTGAATCTGCATCCGTAGATGTGTTTATTTTCTGTGTTGTGAAATAGTATGAGTCACAGCAAATCAGTGGTCCTTAAAATTCAGAGAGGTTGATCAGTTACATTTTTTTCTGCCTTTTTTTTTAAGGAAATGATCTCAAATAATTATGAAATTTAGTCACATGATGAATGGGGAAGTAGCAAGCTGTCAGGTAGGGAGAAAACTGTACACACATGTGAAAGTCAGAAGTAGCTGAGTATCTCTAGCACTCAATGTTGGCAAATTGGATAGAGTTCTTGACAGCCAGTGTTTCTACTAAGCATGAGGGAGCAAGAAAGGTGCTGGTCAAGTTTGAAAACATGGCATCTAATCCAGATTCACTCTGTGTACACAAGTTATCTTGTCACACATGTATTGAATCTGGGAGTTGTTTGTGCAAACAAATGATTCATTCAAAATCATTCACCAGAATGATTTTTCTGGTGACTTTGGGGGAGGAAGTTGAGGTGCTATATGAGTTCCACAGGGGCACTGGATTTTTAGCAGGTGAAGCCCTGGTTGAGAGAGACAGAGATCCTTGTCCTCAGGAAGGCCAGGACTCGGTGATCTGTGGCTTGGCTCACTTGGTCAGGGGGTGAGCAATCAGCTTGGAGCAGAGTCACAGGCTGACCACTGTAGATGATAATATTACAGCAGGATTAGGTGAGTGTCTCAGGTTTTTCTCAGGGCAAATGGAGCTCTTCTAAGGCTTTTTGCTGTATGACAAGCTCTGGGTGTATGAGTTTCATGAGGGTCAGGTCATTACACGCAGCACCAATTGCCTAATTTTAGTCTGTTAATGGCATTTCTACCTTTTTCAAGTTGAAGTTTCTCCTAGTTTGTGAACTTAAAACTCAAAAGCTTTAGATTTTTATAGGCAATGATGTAATGGAGCTGCAGAAACTTGGATTATGATTTGGACTAGTAACTCATTTGCTTTGGGCTCTGAATCCTGTGCATCTTACGATGCTTTTCTTTGTTAACCTTTGCCTTGTGGCCATTTAATTTTACTTGAATTTGGACCTCCATCGGCTAACTCAGTGTTATGCTGATGATCATTTTGGCTGAAGATCTCAAAGAGATCCTTAGAATGGTTATTGCAGCTTTAAGTGCTTAATTCAACATGTTTCTGCAGTGTTCTGTCTTAGGACTTGAGAAAAACTCTTAAAGCCTGACTTCACAAGAGGTTCAAATTTTCATCCTTGTCAGTACTTTCTCCTAGATGGCTTTAACATCTGAATGCTTTTAGATGATGCTACAATTTCCCTTGCTGGCAGGTCACTTCTGCAGTGGTGTATGCTGTTGTACTTGTGTTGGTCTCTAGAAATGCAGAATGCTGGGAAGGTGTTGTGTGCTGCTGTTCTGATTGTCTTTTCGTGGCTCTGTCAGTGGCAAATCTTGGAACCCAGCCCCGTCCCCCTTCTTGGGTTGAACTGGCAAACATGCAGCCTTGCTCATTCCCAGACAGGCAGACACCAGAGAACACAGTTTTTGAGGATGCAGGCTTACTTCCTAGACAGTTTTCTGCACCATAGATGTTCCTTGTCAATGCCTTCTGCAACCTCAGGAATTCTTTTCTTCTTCTTCTTCTTCTAGCAACTTTGTATCTTTTTTTCACCTCCACTGTCTAATTGCTGTGGGATTTCTAGTTCAATCGCTGCTAAAATGTCTGCAGATAATGTCATGTTCCATCAATGCATTTCTGTTATCTAGGATATGCACTGGATTCTCTCTGTTATAGGTGTCAATAACACTTCTATATTTTATCATTGATTTCTTTAAGACTGTTGGCTTGGGGAAATTCCCAGGCAATTTGTAGTAAAATTCAACTTCACTACAATTTAGAGTGCCTGAGTTGAATTGAGAGCTGACGTTTCTCCTGTAGGACCAGATCTCACTAAAAATGGATTTGACTTGGACTGTCAAGTTTTTAGTTTAACTAAAAGATACTGTCTGTATCTCAGGAAAGCAATAATAGTTTGGAATGAGTACACTGCTTTTTCTGTTCAGCAAACATGAACAATGTTTATTTTGCTCATGGGGCCAGTGTTTCCTGAGCTACAGATATGACTAGTTTTTTGCTTGTTCTTTGCTATATACAGTAAACTTTGAGCTTTCTTAATGCTGGTGTTCACTTGATGTCAATAGAAAAACACTATCAGCCTTTTTCTTAATCTTCTCTATTCATGAAGTTTAATGGTTGTGTTTATGTCCAGTAGTATTTTGGACTGTCATCCTCAGGTGTGTATTTTGTAGGACTGATGAGGTAGCAGGATGTTTAGGAAATGTCTGTAACACTTGATACTAATACATGTTTCTTGTAGGTTGTCATCTTTAATTTTTCCAATTAATTTGCTTTTGGTTTCAGATGGAACAAAAATTTTCGAAGTCATTTTGTTTGCTCCCCAGGAATCTGGTCCTATTCCAGCTGCTGACACACTCTTGAGCCTGTAACCACTGAAAATCTGCAGACTTTTTGCTAACCTGTCCTAGATGACTTTAATGAAATGTAAATTAAAATAGCATTTGCTATGCTCTTTTGTCAATAGTGAAATAGAATTTTTAGCTGTTCATTTCATGGTGGACTCTTCATGTCCACCATGTCACTTGTTAGTTTATGCACTTTTTCTTGGTTATATTGATAATCTGTCTTGGTTACAACACATGCTGCAGAAACTGTTGGTCTTCACTTTGGTGGCACAGTTGTGTAGAGCACTGTGTTATTACTCTTCTTGAATGTATTGTTTTAGCTTATGTATTCAGAATTGCAGTAGCTCAAGAATGAAATATCCTTTTATTTTCTAAATACTTTATTAAAACTTCAGCACCATGCTCATTTGTGATGTCTTCACAACACATTTCAAACTGAGTTATACTGGACCTGCTTAGCCCTCTTTGTTCCTGGCTCCAAGTAAACTTTCACTGTTTAGGTCTAGGCAAGCACATTTGTTGGCTTCAGTCTCATCAGACCTACCAATATTGAACCAGTGTTCTTAACAGAATTTATATATTTTTGTCTCCCTTTAAGTTTTTACTTTTTCAGGATATGTGGACCTTCTGCTCATGCTGTTCTGCAGCCAAAACATCATTTAGGCTAACCTTGGTATCCTCTCTTTTGGTTTAGTACCTTGGGCATCAAACACCACCCCAACACCAGTCCACAGAAGTTAATCAGGAGCACTGAATATGCCTATGGTGTACCTCCCCCCAGTTTTGCTGCCAGAGTTGTTCCAAAGCATTTAGGACACATGAGCAGATACACTGCAAAATTCTGCATTTATAGACAGTAGAAAACATTGTACCTTACTGTATATTGAATGACTTGGGGCATAGCAAGTTGTCAAAAATTAAATCATCTACAAGTTTGCAATCCCAGTTTGACCAGTAGAAGTAATTTTTATTAGCCATTATTAGGCTTTAAGAAGAGCACAGCACGTTCTAAGATGTAATAAATGTCTTCAATAAGGTCCAGAAGGATTCATGCTGTGACAGGTATGGATAGGTAGCTGGAAGTGAAAAGGAATATGCAGGGCAGGAATGTTAACTTTACCTTCTGCATAACAGTTCTTTTTGAATCTGCTCTGAGTTTTTTATACCTTGGTTGAATTTAAGTCTGTGAAGCTCAGTTCTTATTTGCTTTTGATTTTGAATAACTTGAAGTGAAAACGAACTTAGCAAGCCTTGAGCTTAACTGTTACCAGCAGTAAAAAGTAAAAAAACTCTGCAGTTCACAGGTTTAAATGGTCCCTTGTAAATGGGGTTGAGTTTCCCCAGTGTACAGACCCAGTGTCTGTGGCATACAGGATCCTACAAGCATGGGCATGGGCTGCTGTCCAGCTGTTGTCTCATTTCCCCTCACTAATGTAGCATACTCCATTCCAGGTATTACTCCTTTGATTATAAGAGAAATCCTTCTTCTCTAAGTTCCAGTTTTTAAACTGCAAGGTTTTGGTTTTTTGTAGTTTGTTGTCCTTTTAACTGGAAGAACTTTATCTACTAGATAACTTCACAGAAGGAAGTGGAGACAACAGAATAGCACGTTGAGTAATTTTGCTCTGTGGCAGAAGAACACATTTTAGGTAAGGATAGCAAATCAAGTAGTAATGGTCTGCAAAAAGTGTGCAGGTATCTGGAAACTAATCTGTAAGCAGAAACTGAATGGATAAGAAGGTTCAGCACAAACTTTGGTGACTTTCAGTGTCCTGGCAATGAGAGAGAGCTGTGACTGCAACTGTAACTGTGCAGTAATATTTCAAAATACATATTGATGGACTGTTAGGGGAATTTCTGCAGTAAGAATAAATGTCATGAAACACAAGAGTTACCATGCTTCTGCAAATCCTGTCGAGTCTATCAGAAATGTAAATTGGGAGGACAACACTGTAAGACAAGTATTCACCCATTTAGTCTGTTATGAAAGTGGATTGAAGATATTGAAATGAAGTACTAAGAAGTTAGGGCTAAAAGAAACTGTGGAAGTGAGCAGTGACTGTTGGCAATGATTAATCACAGATGCAGCTGAAATGTATTTTGTTTGAAATTGTTCAGGCTTGCTGATAAGTTGCCTGCCCCCATTTAAGAATATTAGTTTATCTGTACATTCTGCTCAATGGTGGCATTTCAATGGTGAGGACAAGTTACCATAAATAATGTAATAGAAATTAAAAGTACCCCTGTGCATTTAAGTATGTACATCATGGCAATACAGCTCAAAATAAATCCGTTTCTGACTTTGTGACTGTATTGTTGATAACAAATTGACAGCTATTCAATGTTGCAACTTCATATGTAAAAGAGGAAGCTAAGAGCAGCTTTGTCCTCCTGACTTGATTGGGCAATCAAACTAGTTGGTCTCGTGGTGTTTTGATTAACTAAAACTTTTCTAGGAGGATGGTGTGGAACTTGGGAGAAGGGGTTGCTAATATCACCTGAGAAACCTGCTATTGTTTTGCTGGTCTTCCCCTGCAGTAGTTACAGATACTCCTCTGTTGGAGAACCCTTGAATGAGTAGCACATTCAGACTTCAAGAGTTGCATTCAGTTGAGGCCCTGATTGACTGTTGTGCCTTTTTTTTTTTCCTATGGGGTACAAGCACTTCCTCTCTGTTTACTCTTACATTTCACGTTCACTTGTGTATTTGCACATTTTTTGTATAAAGTCAATCAGGAAGCTTCTGTGTTAAAACTGATCAGTTTTTATATGATAAATTTTAAACTGCATCTGTCCTACAGTCTAACTCACTTTGTTGACCAGTTGCTTGCAGTGGTGCAAGTGGGATCTGCTAGAATGATTTAGCAGAACTGACGTAGAGGAGTTTAAATTCTTGATAAGAGAACGCCCTTCAAATGTGATTGTTAGGCTCAAAAGAGCTTTTTTGGTGAATTTTTGCTCTTGGGAAGTAGTTTTTGTATGTCTGTCTTGATTTATCATGTTCTGTTATTGTCCTGTTCCTTATGGAAGCAGAGATCTACAGCTTTTCCAAAATAATCAGTGGAGAGAAGTTTTAAAGTCTCTTAGACTTGTAGCCTCATTGATCCTACGTCACCTTACATTTGGATAGCACAGTTTTCATTTTTCAGAATGAGCAGGAAAAAGCTGTTTCATAAGAGCTCTTTAAAAGCTGTTCATTCTGCTTGAGTCATGCACTCTTTGTAGCTCCAACACCAGCAGCTGTCTCTGCAATAAATTTATCTCACTGACCAGTTGCAGGTCTTATTATTTTATTAATAAAAATGTATCCGTGTTTTTAGTTTGCCTTAAAGGTATCATATGAAAAATTATTTTGGAAATTTCTCATTGCTACTCACAGCCTCTGAGAAAAGGGAGTCAATGACAAATGAGGAAGTAGCTTGATTCTTGGCATTGAATTTTCTTGTTTGCTCAAAAACTAAGCATGTTATTAAACAGAAATGGAGGCAAAAGTAACAGTTAAGTGGGAAAGGCCAAGTTGGTTTTGAAGCCATGTGATTTTCAGAAAACAAACTGAAGGAAATCCAGTCCTGGCAGAAGCTTAGAAGAATCTAATTTTGCTGGTATAAAAGTAAAACTAGGAGGGTTTAAGGAAATTCTTGAGTTACAAGAGTGTAAAACAAAACATAGTTTAGATCAGTGTAGCATAAATAAAGTGGAATTGCATTGCCGATTTTTTACAAGTGGTGCAAAAAATATAGTATGCAGTTCATTCTCCTCATTTCTTTTTGGAGATGATTCCCAAGAGTATCCAAATTGAAGATGTTCTCCAAGACGAAGGAGGTCACGGTATTTTACCCTGTGTGTGTCAGTGCATTGGATTTATGTGCCTGCTAAAGACTAGCTATGGGTTTGCACCTGGCTGCTGACTATTTGCTCTTTGATTTTAAAGTGTGCACTATCAAAGTAGTTCCAAATAAAATTAACAGATAATTCCAATTTGTATTAGTTTTGCACTTACCCCTTACTAGAAGCTTAGACTTCTTCGAAGGTATAGGAGGAATGGGCAAATAAGTGGGAAGTACTGAATTCTTCATATGCAACAGTTTCAAGTTACATGTACTTCATCCAGATAAGGATTGTGGACATTTTTTAAATAACATAATAATAACAACAACATTTAAAACCAGAATGTGCTGTTTTGAAGTAGTTTTGGTTGCCCTGGTCTTGCTGTGTACAGTCAAGTGTTCAGCGCTTGTGCTGGGCAAGCTGAGCTAGTCAGTGTCCATGAACATATTGTGCCTTTATGGATGACTGGTTTATAACTGTCTAGTTTTCCTCTATGTAGTCTTCACCTTCAAAAGTTTAGTTTCCTACATCAGCTACTATTAAAAACTTAGCCTCTTTGGCTCAGATTCAAAAACTGCTGGCTTATGAATACAAATGCATTAAACTTGAACAGCTGGGGTATTTCCAATTATCTACTATGCATTCTTACACAGGTTATAGTACCCATGGCATGAGTGCATGAACTGCATTTGAAGCTGCCCCTGAATCATTGCAGTTTATAGTCTGGGGTATGGAGGTAACCTGACATTCATTTGCTCTAGCACACATAAGTGTTCATTACTATGGCAAACGCCTGCAATGCTAAGGTTTGCTTTGCGGGGCTTGGCCATTCTCGCTCCGAGTAGATCAGGGGCAACTATTGGGCATGAGTCAGACCTGGGAACTGTTTGGCTGTTAGTGTGCACTTGCGTTTGCTCACAGTCAGTGTTTCCTTCACAAGACTACTGCATTAATTTTACACCTTTCAGTGTTCATCTTCTGGTTGTAACATATGAACATATGTATGAATAGAGTTGTGGATCGTGTTTCTCAGTCTTTGAAAATTATGATGAGTGAGCATCTGTGACAACACTTGAAGTATTTCCATATTGATGGTAGATGTTGTATATTCTTTTTTTTTTTTTTGATAGGAACTTCCAGTGCTTATTAAAACCTTTGGCATGTCTTCACTCCTAAGTGGCTGTCAGACTTTGACATTGTTGATTCACTTCATGCAACAATACTATTTTTATAATTTTCCTCTATTGCCTAGCTGCGATTTTAGTATTATGACCAGCACCAAAGGGAATAGCCATTTTACTTTCATTGTACTTAAAAGGAGGTTGACAAATTAGTGAAAGAAAAATGTTCCCCACAACACCCTTCTAACAAAAAAAATCCCTCCTCTGCTGCGTTGGAAAGTATTTTATCAAGTGTCCCAGGAAAACATTTTTGAAACAGGAAAAATACTTTATCAGGAACAAAGTGTATATTTTAAATAAATTGCATATTAATTGAACCATTTAGTTCAGAACTTTAAAAGCTGGTGTACTGTAATTGCCACATCTGAAACTCTTTGATTGGAAAATGTGGTAAATGTACAGGGAGGGAGAGAAATTAAAATCCTTCTGCTCAGTTCTGATTCTTAAAAACAAACACAAAACTCTTCAGCATGCTTCATAACTTTAATAGCTCAGCTACAACCTTATGGATCTCTGGGTAATTATATTCTAATATGTTTCTACACCAGCTGCATCACTCTATCTGAGCTTTTTCCAGTAGTGCATTAAGTGATATTACTAACATCTGTTGTATATTCTTTGTTCTTTCCTTTTCACCCTAGGGCTGCATTGGAATATTCTAGAATTTTCCTGATTTTAGCATATTTGTACGTCTTGGGTGCTTCTGTTTGTCCACTCTTGTCTCATAAGTTCTGAACTGGATTGCCAGTTTGATAGATTGGAAGGAATTGGCTTTTTTGCTTCAGCCTCTTGAAAGATGTTTGTTTTTCAAATGCATCTGCTGTCTCCATGTTGGAGAAGGCAGAATTAAAGCACTGAATGCATTAGGATTGGGTGATGGTTTTATGGTTTTTTAGGTTCTGTAAATACATTCCTTGGTCTTTGGCAAAACCTAAGTATTGCCTCCTATTCAGAGAAGCATTTATTTCTTACTGGAAGTTATCTGGGCTGGAGGATGGGCCCTGCCTGTGGTTCCTGGGGGAGTGTAGCTGCATGAAGACCCAGGTGACAAAGGAATGCACACCTGCTCTGCTGTGCTGAACCCACTGGGAAAGCACACCTTACAGCAACCTGGAATTGGCAGCTGTAATATGATACTGCTTGAAGCATGTATGAAACTGCAGTTCTGACAAAGAAATTGTGGAAAAGCCCTGAGTTTGTTACTTCTTCTGTGACAGCAACATGCAGTTTGGAAACATTTAGTATTGATTTCATTAAGCCAGTTTCTTACACTGCACTCTTTTGTGTTAGGTGCTTTTGTCCTGTCCCTGCTTAAACTTCTGTCCTTGTGTTGTGTAGAATTCACAGCTCTTCTGAACAGCTCTCTGGAATAATAAAAGTTTGTGTCTGTTGTTCACTAGATTTGACAGAATTCAAATTGAAAGAGTATTAAGTTGCTGTAAGCATTGTGATGATACATAGGTAGGTAGAGAAGCAGTACTCTGTAAATCATAAAAACTGAGGAAAAAAGCAGCAATACAAGTTCCTCCTTCAGTAGGCACCAGTGATACCACTGTGGGGAGTGGCCTTGTAAGTCCTCTAGTTGTGAATAAATCAATTAATTATATTTTGTATCAAACTCAATAACCAGAAGCAGTGAATCTCTAGGAAAGGAATGGTCCATATGTTTTTCTTGTACATAGCACTGTCACTAGATAGAACTACATTTATCATGGTAGTGCCTATATCCCAGCTGAACTGGAAAGCTTGTTTGTGTAGGATGTCCGTGTGAAAGTGTAACTTTTTAATTTGAAACTTTCCAGTAATGCAGCCTTCCTCTTTTAGGAGAAAGGCCAGATTATAAAGCAGTTCTGTTATGGACCGTTATGTGTATGTCTTCCAAAATTTGAGCCTTAGGTATCCAAGTTTGAGTTTTGATTAGCATCGTCATAGTTGCTTTGAAATTTGAATTGAGAATCTGATAGCTTTTAAGAGCTTGGAGTCAAGCTGTGGTCCTCTCTCTGGGTTCTGACCTACTCTGAACCATTCAACTTTGGCATTAAGTGTTGAATTTGTTTGACTAATATTCTGAAATTCATAGGAGAATTCTACTTGTCAGGGTCTTTGGAGATTGCCTTTTCCAGCCCTTTGTTAGGACCTTACAAGGTCAGGTTTTGATTTTCTACAGCACTGGTCTCCAAATTTTTTGGTCATGCACCCTGTAAGTAATGAATCTATTAAGCATGCACCTCCAATATATGTAATCTTTTACATTATATGCATATGCTACTTTATTGATACATTTACACTATAAAGCATATGCAAAAAAAAAGAGGATAAGATAGAGACGAAAACCAGTGTTTAAAAGGTTTTTTTTTTTAATTTACAAAAAATATTTTCTTCTTGTATGCCAAGAGTTTGCCTTGTACTGGAGTGTGTTTACCCCTCTTTAGGAGACTACTGATCTGCAGGATTAAGAATTTTGCAGCTTCTCAGAGCAAGGTATGCCAGTGCTACACCACTCTCATTGTCACTATACCTTTTTTTAAATCTTTATGGACAGACAGCATTTCCAATGGTGCAGTGCGTGCCCATCACAGAATCATAGAATATGCTAAGTTGGAAGGGACCTGTCATGATCCTAGAGTCCAACTCCTGGCACTGCCCAAGACTCCTCAGGAGTCATGCCTTGTGTCTGAGAGCATTGTCCAAACACTTGTGCTTTTGCAGCGCACCTCCAGGAAGAGTTTGATTTGAGGCTCTTAACCACCATCCTTGAGGCAGTGGTGTCCAGCTAGCAGGTGACCCCTAGCTACTCTAGTGCTCTTAGCTTCTCCCTGTCTTTCATGGGCACAAGCCCAGGAACAGTCTTTGTGGCACCTCTCTTATACTGGGAGGAGGTGGAGGTGGCTGAGAAGAGAAAACCGAACGTGGTATTCCAGGTTCCAGCTTGTTACCACTGAGTAGCAGGGAAGAATCACCTCCTTCAGCCCATTGGCTGTACTTGTCTGCTAATACAGCCTCATATGCCTTCATTGCTACAGGACACGTGCTGCTGACTCATGTTGTTTTACCTTGGTGATCCAGCTGATACAATGCTGATGTGTTTTTCAGAAACTATCCTTGAGGTCAGCTGCTAGTCTCTTGGAGAAATGCTGATCCTTTGCATGTGCAGAGGAAATGCACTGAATGCACTGCCCAATGATCTGAGCCTTACAACACTCCTTAACCCTCAGTGAACAACTGACAGTGTCAAAAGTAGTGTTGTATTGTGCTTTACCACTTGAGGGTAGTGCCACAGAAACACTAAAGGACCAAATCTGAAGGCACTTAAGGATTGAGTTAAATTGTCATTACAGTTCAGGAAGGCAAACTTGCTTACTGAACTATGGAGTGGAACACATTTTGTGAGCTTTAACATCATTTAGCCTTTTGCCTTGTTAGTGTAATTCATTCCTTAAAGGTTCCTCAGGCATAAGTCCTGGAGTCTAAACAAATCACATCCAGTAAGTTTATATACCCTTACTTTGTTTCAGCTTTGATAGGCTTCAGAAAACTCTTTCAAGGTATTTTCAAACAGCAGTTCAGGTGAGGGTCGTGGGCAGTAGCCCTCTTAAAATATAAGTCTAGTACAAAGCATTAACCTGCACAATTTGGTTGTAATCTCAAGAGATGCTGTACTTTCCTTGAATTGTAGAACAGACTCGGGGCAGATTCAGTGTAGACTGAGTTTGCAGTCCTGAATGGCTTTGAATGTCTGCTACTAGTTCAGTATATGCAGTAGCAAGACAAAAAATGAAATAGTTGTTCATGCAGCAGTTGTTGCTGTGCATAAAGCAGTGTAGATGTGTAAATAAGCATGCATTTAATGCTCCACCAGTAGCAAATTACTTCTCAGCTGCTTCTGTGCTTAGCAACTGAGAATTATCTCTCTGTTTATCTATGTGTCCTCTTCCTTGTCTGGTCCCTGTTAATGTCCACAAGAATGGTGTAGTGAGTAGGCCTTAAATAAATCCTTTGGTTCATCCCACATGTTATTTTACCCCTTCTGAAGGCTGCTGCATCAAAGTTTTAAATAGTGCAGGAAATCTGATGATAGGCTAGTGAATTGTTTGTAGTGGTTCTGCAGGCTGAACCTTACCTGTTGTCTGAATGCAAGTTGTTTTTCTTGAGCTCTCATTAAGTCCTGAGTATATCTAGAAACTGGATGGAGTTGGAGGACAGTTACATCATCTGGGGCAGTTTTATGAGGATTAAGGCTGAAATTACAGTATGCATATACTTTGCTTTCAGTATTTTCAGTATGGAACAATATGTTGAAGAAGCTGTTGCTCACACTTGGAACAGTTAGCAGCAATTTCAAGTCAGAAAATTGGAGACAAAGCTTGTAAAGTTATTCCAGTAGAGATGGTAGGTATTTGTAGCCAGAGGCAGGAAAAACATCCTCCCCTCCATGTTGCTAAGGGAGGTAGACCTGTTGATATAACTGATAAAGCCTTTTGGCAAGCTTGTGTTCGACTGTCCACTTTTATTATTCTGTCCTTGTCGAAATCAACCCTTCACAGGATTGTGTTCATTCTTTTTAGTTGTAGAAAGAGTAGTTTTACCTTTATACATTAATACTTTTTGCTATGCCTAACTTTTTAAGCTATTCATGCCATTTTAGTTGACTGAAATGACTCAGTCTCTTATCACTGTCATTGCTTGTCATTTCCAGACTTCCTTTCGACTTCCTTTTTTAAATTTTTTTTCTGGGAGGCAAGTTAAAAACATGTTCTGTAATGAGAAGCTGAGAACTGGTACCTTCCCTTGCTATTGGAAACTCGCATGGCTCAACAACTCTGTATTTACTGTTAATGTTTAAGGACTGTCCATTCGGTTTTAATCCATCTGTTCTGTTTTTCTATTGAAGAGAAATGCTCTC
The DNA here is from genome assembly GCF_028018845.1 of Melospiza georgiana. NCBI lineage: Eukaryota > Metazoa > Chordata > Aves > Passeriformes > Passerellidae > Melospiza > Melospiza georgiana. Next base: position 54,310,421 of record NC_080431.1, read on the forward strand.
TAATGCCAATTAAGATTTTAAGGTTGTTTTTCCAGTCCACTTATTAGTACCTTTTTCAGCAATATCCATCAGCAGAAGGTTTGTATGAAGTTAATTGGACAAGATTTTTTCAATCAATCTTAATTGTATTTTATTTCTTTACAAATAACATCCAGTGTTGGCCTCAAAGTATCGTTTGCTAACAGGACTAGATTGTCCCTTTTACAACACAGTATTTAATGCAAACTTCAAACTTCTACTTTTTTTCCAGACCTCTGAGACTTTCTTAGGACCCAAGTATTTTGCAAGTCTTTTTCAAAGGTCTAGGTAAATGTCTTCAAGAGGTCTTGAATGCAAGCTACTGGGATCTGCTGGTCTAAAGGCTCTGTCTGCACACACCTGAGGTCCTTGCATTGAATGTGATATGATTTATTTCCAAGATGTGTTAATTGAGCACTTCTGTTTGTCTTGACACCAACCTTTTGTCCATTTTAGCAGACTTCTCCTTCTGCCACACATTCTGTCTTTTCAAATGGGTGTCTTTCTTTGTCCTCACAGCAAAACAAGAAGGCACCTGCAGTGGGTGAACATGCCACTTCTTACTGTGTGACTGTATTATGTGCACTGGCTTGTATGGATTGCTGCCTCCCGACTGCTGATGGGGGAAAGGCTTTGATGAACATGTGGTATAGACCAACATTGGTGTGAAGTTTAAACCTTTAGTCTTTGAGACTAGTTCAGTGACATTGCAGAGAAATCTAATATTGTATTGTCAAGGAAACATTTTTTTTCCTAGATTGATTACACAGACTGACAGGTAGCACTTCTATTATTGTTGTAGAGGGTGTCAGGAATAACATTCTACATAGTACCTCCTGTCAGGGTTTATCAGTGAGCCGTGTGTTCTGTCTCCAGAATAAATCAAATGCTTGAATTCAGACATGGAATTTAGCTGTGTCCCAGTTAAGGCACTAAAGACTGGGTGCTGAAGGTGGAATACTGACCTAAGCACTTGGGTAGCTGTGGGAACCTAATTTCATACAAATAAAACATTTAACAGCTGTGCAGGGAATAGAAAGCTGCCTGGTGGAAGAGAACCCGGGGGTGCTGGTCAACAGCAACTGAGCCAGAGTGTGCCCAGGTGGCCAAGAAGGCCAGTGGCATCCTGGCCTGGATCAGCAATGTGGACAGCAGGACAGGGCAGGGATTGTGCCCCTGTTGGCAGTGCTGAGGGCACACCTCAGCCCTGTGTCCAGTTCTTGGTCCCTCACTACAAGGACTCTGAGGTGCTGGAGCAGAGAAGGGCAAGGAGCTGGGGAAGGGTCTGCTGAGAGAGTTGGGGGAGAAAAGGAGGCTCAGGGGAGACATTATCACCCTCTACAGCTGCCTAAAAGGAGGGTGGGGCCAGGTTGGGGTCAGTCCCTTCTCCCAGGTAACAGGTGATAGCACAAGAGGAAATGTCCTCAGGTTGCAGCAGGAGGAGTTTAGGCTGGATAGTAGGAAAAAATTCTGTACGAGAGGCCTGTAGTGCTTTGTTAATGTGCAAGTCCTCTTGTACTGAGAGCACTGTATTACAGCTTTCAGCCGACAGCAGAGCTACAACATCTACCCTCGAGCGGCAAGCCCATTGGGTGGGATGAAGTTTTAGGCATGCTTTTGAGTAGTAAGCTGCACTGGTTAACCAAATATCTCTAGAGCTTGCTACTGAAGTTAGGTCATTAAGCTGGCTTTATTCCATTATCACTCCTTCCATTTTTCCATTACCATCAGGTATTTTTTCATTTGAAGTTAATGCTGTAACTATTAAATGTCTCTGTTTATGAGTAGACAGTATATCTGAACTAGAAGTTTGTAGGGAGTTTCAGTAGCCAGATGATACCAAGACAAAACTTAGAAAAGCCTGGAATACTGCTGGCTGTCAGGCTGTATAACTCTAAAATTGTATTTACTTTTTTTTACCAGGCTACTGTAAGTACTGGCTGAGAGAAGCGACTCTGCTTTAGAAATACTGTACAAGCTTTTTCTCAGCCTAATCCTTATGTCTATATTTGACGTAAAGCACTGTTTCCAGATGCAAAATGGGATTGACTTGTGGGAATTCTGAATGTGCCATTCACCCCTAGTGAATTCTTTCCATCTGTCTTTCTGTTTTGTTAAGAAATATCAGTTTCTCAATTCTTGTTGATCTAATTCTTTTTTTATTTCAAGGGCTAAGTGTACTAGGTCTAGCTGGGATTGAGTTAAGACCACTATAGTAAACTAATGTAATTTAGTGATATTTTTTTAAACAATATTAAATGCAATTTCAAAAGCAGCTTCTTAGACTTGCAGTACTTATTTCCAACATGGAAAAATGGTAATCTTCAGCTTTTTTGGTCTTAATTCTTCCATCCAGTCTTGATATAGCACTAAGATGTAAAATATCAAAAATATGTTCCTTGTGACTTGTTAATATAATTGAAAGGAATGCTCGGCTGAATCCTGCTTTCTGTAACCTTGTTATGTGATATTCCTCAGTTAAAATGTATCACTGCTTTCATGGCCCTCTTGCCTCTGTGGCTTTTTTTCTTGTTATCAGGTTTCTTGTAACTTTTCAATGTGTGCAAGTGAGGGTTTTTTGTAGTATGGTTATGAGGATTACAATTGTGTGTGTGGGCATTATCTCTTCCCTTCCTCCCCAAGTTTTAGCTGCTGATTAAAGGGCCACTGGTTATCAAAGTGACACGGCTTTATTTCTGGATCTAATAAATTTTAAAATGATGATATGTCAGATCGTGCAGAATTAATAATATTTTATTATTATTTATTTATTTGTGCCTCACTAGGACATTTCCTTGTAATAAATTGTCCCTAAAGTATTTATCCATTATAACAGTAGGAAAAGTGGGTTGATTATTAAAAAAGAAAAGAAGTAAGTGTCCCTGTTAATATATCTTGGATTTTTACCAGTCACATAAACAAGAACACTATACATGTAGGTTCTAAAGCAAATGCGGTTTTTCTTTTTTTTTTTCTTTCTTTTTAACTCGGTAGGCATTTTGTCAGCAGTGCCAGTTTGCTGAAGCCTTGGTTTGATACAAAGTTTAAAGATTGTTTTGTTAGCTCCAGGGTAGTGATCTATCTTCTTCTGAGGTTCAGCCGCTAGAGGGGGTGTAAACCACCCTCTCCATGTAACTGAGGCTTGTACCAGCTGACAAAAACTCGTCTTGAGGCTTGTGTGGTTGCTGCTTGTTGTGGAAACATACTTTGTTAAGGTATCTAATTTCATAATCTTCTGTTGTTGTTGTTGCTATTTCTAAAGTGAGACAAGGTTTAAGGATAATTATTCAGAAATATTGATATAGTTTAACCATCTGAGTAACTTTCCTTTGCAGGTGATCTTGTGAATTAGTGTACCATCAATGATGGCAGAACATCCACCGTTACTGGATACCACTTCAATTATAAGTAGTGAAATCCCTCTTCTGACTTCCCCTATTGTTAGTGGAGATGGAGCACAACAGGTAAGGAAACTTCAGTATATATTTTTTCCTTCCGACACATCAGTGACATGTTGACATTGTAAAAGATAGTAATCCTTCATCTGGAGTACATTTGTGCAGCTTTAGGCATACATGTGTGTTAGAGATTGAGGTGGAGGCAGAACTGGTGCAGAGATAAGATTTGTAAGAAGTATGAAGCAGAAAAGCTGTGTTGTGGAAGGACTTCTTCATGGAAGAATGGGACCAAACAGCTGCCAAGTTGTCAAGCCATGATTGTGTTTTAGTTTGGAAGTTATATATTTATATTACTGCATGATCTTATTAAGGCAAATAAACCTTTTCCTATGGCAGAACATAGTAGCTGAGGCACAACATATGCTGATAACTGGTCTCCAGACTGATACTTGCCTGCAATGGGTAGCTTGAATGGTGGGACTTGCTTTTGTATGTTGGTGTCTGCCTGGACACCTGTTGAATTTGTATTTTGTGATGGCCGTGCAACTATCTAGTGCATCAGCTGCTTCAACCAGATTTGTGTCACTTGCTCATGATGTACTTTGTCCCATCATCCAGATCTTTAAAGAAGATTGTAGTCCTTGTCTGCCCCAGTGTCAGCCACTGCAGTAGATGGCTGCCTGCTCGACTTTGCACTGCTGATTACAGCATTTCGAGACTGGCATTTGGTCCAGTTTTCAGTCTACCTTGGTGCCTATGCTCTGTCCGTGCTTCATCAGTTTCTATGTTATTCAAAAGTGTCAAAAGCCTTGCTGAAGTCATGGTGAGCATTAGCTATGCTCTCCCCTCATCCATCAACCTAGTAATTTCACACTGGAAGGCCATCCAGGGTTGTCTGGCATTATTTACCCTTTGTGAATCCATAGTGACTACCCCAAATCATCTTTTTGTCTTTAATGCATTTGGAAATGGCTTCCAGAAAGCTTTGTCCACTCATCTTCCCAGAGTTAAAGGTGATATTGACCAGTTTCTAGCTCCCTGGGTCCTCCTCTTTGCCCTTTTTGGAAGATTGCACTGGTGTTTGCTTTTTTCTAATCCTTGGGAACTTCCCCTGTTCACCATGACCTTTCAAACATAGTTGATACTGAGTTGCTTGTTCTGCCCTCCATAAAGATAAGACTCTCAGGCTGTTCTGTCAAGCTTATGATGTAATCATGCAAGATTTTGAGTCATATGTGAGTTTAAAGTTCTTTTGGATAACCGTTTTCTTTAAAATGTTGTCTCTTTCTCCTGCCAAGGAAGATTAAAACTGGAAAAAAACAAAGTATTTCTTCAAATAAATCAATCTGTGGGAGTTTGTGTTAATCTTCTAATGGAAAAAACAACATGTATGCTGTTGTTGTCCTTTTTCATTTAAAACAAAAGGCAGCTCATTATGACTACTGTCTAAAGTGGGACTGGTAGTAATCGCGTGGATTTTTAAAAAGAGAATTTTCACTGGGCATTGGTCATCAATAAAGAAAGTAATTTTCTTTCCTAATCCCATTTCATGATAACTGGCAGTTATACACCACAATGTGTGTTTGTTCAGTGGCAAGAAACTTCTGTGGAAACCCTTTTTGCATCTGGTGATTTAAAAGCCATCAGTAGGTAGAAAATACTTTATATATCTGAAATATGGGAAATCCAGAATGGCAGGGACTGTGTTGTGTGTCAAGGTTGCCCAGTTAAGACTTAAGCCACAGAAAGGTCAGGCAGCTGCTTATTTATTTAAAAGAGTCTTAAAATCTTGTATGTTTGTTTTATATGGTACTTATGAAAGGTGTAGATACTGCATTTGAAAGCAAGATGTATTCACGTACAAAACACTGTAGTGTTGAGTCTTTTTTTTTTAATGTTAAACTTGGATATTAGTTCATTGTATTCCTTTGTTTTCCCTTGAACTTTGAAACAATAAGAAGGAAGAGGACTTTTGCCTTTATGATGGAGTTACTAATTTTTCTGTAAGTCCTTTTACTTAGCTACAGTACACACATTTTATAGTGGTTACTTCCTTGGTGTATTAAAAGTACTTCTCCAGTTTATTTTGTAACAGCATTGGTGTTGGATTGCATAAAATATAACTTAACCTGTAGAGCTGACAAAATTTGTATTCCTGCAATCAAAATTCAAAGCTGCATTGTCCATGTAAAGAAATGGATATTGTCTTCTGTGTTCATAGTGTATAAGTTGGTCTGTAGCTGAACTAATTAGTTTTAGTCAGTCCTGACTGAAAAGGTATTGAAAACCAGTAGAAAATCGGTTATTTAAGTATTTTGCTTCTGAAAACCAGTAGGAGATTCCTTATTTAACTACTTTGCTTCTATGATGGTATTTTCTATGTTAGACTAACTAACTGTATACTAAACTTGAAAGTTTTTATTCAGCTGTAAAACATCTGAGGATTTTTTTAAAATCAATTTACCCCTTTTTACATTTTACCAGAATTAACTCTTGTAATTATGGTGACTTAGGTTGTTTTTACTGCATAACTGAGTTACCAGACGGATACAGACCATTCCGTACTTTTCTGGAACAGTTCATATCTTCAAGATAATCTATTTCAAATACTTGAAGTTCTGCTAGCAGTGTAAATGTGAAATAGCAGTACAAATATTTGAACATGTTAAGATGAAAGGTCATATGCTTCAGACGGCGGAAGTGTCTGATCAGGTTAAAGCTGTAACTTTCCACCATGTTTTAAAACAAAACAATCCACAAAGTTAGAGGAATGTGTGAGTGTTCAGTCAGAAAACATGGGATCCTTAAACTGTGTGGATGTTTGTATGTCACTCAGTGCTGTTGTGGGAGATGGCCTGGTTCCCTGTCCCACAGAACAAGGGACTACTGTTAGTTTCATAGGATAAAACCAGTGAAAAGAAAAGGCAGAGACCAAGCCTGCTGGCTCCTCCTCCTCTGTTAAGCACAGTACTGCTTGATTTTACACCTTCCTATCACTGTGTTCAGCATGAGGGGATAATGTACCTCTTATGTCTTGATGCTGAGTAAGGTTGTAGATGGAGAATGGAGAATGGAATAGGATCTGTGATAGAAACCAAGTGGAAACTGGGAAGACATGGTATGAGGACAGAAATGCTTGAGGGTTTTTCACGTAAGAGTAGCTAGTACAGTGATGCTTTAGTGATTTTTGCTGAGGCTGGACAGGAAGGATGTGCTTGATTATGTGAGTCCTGATTTGGTGAAAGGAGAGGAAAATAAGAGGCAAGAGTTCAAACTACTTTAACACACTTATGTTAAATTGTTTTGGAAAGTTGCTACAGCACCCAGTGCTATTCCAAAACAAATCAGTAAATTGCTGACACAAGTGTGCAGCAGCCAAGGAGTTCTGGACCCTCACAGTACCTTCCCACTAAAACTAGCAGTTGCAAAGTGAGACATTCCTGTATGACCTATGTGTCCTTTATTACCAGAAAATATAGATAGCACTCTTAAAGAGCTTATTAACCATTTGCTTTTCTCTGGGGAATGGGACATAGTGTTTGACCTTTAGCTGACTTTATTTTTTGGCAAGGTATAGGGGTAAAGTAACACTTTTAGCTTGGGAGGTTGGATGCTTATTCTCCAAATTTTACTGAGAAATTTAGATGTTTTGGTTAGTTTTCCAAAAATCCCACTCTGTATGTCTATATGTGTTGTGTGTGTGTATATTGTGTGTGGGTTAAAGTAAGTATTTAACATCAAATCTACAAGTTAGTGTTCCTAAAACCAATTTCTTCTTTAAATATTTAAACTTCTGATATTGAAGTTGTTATTATTCATCTGTTGTCATAGGAGGATGCCTTCAGTCAGCTGAGTAATAGATGGCTATAAAACAAATTAAGTAATCCTCTTTTTTTGGCTTTCAAATTGTTTACATATGTGGCATTACAGCAAAATATAATGGTGAAGATGGTGTTGGGAAATATAAATCTAGACTAGATTACTAAATGAGTTTCCTAGGTTTTTGTTCTGGCACTTCTGCTTCTGAAAACCATATGGTACATTATCAAGTTCCAGCTTGCTTTGGTTTCGTCTTGCTGCTGAAAATCAAGCCTAGAACTGCAATATGTTTCATGATCTTTTTCCTCGACAAGAAAAAAAAATCCGTGTTAAAAGTTGTTTAACAACATATAATGTTATAACTGTTCTCACTTTCCATCACTTTCCATATTGTGCTCCTTTCCTTTCTTTTATCTGTGCTTTGATTTCACAGAACACAGTATGGGCATGGCTGCTTCTGTCCTTTTGCCTTTTGTTGTTTTTTTTTTTCTTTTGTACTTCTCCTTTGGCTCTCTTGAATTAGCAGATATGTGTAGTTTCTCATTTTGGAGGTTCATTGCAGTTTGTTTTAGTTGACAATTATTCTTCCATTGTTCAGTGACTTCATAGCACTGAAGCGCAGCAGAAGTGTGTTCAGTGGAACCATTGGAACTTTCAGGCATGCAATGCTTCAGTGCCAGCTTATGGAACCTCATTACCAAGCTGTATTTTTCCTCAGGATTGATTAGTACTTTTGTGTAGCAACCATCGCTGCAAAATACATTATCAAATGTATATGAGACATTCCTTATACAGAAAAATCTTTTCCATGGAAGTTTTTAACTGCTTGTTGGCTATGATTTTTAAAAAGAAATCACAAAGAAAAGCTAAAAATATGTGAGTTTTGATGACTCAGGATTGGTAGAGACTTTCTCAATCTGACTTAATCATGTTTTTTAGTAAGGAAGGGTGAAGTTTTTCTTAGTTAAGTGTAAATTTTTTTTGTGCCTTAGAGATCAGATTTTTTTGCAATTTATTTAAACTGTATCCTTGATTGCAGGTGCATTGAAAACTTGCTTTAAATTTCCTAGAAGAAGGCAGAATCCTCAGCAGAAAGTGAGGATTCAAAATTCTTTGATGTGTAGTAATGTATGAATACTATGCTGCTTTTGTTGAGAAGAAAGCAGCACCAGATTCATTGCACAATTTATACTACCATTCAGATATGTTTATTTTAATATTTTCTGTTTGAAAATAAATGTAGAAACAAGAGTGAAGGCTGTGTAGTTCATAGCCTTTTCTGTTTCTATTTGGTATGAACATTTGTGGAATGAAGCGCCCTCATAAAGCTTTTCAGTAATTGTCCTTTCTCTCTAAAATGTCTGTTTTCATGTGCATGATATGAATCCTAGATTAATTTTGGTCTCTGATACAGTGGATTCCTCCCAAGATACTTGAGGCATTCAGCCCCTGTTGAATTAAACTGTTCAGAAACTGACATTTGGGAGAATTGGATGACACATGAAAATTGAATTTGAAGTCAGTTAGTCACCGTAGGTTGCTAATACAGTCAATGGGGAGAAATAAGCATGTCCAGAAGATGATGCCATTCATGGTGTACAAAGGTGACTAAAGATCTGTACTTTTTTGTTCTCTCTCTCTTTTTATGAGGTGAGAAGGTGCAAATTGCCTGGAGCTGTAAGCATTGAAGTAGCTTCATTTTTCTGTGCAGTCTGCTGCAAATGGGTCTGGTTGCTGGGTCTGTGTGCTCATCCATCAATAAGGTTTGGAAGGATATAGTTATGCCTGAATAGTGTCCAGGACCCAGGCATGTCCCCATCTCTCCCTTCCCCTGTGACATGGGACTCTTAATGCTGAGTAAGCCATGACCTGAATGGCAGACTCCAAGACCTGCAAAGTCATCCCAAGAGCTTGCCTATGTTCCTTCAAATCCATTCTTAAAATACGTGAGAATTACACTCTTGGCAAATAAGTTATCTGAGGTACACCCTCTGCTAGCTGAAACTTGTTTTTTTCCCTAGGAAGCATTTCTTAACTGAGACAGTGGTCAAATGCTGGAACAGGCTTTCTAGAATTGTAGCCAAAGTCCCAAACCTGTCAGTATTTTAAGGGGCATTTGGACAATGCCCTTAACATCAGCTTGGTCAGCCCTCAATCAGTCAGGCAATTGGACTAGATTATCATCACAGGTCCCTTCCCACTTAAGAAGTCTGTCATATTCTATTTCCTAGAGATTGAGACTTTGCCATAAGTGGCTAAAATCTATGAGCCCTCTGTATGTTACAGAATTATTCACTTTATAGAGCAGGCAGAATGACATTCTCTAGAAACAGACTCAGACTGTAGTTTACATTCTGTAGCAAAAAATGGCAGTTGACTTTGTTTTTTCTCCCTCTTTTTGAAGTATAAGGTTAAAATACATGGGAAAGGATTGGGGTTGTAGAGATTTCTTCCACCAAGTCCTTGGTCCATTACTAAGTCATTCCAATCTGATCTAATTGAGATATAACTTTTAATTTCTCTTCCAGCTCAAGTTTGTATTGTCACACTGTTTTGATATACAGTGGTGCCCCATATTTACACAAAACTGGGTATATAGGCTACTTTTTCATGGTAAAAAAGGTTTCTTTAGAAGTGATATTGGATTTTTTTAACATTGGAATCTTTTTTAAGTAAATGCTGGTTTTAATAACTAGAAAACACTGTTCTTCCTTTGGTGCTTCCTTCTATACTGTATTTAGGGTAAAAAAAATAAACACATCCATCAGTCCTAAATGTTATGGATTTTTAACTTGCTATATCAGCAAACAGGATTCTGAGTTGTCAGAAGCAATGCTGAGAAATATAAAATTCTCTTCTAGTCCATATTACATTTGGGCTGTTGCAAATAGGCAGATTGATCAGGGAGGATGCCTCGAGAGGGCACTAGCCCCTGTGAAGTATTGGCTGAAACCTTAGTTAGCCATTGCTACCCATTTACTGTGCAGTGTGAGCTCTGTTTCTCATCCACTTCTGCTTAGCATCATGAAGCTGAATTCCTAGGGGCTCCAACCAGCAAATCATGAAATGAGAATGATCTGATTGAAGTATTACAGTTTTTATTTTTAGAGGTTGATGTGTCTAACCATGGACCGTGACCAGATGCCTCAGAAAGTTCCAGAGTTCAGTGACTGCCCTAACACTGCTTCCTTCTAATTCCCTGTAAACATGGATTAGCTTAAAACTTTGAAGCCTAAATGTTTGTCTATTGCATTATCCAGATTCCTTGAAACACTGCTGTTATCCTTATGTTTATACTTTTGCTGATTTAAAGATATAATAGTGGTATTATTTTAAGCAGCAAATTTTCTGTGTGCTATCTGCTAACCACAGACTGTGGAAATGCTAATGAGACAGATTGGGTTTGCTGTAAATGAGGCAAATAAAACTTTGCTTAGGCAAGCTGTGAGAATGTGAAAGAGAAGAGACAAAGAAGAAGCAAGTAGATCAGAATTGTAATTATTTCTTAATACTAAAGAATGAGACAGACACTGGGGAATGTTCACTGATTGGCACTGTAATATGTGGACACTAACAAGTCTTGAACATTTATCATTGATATTCAGTGCAGAACTTAACATTTATCTTTTACTGGTTCTTCTCAAAAAACTTTGTATTTTTACAAAACAAGGCTAGAAATCATCTTCATCTCCCCTTCTCAGTGATCACCTTTTTTCACTGATCATCTTCTACTTGAAAAGAAGGAGGAGAAGAACAAGTACAGTAAGAATTTTAAAAACTTTTCATTAATAAATTTGTTTTATAGGAAAAAAAAATCCCCAATTCTTGGATCTTTCCAACCTGCCTTTCTGCAAAGAGCAATGAAAGTTTATTGACATCTGACAATATCTTGTAGCAATGGTTAAAGATTTAATGTTTACTGATTTTATTATCTGTCAGCTGCCTTTTAGAAAAATGATGCAGAATTACTAGATCTGTCCTCTGAAAATACAGGCCTTAGAAGCATGTCACTGGAAAGATGGCTTCTTTCACTCCCTTTTTTCCCAAATATACAGCTACTGTCTGTGTAAGCTGAAATTCTTTGGATTGTATTTGCTTTTTTTCAAAATCCCAAGCACGTAAATTGCTATTGCAACATATTATGTAACAATTCTGTATGGCTTTCCTCCCTTATCCTGAAATCTGAGATTTGTTGATGCCCTTTACTGCCCATATCTTTACTCTTCTTCATGAAGAAAGTTTTGAACTCCATATCTAGAGCAGTTAGATCCTTATAGTCAGTAATAGCAGATGCTAGGGTAGAGAATTGTCTAGTCATAGGAAACCTGTAAAATGGAATTTGCTCAAAAAAATACAGTGGAAAATAGATTTACAACTTCGGTGTTTAAGAGTGTTGCTTCATGTTACTTGGACAAAGATCAAAGTCTATAGGGCACTTCTGTAAACAATGATGGGAAGCCTATTTTTGTCTGTCATTGATCCTAAAACCAGAAGATCATTTAAATTAAAAATAAATTCTAATATTTCCTAACAGATAACATGGAGATGTTGTGTGCTGAGTCTTCTATGAATTGGTGTGGTACAAAGCTTAATCTAAATTTTTCAAAATTCTGTATTGGTTAGTAGCCACTGTACATGTGGAGAGAGGAAGCTTTTATTAAGTTTAAAAGAAGATGGGAGGCAGAAAGATCTTTTGAAAGATGACTTCAAGAAAGAAGTACTTGGAAGTAACACTTCATGAAATTCATAAGCCTTTGGCAATTTAAAGCAATTTAAGGTACTGTTTTAATTTAGCTTTTATTACTGATGTCAGAAGTTCCTATTTAATAATCATATACTCTCTGTAAGGCCTGTTACATCTTTTGCATTTTTTCATTTAATATGTTTTTTAAGTGATAGTGGGCTTGATTATGGAAAAGAGTAGTTCATAGCCTCATTAGCCTTGTTATGATATAAGCAGCAGATTTTGAACATACAGTCAATGGAAAAACAACTTGTGCTGTATTTTTAACTGACATCACCTTAGCTCGACCACAGATGTGATTCCATCTGGCAATTTCTGTGCTACTAATGAATAAAACCACTCAAGTCTTGCAGTATTTTTTTACCTAGTAGCATGTAGGAACTTATAAATACTGTTGGACAAGCCCTACAAATGAGAATTGTGGCATAGGTGAGGTGACAAAGGCACAAATACAGTAAGTTGGTGTGGGAGCCACAGCAGTGTTGTTAATACCTTGAGTCTGCATCTAGTTTTCCTTGCTCACTGGACCACACTCTGTGGAGCCAACCTAGATGTAAAGATTTTCATTGTAACAAAAGATGGGTGGAAAAACATCTGCTTTGAAAACTAAAAGTATGTGGTTTTAATAATAAAATGGTACTGGATATGAATGACTGGTACTTTTTGCCTGGAAAGCTTTTACTTGGTAAATAATTTCATGCTGATCAAATGTTAGGAATAGGACTTGAAGTTAAAAGAAAGGAAAGTTACTTTATTTTAAATAGGCTATGGCTTTGAGTCTTTTTACATAAAGATGTCTGTGTCTTTGTACACTTACTTATTACATTTGAAGACATTAGATGTTAGTAATGTTAGCATTTTTTATACCTTAGATGACATTTAATCTGTAATCTCATGTTGTTGCATTCTGAATACCATGATGATTTCAAAGCAGTTTTCGATATCTTGTCTGCCTATGGGTTAGGACTTAAACCAATGGTTCACAAGTGGTATTTGAAGTAATTTCTCACAAGAACAGAGAGATGTGTGTTTTTCTCTGTGTAACTGTCTCTCTTCAGGTGAGGGTGTGCCAGTGGTCCCCTGCTGTTGTTGGGATTAAAAACCACAGATGTGAGGTTTCCAGAAAACAATACTGGATGTTTTCAGTTTAGCTCTGAAGTGGAGACTAATAGAGGGAAACCATATTTGTCAGCTATCTGAAATGTCTTTAATATTAATATTTAATAAAAGGTATTTCTGTCTATAGTATTATTTAGGGCAGACCTATGTAAATTATACAGCAAACTTCAGAAACATACTTCTTTCTTTTCATGTCTCTTAGTAAATGCATGGTATAAAGTAGCACAGTGTTTGGGGGAGTGCATTAGAATCCAGTTGATTATTTCTTTGCTATTTCTTTTTATTCTTTTACAAAGTATTTTTTTCCTCTCTTCTTTCTGGCTTACTTGAGAAATGAAGTCATAAACTGTACCACAGATTATAAAGTCAGAAGTTGGTTCATCCTGAGTTAGTATAGCCTATCTGGGAATCAGGAGGCTAAATTAAAAATGCAGTTATAAAACAGCATATATTTGGAAGCTTTGTTCTCTTAAACCCGAACCTTCTGTTGACTGACGTTAGATGATCCAGAAGCAGATGCTGCAGCAGCTATTTGTTGATTTAGTTGCTATGGTGACATGATACATTCATGTACAGCAGGAAGCTCACTGTACGTTGGCTAATTTGATAGGAAGGAAGGCTTGAGGTAGGTATTGCTGACTATATTGTTAATTGATCCTACCTTTCACATCCTGCCTCCACACGCTTGGCGGATGCACAGCTCTAGAGGAAGGTGAAGGGAGATCCTGCTGCGTGGCGTTCAGGTTTAGGTGCCCTGTTGACAGGAGGGGGGGCAGTGTTCCACACATCCCCGAAGATTAGCTCAGTCCTGAGTGAATGGAACAGATTGGAGCAGCCGGAGTGGTGCCTGTTGAATCTTCCTTCATCCTTTGTCACTGTGGTAGCACCAGTTGAATGAGAGAAATAAAAGGATGCGAGCAACAGTAAGTCAAAGTGCTAAGGCTTTTGAAATGGGTTATGAGATAAAGCATGTCACTAATTAACATCTTGATTGCAACTATTAGTGGAGAAAAATGTAATTGTTCTGAATACGTGCCCTAATGACAGAGCATAAATGTGGCTCTGCCTGGAAGTTGTGTCTTTTCTAGAAATACACCCTTTTATAATCTTGTTGCAGGCAGATTGTTAAAGATACAGTGTACATCTTAGAAAGAGCTTGGCTGTACCACCCTCTTAACAGGTTCAGTGTTTTAAAATTTTTTGAAGTCAGAATGACGAAGAGTATAGCTACGATGTTTTCCTAAATTTGAAAAATATTCAAGAATTAATCTACCTTTGTCCTTTTGAGTAAAAATCTTCTCATGAGTACTGCTGAGCTAATTTCAGTTGCAGTATTTTTAGACAAACCACTGCTTGCTGTCTTTTTTTTTTCCTGTTGATTTGTTTTAGCAGTGCATTTAGAAATACGATTTTTGTGAAGTCTTTCCATTATTTGTGATTGCTGACAATCTTTTGCTACTGACTCAGCGTCTATAACCATATAATGCTAAATATAGATGTTTTAAGATTAATAATAAACAAAACAAAACAAAAAAAAGGACCAAACCCAAGCCTGAAACACTCTTTTATTCCCTAGTAAAACATCTCACAAAATAGTATTGTTTCTGCTAGTATAGAAATGGTTTGTGTTTCTATTATCTTTAAATTATGGTTTTTAATGTCCAAGCAAACATTTTGGAACACTTACCTCCTTGCTTTTTAGGAAGTTTGTTTGTAGAAAAAAACCCCAAAACTCCCCATAACCCCAAAAAACACACACATTCTCCCAAGCCACTCCAGAATGAGGGAAAAACAGAACTCTGCTTTTTAGTAATATTATTTTGCTCCAACTTGTAATCTTCCTTGGTGTACAGGAGCAGTCTCTTGCTATGTAGTTACATTTAATTGTGCTTTAACCACAGTTTGTAATGTAACATACTCTTACTTCTTCATGTTATATATATAGTATTAATAATGACTAAAATTATTGTACCATGTTCTAGCTTCCCTTCCCCTTCCACTTTTTCCTTCACATCTTACTTCCCACATTTTTTGGTATTTTAACGTGCATGCCAGGCTAGGAATCGGCTTTGTTTCTAAAGGATTGCTTTGTTTGTTTGTTTGTTATGATATATTTAGTTTGTTATGATATATTAGCATCTAGGTATATATGTTCAGAGGCTTTTTGCTTGGTTGGAAAATTTGTCCCAGTTTTCACTCATTCTGGAAAAATATGTAAATTCACAAAGCATACCTAACTTATTTTAGAGGAAGATACAAAGTAACTCTTTCAGTTCCTTCCCCCTTCAGAGTGAGGTGGTGGGTGGCTGGGGAGAGAGAGGCATTCAAAATGCACTTTTACACTGAAATTCAGTCTGGTTCCTTTCGTTTTCTTGCCTTTGTGGCTGTAGACAGTGCTAACCTATGGAGAGAACAGTTCTCATGTGGGCTTATCCCACAACTTCACACATGACACAAATGTTTAATGTATCTTGGTTTCTTTAGTCTCAGTCAGGATTTTAAAAAGTAACCTTTTTTTTTTCCCCTTCAGGAAGCTGATAGTCCTTGGTACCGGAGGATGGGTTTGAGAGCCAAGATATTCTGGAGACAGAGCAAGCTTGATTATTTATTTTCCTTTATTGCAGATACAAAAACCTTTCTCCCATATCCCAGTAACTCTAAATTATAGTTTCAGTTTTTCAGCTAACACTTAGCTGTTTTGCAATAAACCTATAATTATTAGGAAAGCTAATTTTTTTAATGATGTTTTACATTCAGTAGCTAATAGCTTCTTTTACTGATAGAGAATCTTTTAATGCTTTAAAAGCATTTATTTTGACAAGACAGATTGTTACGTGCTAGGAACGATTTGAAAATTTGGCTGTAAATACCAAATTTGCAAACAAAGTTTTATTGTATCTGACTTGATTCTCTTGATATTTGTGCTGGCTTAGAAGAATCAGAAACTGTTTCAGTCAGTCCTGTCCTGTCAGAAATACAGGCATTATTTGAACATAGGCTCTAAAATGTGTAATATTTAAAATCATAATTATTTGGTAAGGGTAAGTTAAACTCTCTTCCATAAATCATACTCAAATCTGATCTGCAGAAAATTCTCCAAATCAGGAAGATCCTCATAACTGTATAGAGCAGTGTGAAGGAGAAGGTTAACACATGTCTTAATTCTGGATTTGTTTTGTTTTGTGTCTCTGTAAAAGAGTACCTAGTATACTTCTAAGCACAATGAATTTTTTGGGGATGTTGAGTTATTTTGTTGTGGATTTTTCTGGGTTTTGGTGGTTTTGGGTTTTTTTTTTACTTTGAACTAAATTCAAATTTTTAGAACCTAAACAATAAACTTAGAGTGTTATTAATATTTTGAATATGTAGATTTTTTATCAAATAAAATTTCTTTTGCCTTATAGGTCCACTGCATGTATGTAATTGATAGAAATGACAAAGTATTTTTGAGGCACTAGTTTTTGATTGGCTGTATGGCATGTATTTATTTGGGGAGGAAACTTTGCTCTTTAGCCTTTTAAATTTATTTGAGACCCGCTTTTGCACATATAAGGGTGAGCAAAAGAGAAATGTGTCAAACTTGCTGTGAGATCTTTTGAAGTTAGCTTTTAGAGCTCTTTGATTTATTTTATTATTTACTTATCAGATTTTTTTTTCTTCCACGGGGACAGAAATAGTTTGGACTTCTAATTGTATTTACTGTTTCTTCTATGGAAAGATGTTGCCTTAAAACAGTGAAGATGTTAATGCTTAGGGATTAGTCCTAATCTGTTTTTGTTTTTCTGCTCTGCAAGTCTTTCACCTCATCTAGGATGCTTTTCAGAATTAATCCAATTTTGATATTAGTATTTCACAATAATGTCCATAGGTTTATGTTTCCATCTTTCTTACTAACCACCTGACAGAGACCAGTTACTAATTGTGCAGGGCTATTTACACTTAGTCACTTTTTTTTCCACTGAAAGTAGCAGGGAAGCTTTTTCCTTCATGTTGCAATGTAAATACATATTAGTGACGGTGCCATAAGTCTAATGCTGCCTTTCTTTCCTGTCAGGCTGAAATTATTTTGAAACCTGTCAGTCTCCTGGTACATCACTACTACTGTTAGGAGGGAGGATGGACGTTCAAGTAGAGAAGCCTGTAGAAGTGTGTATCTTACAGAATGAAGGGTTGGTTTTAATTGTTATTTCAGTGGAGGTAATGGGCTTTTGGGCCTTAATTATTGTGCAAACAAACATATCCAAAACAAGATTAGCTAACTCTGTAGTTTAAATTCCATTCTGCCCTCACTGTGCTCCAGTGAAGAAATAAGTTAACCGTGTATTCTTCCAGCACGAGCAAAATCTTAGGGTGCTTATGAAAGTATTCTGTATACCTAGTGACAAAGATTAGTAAGATAGAAATCAGCTGTGTTTTGTATTGTTGCTTTTTTGCTTTTGAAAGACACTGCCATGACCATATTGGCAGAGTGAAATACCTCGAAGGATCTTATTTTGGCTTCTGCAGCCTCTGCTTCTTGCTGATAAAAATTACTTCTAGACCTTTATGGAGGTAAGTTTTAACATTTGGCCTTAAGTTCTTTCTTTCTTTGGAGCAGCCTGCTGAGTCAAGGTGGCTGCAGCTCTGCCTCGCACAGCTTTCTCTTCCACCTTTTGTTACTTGCATTCTTTCAGGTCTTTCTTTATGACTCCAGCCATTTTTATCAAATTCATTTCTTTTGTGTTAAAACAAGCTGAGGACTTGAAAAAAGACATTAAACTCCTTTCCTGCTTCAGTCTGCAGAAACATCCTGTATGTTCTCTTGCAGACAGTGAAGAGTTTTACTCAATAAAAATAAGTAACATTGATCATTCTTCTCTTTGAACGTTTGTACTTCCACTGATTCTTTAGATGCAAGATCTAAATACTTTCTATCCTGCTCACACTGTTGTAGTAATAAATCCTATATGAGATATTAAGATATAATAATTTAAAAATAATTATATCTGTTAATTGTAGTATGTGCAAGTCAGTGTTACATATCTCTGTAGGATGTGATTATACTACTTGAGTTGCAACAAAATTATATTCAATTTGTAATTCTTTAGGGAGAGAATTATTGTATTCTAAAAATCTATTTGCCACATCTGCCAAGCTCAAATTGTGATTTAAGGTGAAGAATAGATTTTCAAAACCGCTCTAGAGTGCGTCCCTTATGTAGTCCTTCAAAAAGGCATAATATTGTAGTGCTTCTTCAGGATACTGACTGTAATTGTTTACATATTAGTACTTTAAATGTGCTCTGAATGTTCATCTAGACTGAGATTGTTGTGAGGCAAGTCAATTTTAGTAAATCTTTTTTTGCAAACTGCCTGGTAAGAGTGATCTCAGGAACAGTTTTCAGATCTTTATGGACCTGTGTTATGCTCAGGACTACTATAGCATGTTCATTATTGCAGGTGACTGTTCCAGCATCTGGGAATGTTCCCAAATACTGCTTACTTTGCTAATGTGAATGTGGCTTTAGGTATTACTGATGTGGTCAAGACAATGTAGCAGTTCTCCCAGGAGAGATCAGGAATATTAAAGCTCCTTGGTTTGCAGACTAGGTACAAGGAGATGGGAAATGCCAAGACTTTAAAAATATTGAAGGAGCTGGATGAAATTTATTCAGAACTGATTTTCAGCAAATCCCATAGCAGAGAAGCTAGGGAATATGTAATTAGTAGGAGATGGTTTTAAAATGTCTAGAAAGTTCCTGAAATTTTCTTACTGCCTTAGGAGGTTGTGGAGGCAATTCAAATTGTAAGTAAAGTCAAAGAGTTTAGGCAAACATAAGGACAGTAGGAGAGATGGACTGCAGAAAGTGGCCTGGCTCACACACTCTTCTTGAACAGCTTCTCAGTTGGTATATTAGAGTCAAAGTGCTTGGCTAGATGGGCTGCTGACCCAGACTATCAGGTCATTTCCTATGTTCTTGCTTGGCTTCAGCTTCTGCTTGAGTTCAAACAGCAGTTTCAGGAAATACACACTGAGCTTTCTAATACATGGCACTATTAGTTTTGTTAGAAGGCTTTTTTTTTAGGAGGTCTGTGCCAATCTGGGCAATTAAATTAAACTACTACAAAGCTTACTATGTTGTTCATTTGGCTTGGGTTTATTTTCTAAAGTAGCCTATATAGAAAAATATTAAGTACCATTGAAAAGTGTGAAATTTCACTTCTAAAACTAACAGTTTTGACAACTGATGTTTCAGGTATTTCAAACTTCAGCCATTCAGTGGCCACTTTTTTATTTATGCAAGAACTGCTTTTAACGTAAGTGTGTATCTGCACTCTTGTATTGTCAACTTGTATGCTAATCCCTGGAAAGAGATTTTGTATTGTTTTTCATCAGGAACTGTATTGAGATCATGTGGATCATCATTAAACAACTGTTTAAAGGAAACAATTTATAGGCACAGTGGAAATTACATAGAACTAGTTGACCTAATACTCATATTTCTTAATGGCAATGACTTAACATGATTTGAGACAAAAATACATTGTCAAAATTCTGATCGCATTCAGAAATTGCACTTGTAAATTTTATTAGGTTCCATTATAGTTGGTTGTGCTTTAAAAGTGCCTGTATGATTCTAGAATTTGTATCAAGGGTTCGGTATCCTAAGTTCACATTATTTTGTTAAGATTGTGAAGTTCTCAATTAGTGTTTTGTTGATTTAGTAAGAGAAATAGCCCTTGAAAAGTGCCCATGCTAAAGGTGCCTCCCACTGAGACTGACTCATCACAAATGAGGTTTTTTTATCTGAGTATCATAGTTACCTTAGAGGAGCAGGCAAAGGGTAGAATGCATGTCAGCCTTTGGGTAGCAGAACTTTGGGTGCTGTGAGTAAAGCAACAGAATTTGTCACAAAAAGATTGAGGGACAGGAAGAAAGGCTGGACCGTCAGATTTTTACGAAGCTTTTCTCTTAGTTCAAGCTAATTTGAATGTTTTGCCCAGAAGAGGAAGGAGGTCAAGATCCAGAATATTCAGTTTTCAGAAGTACTGATGCCAGGGTGCATGAAATAACATGTTGGCAGATGGGGTGTGCAAGCCTGCACAAGGGCACCTCAAACAAGATGAAAGAGCTATAAATAAGCAACTCATAGATTTATTTTTCTCTATCTTTTTTTTTTTTTTTTTTTTTTTTTTACCTAGAACATGATGCTATGTAAAATCCATGTTACATTTGCTTTAGATAAATTTTCTTGCATCCTTGATTATGTGCTGCAGACTTCAATTAGATAAGGGGGAATTCCTGTGAGTGACTGTCAGTCTTTTGTACTATCTCTTCTGACCAGAAAGTTACCAGTCTCTCTCCATGCATAACTTTAATTCTTCTTACTTCAAATCATGTCTGCTGAGGTGCAGAGTGTCAGAAATACCCTTCTCAAAGCTGTGATCACTCCATGGGGTTCAACTGTGATAAGGTTGGTCCAAAAACCCCTTTTGGTCATACACTGCCCCAAAACACAAAGACTGTTCATGCCTGCAGTTCTTGAAACTTCTGAAATTTCAACCTTGATTCAGAATATCTTTTGGCACACCTGACAGGATACAAATCCTGCCTTGTAATAGTTGTAAAATAAAAATGTGAATGCACTACATAAAAGCAAGGCTGAAAGTGGGAGTCGGTGAAATACAATCAGGCATCAAGTAAGCTAATTGTCCATTGACAAAAGACATTCTGTTTCCTGTTTCTGGGAACTGAGATCCAATTAAACTGCATGAAGTTGGTGAGTCTCCCACCCTTTGGGCTGGCAGTTGGATGTCATCAGAGGTGTGAAAATCTGATGGCATCCTGAGTGTCAGAATGGTGCTGGATGCCATCAGTTGACCTGTTGCTGCTGCCTGTCTCACTGTTGGACCATGGCTGCCATGCTGAGCCTTTAGCTTCTCAGAGCAGCTGTGAAGTGAGCAACAAAGATTTTTTTTCTCCTCTCACACAGGAGAAGCTGATTTAACACAGGACCAGGAGGCACAGGGCCCACTTGCTGCAGTTGGGCCAGTGTCTGTGTTCCCATGCTCAAATCCTCTCTGCCAGCTGGAGCTCAGGTTTGGATGGCCTGCAGCAAGAGGTCTGAGGGAGGAAAGCCAGCAAGTTCCTACAGCAGCATTATTACCCAGATTACCAACCTCTGGCACTCACACAGGGTAAATAGGGACAACTGGGAATACAGTCAACCCACATTCCCTGTTACTTTAAAAGCAGGAACCAAGGGCCAGGCATCACCATAAAGCATTTCTGCTTCTCACAGTTCATGTGATGGCAACCAGGAATATTGAGCTGGGTATGGTACAGATTGACATGTCAGCTGTAGCCAGAATGGCTCCTCCCAGGAGTTTGGGCACCTAAATCAGCCAAAAGAGATGGGCAAATGTAGCTATCCAGCCCACACATAACAGATGGAGAGACACTCTCATGTACCATGAAGCTTTTAGGTACTTTTATTCCAGTCTAAACGTCAAGCTAAAATTTTCAATTGTAGCAGAGGGAAGAGTATATCAATGAAATATGTCTTGAAAAAGTTGTGCCTGCTTGGGGAGTCCAAAAAAGAAAATGTAAGAACTCATCTATTCATATTTCTCTTCTTCATCACATTCTGAAGCTGATGATAGCCAGTTGTTAAAATGCTACCTTCAAACACTTCAAAATAAACTCTGGCAGTATTTTCTGAATACAGTATTTTCTGAAGACCTTTAGGTCTTCTTTGAAATTCATTACTAAAATCATCTTGTTTAGATTATATTATGAATGCTAACTGAATTTTACATTGAGCCACACTTCAGAAGATCTGGAAGATGTAATAGATTGATAAAAATGTAAATATTGATACAGTTCATTATTTTTTCTCAAACAGCCAAAGCTTCTAGAAAAAAACATGTGAAACAAGATAGTATTTTTAAATTGCTTGCTCAAAGCTGAGCTAATCAGTGTTGACTAACACAGCCCAAGCTTGAAAATGTGAATGTCTGTCATATCTCATCAATATGTTACTGTTAGAACTTGCCATCTTTTCTTTAATTTGTGAAATTGCTCCACCAGAAAAGGAGGAATTAATATGATTTCTGCTATTTTCTTATCCTTTACTTTTTCTCTGGTATTCCTAAAATGAGTAACACTCAAGTTTCTGGTTCTGGGGAGTTTTGGTTGGTTGGTTGGTTGTGTTTTTGTAAACATGAAAGATTTTATTTTCTTTTAGCAATTTAACAAAGTAAATGTTTGGCCATAATACTCAGGAGTTGTGTTTCTAAAGATTTCTTTCCTACTGATTTGTAGAGGGAGGAGGACATAGGCTCTATTTAGATGTGTGCAAGCAAGACTGAAGAACATTCTGTCCAGAAAGGAAATTATAAAGCGCACCTGCTTTTCTACTTTTTAAAGTTTTTTTTTCTCCTTTGTTCATAATTTTAGCTAGGTTTTTCATGTTAACAAACTTCTTTTCCTCACAGAAGGGCAGGTTTCAAATAAAAGTACAGAAATCTAAAATGGTGACAGGCTTCTGCTTTGGTACAAACTTTCTTTGTTTATTTTGGCTGCTGTGTGCTTTGGTATCATTTCTGCATTGCTTGGGTTTACAAAATTGGGATAACCAGCTTTCCACAAATAAAATTATACATACTGTTTCATGCTGGGCATCTGGTACACTTACTTTGTCATGACTTCTGATTTTTTTATCATTAATGAATGTACAAATATGCTTGGGTCATATGAAGAGGGACATGACACACTATTTTCCTTGTGTTGAAAACTGTTTGTCAAGTGGTTGATGTCAAGCTCTGGGAATTCTAGGTTTCCTTCTGAAAGTTTACGTAATGGTTTGATTAATGTTGAAGTTAATACAATTTGTTGAAATAATTTAAGCTGTACAAATAGCTTTTTAATTATACCAAGCAGTTGAGAAAATAAAATTTGTACCGGTACTGTTTTACTTAGTTGTTATTCTCTCCTTCATTCTTTGAAAAATGTTTGTTTAAAAATATCTATGCTTGTTCTTGCTCTTATCTATTTCTCTGTGGGATGAAGACAGCAAGAAGTGTGAAGTGAAAAATAATGTATTTACTAACCAGAAAAAAATATTGCTTTTTTTTCCAGTAAAATTTTTTTTTTTTTTTGCACATACAAAATTTCTGTAACATATTCCTGTGTAATGGTTGTAAACACTCTTTTATTTTTAAGGTTATTCTTGTGCAAGTTAATCCAGGGGAAGCATTTACAATAAGAAGAGAAGATGGACAGTTTCAGTGCATTACAGGTAAAGTTGATAAATTTATTTTCATATTTTCTGAGTCTGAGTCAGGGTTAATAAAAGGCAATTTGTGGTGAAAGTAAAAGAAGGACAGAATTTATTTTAAATACAAGAGCTGTTTAAAGACCTAAACGATTATGTGCTAAGGATCATTGGGATTTAGCTTTTACTACCATAAACCAAGTACTTTTTCTTATGTTATATTAGATGAAATTAAATTTCGTGGGGAAGAAAAGGGAGGAAAATTTTCAGATTGCAAAGCAAGCTCAGAAAGGCTGTTGTAGCAACTTTTGACTAAGCTCCTTTATATCCCAGACTTCAAATTAAAAGCTTAAACTGTTAATATGGCTTGAGTTTAGGTTTTTTTATTCTTTG
Organism: Melospiza georgiana; assembly: GCF_028018845.1. Classification (NCBI taxonomy): domain Eukaryota; kingdom Metazoa; phylum Chordata; class Aves; order Passeriformes; family Passerellidae; genus Melospiza; species Melospiza georgiana. The sequence goes on from NC_080431.1 coordinate 54,334,167, forward strand.
CTATCATGTGGATGTTGTTTCCCTGTCAGTTATCCCACCCAGTTTCTCATTATCTCTAGGAGCCAAATTGCATTATTTCTGAGTTCTAGCAAGTGCAGCTTCAAAATACAAATGTTTCATTTAACCATAGCATCCCTTTATGCAATGGTCAGTTTGTTTTCTATTCTGAATGACCAGAACTACCAGTTAAGTGTATCCAGAAGGTACTGTGAGAAATGAGCAATCAGCTATTGCTGCTGCACAGAACGCCATTTTACTGTCATGTAAGAGAGTATCCACAGATTCAGCTATGGGCTCACATTTTTCCTTGTCATCATCTGGGCCAGTGAATCCTACCTTTTTTTTTTTTTCCCTGGATGATGGCCCAGCTCCAACAGATACTGTTCTGGGAATTTGAGGCAAACATTTTCCAGCTCCTTTCCCTCTTCTCTCCAGTCTGAAAAGAGCTGAAAGGTCTGCTTTCCAGTGTCATAGGCAGGTCCTTTGGCTACAAAACAACTGATTCAAAGAAGGCCTTAGATGGTAATTAAGTTTATACTGGCAGTTCTTAAAGTTTACATGTCTGTTAGCACCATATTTCAAGATTTTGGCTGGTTGCATGGTATTCTTGCATCCTTTGATCCACCAGTGGATCAGTGTTGCAGCTCTCCATTCTATACAGCCTATACTTGAAAACTGGTATGTAATAATTACTTGACAGTACTGACAGAAATAAAATTATTTTTGTATTGCAATTCAAGTCAAAGAACAGATAAGATATATTTTGCTTCTATTGCATAAAATACTGGGAGAAGTAGCATGTATTACATGTTTGGTTTTAATTTTTGATTTACCAAATGGTTTTATTGGTGGAGAATGAATTGATACTTTCCTGGCACGATTATCGTCAAAGCAGGAATTGTTTAATGAACTACAAAAATACTAACATCATATCCTTACAGATATGGTTCTAACCTTCCATGGTGCAGCTTTTATCCCTGCCTGGTGCCTCTTGCTTTTGGAGCAGGCAGCTTGCTATTGTGATTTGATTCAGCTGTGGATTTCTTCATCTTTTATATGTGAAAGTGAGCATGGGCAAGTTACTAGATGATTGTTTCTGGGACTCACTAAGTGTAAGCTGAGGTACAGTCTTTACAACTTCCCTGAAAAATGGCACTGCAATCTGGAAAACTACATCCCAAATCAGTACCCCAGCTTCTGCAAACCTCCTGTTACATCGATATTCTTCGTCTTTCCCCCTTCCTGAAGATGAAATTGTGGATTATAGTTGGTAGTAAAATAGGGGGCATAAAGTTATTTTTCATATCTGTAAATTCAGTAATATTCATACAGAACCTGAGTTGTACTTGATCTTTTGAATACTGCTTTTCTGGTCAATTCTTGCCACTTGTGAGACATATCTGTGGTTTTGAGTGCTGTGCCAATGGATCTTTCTACCTTTCGGGTTGTTTGGTCCATCTTCCTTAAAGAAGAAATTCCCTTAGTAATTGATGCTGTTTCTTTTTCATTATATGTATTGCAGCTCATGAGGAGTGTCTGCTGTTTGGTTTTCTGTGCAGAGATTTGTATAAAACAAACTATTTTAGATGGTGTAAACTATAAAGAGTAATTTTGTATTGGTCCTTTTTTGTTCTGCCACAACTTCTCAGACATAGTTTGCCCTTGACTTGTCTACAAAATGGATTATCAGTCTGCAAAATGGGTTAAAGCTGCAGGAGTCTAGTGCATTGTTTTGAAAGTAAGAAAGAAAGCAAGCTCACATCAGTTCCTTGATTTTTTCTTCACTGTATGCACTCAGTTGTTAAGTGAAATCATAGTTATAGATGTGGAAATATATAATGAGAATACTATGGATAAATGTACAAAAATGTTTTTATTTAGAAAGCAAGCATGGAGATGGCTCGGACTTAAAAATCTCCTAAATCCTCTGACTTAAAAGTCTCTGCGAAGAACACATATGCAGTTTTTTTCAGTGATGTATGATATAAAAAATTGAAATTATGTAAATATAGTACTAAAATGAAAGAGTGAAAGTTGAGAAGTAGCAAGCTGCTTATGGATCCCAGATAACAGTGCAGGTAGTCAGATACATTTGTTTGATTCGGTAAGTCATGCTTCCTTGCATAATTCTAAATCTCTCTTGGGCTTTATTACTGGTCAATTCACCTTGATACTATGCTATCTGCTGAAGTCAATGTGGATTGTTAATATATCTAACCATAATGTTAATTGTGGTTTTTTGTGTCAAATATTTGCCTGTTGGAGACATTCAGATGCATTGTCAATCTTCATGCTGCTCTTGTCATCTATTCTATTTTTAAAGAGAACTGTCCTTGCTTTGGTAAAACTGTACATAGGGTAAAATTTCTCAACCTAAAAATGATGAGAGTTAGCGTCTCTTCAGGAGAAAGGAAAGGAATAAAGTGGCTGTTTAGAGCTGTCCTTGCGTAAATGAAGTAATGAAAACTTAAAGCACTAATTAATGGAGAAGCACGCAATGTGTTTTCTGTGAACTACGCTTCTGAAGAAAATGCTGCATTTGCATGTGGGTCTATGTACTGACTTCCCACATGTCTGCTCTCACAGGTGGTCTGTAAAGCTTTGACTGGTTTGGAACCACATTAAGTGAGAAGCAGCTTCTTACTGTAGTCCTCTTCCATGGCAGTGGAATATTGAGTGAATAATATTGAGTGAAAAGACTCTTAAGAATAATTCATTCCTGGTTTGAAATCGCCTAAGTATGGCAGGAGAGCAGTGATGGTTAAGGGACCCTTGATCTTTAGTGAATTCCATCCCTTTATTCTGGTGACCTTTTAATGAATTAAAATAACATGTGTTTTATTCTTTATTTCTGTAGAATAAGAAGCATGGTTACTTTGTATTTCTGTAGTTAGGAGTCTTGGATCATAGTTGGGTTTCTGTTGTCTGTATTTTGACTTAAATACAGCTTTGATTGAGCACTTCTGTGTGCCAATGACCATATTTTTCAGATATTATAAAATATTTTCTTTGCCTGCCTAGTGATTTGTCTGATAGTGACAACTCATGCTCCCCCTTGATGCAGCTTCAATTTAAACCATTTGTCAGTCTCTAACTTTACAAAAATACCATGCATTCCTTACTAGCTAGATAGGAACATCTGTCTGAGTAACCATGTGTTAGACCAAAATGTTTATTTTCAAAAGAGGTCTTTTAAATATATGAAAATTTTCTCATATCCTAGAAATCTTTTAAATATACAAAAATTTTCTCATATACTAGAAATTTCTCATATACTGGACTTCTGTGGAAACTTTCCTTAAGCCAAAATTTTCTTGTGTTAATATGAAGTAATCAGTTATATTACAGTGATTCAGAAAACCAGGTTTGAAATGTATGAATGGACTCTCTTTGTAGAAGTGAATTACTGCAGATCACTCATTCATGAATTCTTCCTATTGCAGAATAAATGAATGAAGATGACTCATCTCGAGGACATTTTGTAACAGTCCCAAGTTACCGCTAAAGGCTATTAAATGTTACTTGACACAATAAGAGAGACCATGTTCTATATGTCTCTGCAAAGGAAAATTGCTATTTTCATAATAGAATAAGAAGACTTATGTAAATTAGAATGAGTCATAAATACTTCATGCTTTGAAATTAAATGAAGTATTGGTGTTAAGGTTAGGCTCTGGAATGAAAGTTAAGCAAGCTTAACCTGATTTTTTCTCTTTGAAATAAGAAATAAGATTCTTCTGAAAAGTGTTTTCAAGGAATTCAAGAGGAAAAGAAGATACATCAGTTCTGAGACTACAGTAGTGAAACACAAACTTCAGTTCATTCTAAGATCAGCTTGAGCTTTGCAAAACCAAACCTGTCCATTGCCCAGAAAATTTTGAGAATAAAACTCATACAGAATCACAGAATGCTTTGGGTTGGAAGAGACCTTCAGTGGTCATCTATTTCCAACTCCTGTGCCATGGGGAGGGACGCCTTCCACTAGGTGTCTTCCACTAGACCAAGTTGCTGAGAGCCCCATCCTGTCTGGCCTGGAACACTTCCAGGGATGGGGCATCCACAATTCTCTGAGCAACCCCTGACCGTGCCTCACCACCCTCATGAAAATTTCTTTCTTATATCCAATCTAAGCCTCCTCTCTTTCAGTTTAAAGTGCTGCCTCTTGACCTGTAACAATACACCCTGATAAAACGTCTTTCTCCATCTACTTTATAAACCCCTTTATATAATCAAAGGCTGCAGTAAGGTATCCCCAGCATTTTCTCTTCTTTAGGCTGAACAAGCCCAACACTCAGCCTGTCTTCACTGGAGAAATGCTCCAACCTTCTGACCATTTTTTTGGCTCTCCTCTGGACCCTCTTCAAGTCCATGTCTGTTTTGTGCTGAGGAGCCCAGGACTCGATGTAGGAGGAGAATCCCCTCCCTCATCCTGCTGGACACACTGCCTTTGATGCAGCCCAAGATACAGTTGGCTGTCTGGGCTGTGAGTACACATTGCCAGCTTGTGTCTAGTTTTTCATCCACCAGTATCCCCAAGTTTTCTGCAGGGCAGTTTTTAATCTATCTTCTACTCTTTTCTGCTGTCAGGCTTGGTGTGGTTTTGATTGTTTACAGATACTGTTACAGCAGCCATACTGAGTATCTTAAAAATCTGAAAGTAACTGCTATTTAAGTACATTTGAAGCAAAGCCCCCTACATTTATCTTGTTCAAATATCATCTTGTGCTTTGGTGTTGAGTTTTATTTTAATATTGGAAGTGGTTAAAGACCTGTCATAAATTCTGTATGAGTTGCCACAGACCCCTGAGAATGGGACTTTGTTAGTTGCTAATGATAATTGGGAGATGCTTCCCTCACAAGACCACCATAGCTTATTATCAAATCCTAAACACTGTGGTAAGCGGAGGAAGTGTGTGCTGTCATTCTGTGGTGATTTTATAATGCAAAAATACCTGGCACTACATTAGTGGTCACATTTATAGACTTAAAGGGTGACATCACCTCTAGAAATGCCATATCTTGTTTGTGAAATTACTCAGTATCCACGTTAGCACTGGGCAAAGTTTAGGAATAAAAGAACGTTTATTTAAATACAGAGCTCTAGTAATGGAACAAACTAGCAAAAGCAGTAGAACACTATTAACAAGAGTTCTCTCCTAGAGCACATCTAGTCTTCTAGGTAGCTTAATAGCCTGAGTAATGGACCCCTTACAAGTAAACTCAGGTGTGTATTACAGAGATCTAGTGCGTTGGTTTTCCTGCTTCCATTAAGAAGAGCTTACTGAAGCCAGCCAGAGAAGCTGCTCTGGGTGCTCTTTTTCTTTCTGTAGCCTGAGCAGAAACTGATTTTTCATCCTTGTTTCCATTTATGTGTTTCTCATTTCTAAATACTGAAATGCTGCATAAAAACATGTGTAAGTTTATTTGCTTTCCTTTTCATCTTTAATGATGATTTGCAGCTTTTCTCCACAGTAGCCTTCTGAAAATAGATGTAAGGTTTTATGTATCAGTTAATTAAAAAAAAAAAATCTAAAAAACCCCTCAAAACAACCTCACCCTAAATGGTAAATTATTTCAGTTGTCATCTCCATTCCTTCTATATAGAAGACTAAACATATTATGTAAGCCTGAAACTGGATATGGATACTTAGATTAACTTCCTTTTCTACATATTAATTTTAGGATCTCCACTGGAAGTATTTAGAGGGCCTTTATGAAAGGCATTGAGGGAAGCTAAGACAAATCAACTGACAATATGGGGTCAGAGCAAGCTACAGTGATTTGCAGCTAATTAATTATTGGTTAAGGATGTCTGTGCAGAGGGAGCTGAGTCTATAGGAGTACTAACTCTAAAGCACCTCTTTTTGGGAATGACCTTCAATATACACAATTTTTTTTTAAATTAAAGTTTTTCTATTTCTAGATATCTGCACTCAAACTAAAAATAATATTAGTATTGGCCAACTATGTGGGAGTATGACTGCAGAGGATACATAATTCCATTTTGTATTGAAACAAGATGATGAGGGAAAGTGGTCACAAAGCGTGGTTGGAGCAGCTTGATTTGGAGCTGTCTCATTCCAAAATAATTTTAAGTAGGAGCTGTCTTTTTATAGCTTAGATTGATAAACAGGGTGCATGAATGCCCTTGCAAATATTGTGGAAGACTTAACCATTCTACCTTTTACTGGTAGCCTAAAAATTGGATTGAAATGTGGCAAATACCCTTCTATGGCAATGTTCTTCACTTGGGGCTCACTAAATGTAGCGGTGTTTGCAGGGGTCCCAGGACAAGGGAAGAGATGAGAATTTTGACTTCATGTTTTAGAAGGCCGATTTATTATTTTATATATTATATTATATTATATTATATTATATTATATTATATTATATTATATTATATTATATTATATTATATTATATTATATTATATTATATTATATTATATTATATTATATTATATTATATTATATTATATTATATTATATTATATTATATTGTATTGTATTATATTGTATTATATTAAATATATATATTAAAACTACACTAAAGAATAGAAGAAAGGATTTCATCAGAAGGCTAGCAAGGAAAGGGAATGGAATGATAATAAAATCTTGTGACTGCTCACAGCCTTGACACAGGTGGCTGTCATTGGTCATCAAGTAAAAACAATTTCACATGCTGGGTAAACAATTCTCCAAATCACATTCTAAAGCAGCAAAACATGGAGAAGCTGAAGTTTCTCAGGAGAAAAGATCCTAATGAAAGGATTCTTCATAAAATATGTTTGTGACACCCTTCTGGTGAGGTAAAGAAATGATGTCTTTAAACCCTCACTGCAGCACATGTGGAATGCTCATGTGTTGGCTTTGACACGTAGCACAAGTTCAGTTCATAAGTCAAGTACTATTGGCAGGTAAAACTTGCCGGTAAGCCCTGCTGCTGTAGCTCTTCTGGTACAAGTGCTGAATTAAAGCTGGGGTCAGACACATCTCCTTGGTTCTGTAGGCCCTCTTGCAGCAGGGCAGAGGCAGTCTTCTAGAGTCACGACCATCTTTCAAATTTGTTGTGCTAACTCCATGAAAATTTCAAAGTAGTGCAAAACAAGGTCATTCTCTGGACAAGAATAAAACACAGCAATCCAGAATTCTCTCCCTTAGATTGGCCTCTCTCTGCTCTGAGAGTGACCATGAGAATTAACCTCGTAACAGAGCTCCCTCAGCCTTCTCTGGGAACTGCCTGACCTTGTCCTCCATTAATTCTGATGACTGACCAGGTCTTTGTGGTCCCAGTCTCATTGAGCCATTAAAGAAGCAGGCAGGGATGACACAAGAAGCTGTTATTGGAAAAACTTACTTTATCATGCTGCTTTTCTGCCAGAGCAGCTCACATTGCTGTTATGCCTACTTTGTTAGTGTTATAAATACTAGACTTCTAAAACATTCTATTCCCAGAACAAATTGAATTTGGTAAAAGTTTGATTGAAAAGAAAACTAGAGTTGTTTTATCCTCTTCTGCAGTAGCAAATTAAAGAAAAAAAGGGAATGCATTAATTCATATCTCTCAGATGTTGACTGTAGTGCGTCTTAGGAAAAACATAGTTTTCTGCCATTCATTTCTGTTTAAAATGTGTTAAAGAGAGTCAATATCTTTATATGGACAAAACATGCCTAATATTTATTGCCTTGGTTATTTCTCTTTCTTCTAATAGATATTTTTAAACTTTTGTTCTATCTTATTTCATTCATGATATGTAAGTTCATAAAATTCTACATTCCTTGTAAAGTGTTCAGTCAGGTTCTCCTTTTCCTGTTTGATTTTTCCGGTATATTCAGATCAGTTAATCTTCCCTTGTATCTTCTTTAATCTTCTTCTTTATTCCTTTTTTTGACTCCACTGCAAACTCAGCCTGACTGTAGGAAGGTTCTGGAGACATTTTGTTTGAAATCTCAGTGCTTCAGCTGCATAGTGAAGTCTTCTAATTTTAGGTGTCTAAATGTGTGTTTCTATATGTGGCCTTGGATCTGAGCTCCCATTGAAACTAGTGAAGATTTAGTCACTAGGTATAGTGCACTCAGTGCTTTTCAGCTGACATCAGTTTGCACTCAATAGCTCTCCAGGCTCCACTGTCTGTACCAAGTAGGTCTGCACTTGCTATAATGGGAGTTTGAAGTCCTAACTTGCACAGAGACATATAATTTTAGATACCTAAATGAGATGTCTCCATTTTGTAACTAAAGCTTGGCTATTATAAGCTGAAATAAATAAGGCTACATCCTGAAAGTGCCTCATTTAGTTGTGTTGATTCACAGTTGTACCCTCAGTGAATGTCTTTGTCCTCAAGCACCTGAACTCTTTGAACTCATCCATTTCCATGAGCATCTCACATCACATTTTACAAGGATGGTACTGGTTCTTGGAGGTGCGTGTTGGGAATGAATTTACAGCCCTACGTTGCAGCTGGAGAATGCCCCTAAAACTTGGTTTCCATTACTCTAGTCAGATATGTCTAGCCCCCAAGGCTGTGAAGTATTAACTCAAGCTGCTGAGATACAGGTGCTGTTATTGCCTCAGTGTGGAATCTGTTGGATGAGCCTTGTATGAAGCATGCTAGGCTTGACAGGTTTGTGTCTGGCAATATTAGAATATTCCCAGGGCACTGCAATCAGTTAATTTGATTTCTTCTCTGACTGTGCTGTTGATGGGAAAGAAATAGCCCTATATTACTTGCTTTATGAGGGGGAAACTGGTAGGATCTGTTCTTGTAAGAGTAAGTAGATGTAGTTAGTAGTTTTCTCTGAGTAGAAAGTTTGTCTAATGTAAGCAGTTTGAATTAAATTTAAAAAACTAGAGCTGTGGGCATTTTATTTGATATTTTCACTTAATGTACAAACATTTAGCATAACTTAAACTGATAGCTTAAACTTTATCTTAATTGGATGCAATCTGATTAACTAAAATAATAAAGATTCATGAAAATCGCTAATATTAAAGAGTGGAAGAAGTTCCTTAATTTCATTATCTGATTATGTAAAAACAAATAGTGCTTTTATTTTGTAGAAACTCAAACTGTGTTTATAAATGGACTTTGTGCTGGGTTTTATGAAAATGGAAAGGCTAGAACTTTGTGCATAAAGGACTTTTGCTGGATCCTCTTTTGTAACTATACAGTACGAATACAGGCTGGTGTGTCATCTGTTGGAATATGCTGTGCATTGTTAGATGAGACCTCAGGAGAGTTCCTTGTAGCTCCACCCTGTGCAATTCAAGTTGTATTGCTGAATTCTTGAAGTATAGTTGTAGCTGTTAAACTATTCAGACTTCTATCACAGAATTACTGTTGGTAAGAAATAGCTTTGAATTGACTTTGGTTTACTCTTGGCCTCTTGTAGCCATGGCTGCCTTATTTTGTGCCACTGCCACTGTCAGGCCCTTGGTAGTTGTGAAGGGTTGCAGACACACTGGGAAGGAAAAGAGTCTTCATAGTTGTGGAGCAGCTCTCATGGCCATTGTTTTTCCAGAATTCCTCAAAACAAAGCCAGTTCCTCATACATACTCAGACTCACACCCATGACAACAAGCTTACAAGCTGGCATTGCTCTGCCTTGGTGCCTTCTCTGATGCCAAAAGTTGTTGGGTACCCAGGAAGTTAGTCTCCCTTTCTTTCATTTTCACCTGTGCAAAGCTAATGTGTTTTTTGTTCTTGCAAGAATGTAATATCTAACTAAATGCTGCAACTTTGAATCCAGGGATTTTTAACTCTGTTCTTGGTTTTGCTTTTTTGATTTGTTTTGTAGTAAGAGATGAATCAGCAGCACATGGCTTGATAGATGTGGCTGTGCATGTGTTATTAATAGTAAATTAATAGCTGTCTTTTTTTGACTGTCTGTGAAATGGCTGAGGTTTTGTCAGCTTGCATGACTTACATGATCATGTCACTCTTCTTCAACTTGATTTAAAATCATGGTAATGTAAGTTCCCCTTCTTCCTTTTGCAGACATGCAGCAATCTGTTTTACATCTAAAGCAGTTTATTATCCAAATGAGGGAAAGGAAGAAGAGACAGAAGATAACCAAGGTCATTACATATAGGCTAGCTGTGCACAAATATAAACAGCTCCTGTGTAATGTGAGTTAAAGACTGGTTACAAGTAAGTTCAGCCACTTAAAGCCATTAAGAAACAGTGTAATCATAAGAGGTTTCAAAGTTGGAACGGCCAAATTCACTGGAAGTGAATACAGCTATCCACACTGCTGTTCTTGTTTCTTTATGCCAGAGAGAAGCTCTTTTTCACACTACAGAGGGCTTTCTAGTTGTCCTAGAAAAATCAGTTGTCTAGGGCAGGTGCTCTAGGACATCATTCAAAGAGCTTGAGATTTTTTCAAGTGACTGTATAGCATCCAGTAATTGGTAGATGGGTCTCAGGTTATTGGTACTGGAGCTTCTAGAGAAGCTTATGACACCTTCCTTCCCTTTTGATTAATCAGCTGTTCAATGACGATATGGTTTATCTCCTTTGCTTGTTCTCCATTTGTTTTTCCAGTAGACCATTCCTCAATAGTTCCACTTACCCTTTTGCTTTGATGCTCTATATAGGGGCCATTTTCGTAAATACTATGTATAATGTGTTTCCCTTGGATGATCTTTACAGTTCAGAGGTTGGATGGATGTGCCTTTCAAGGCAGCTGAAGAAAGAGCTACAGTAAGAACCATAAATGCAAAACCAGTAGTAATTATTATTGCTCATTAATTCTTAAAAGGAGTTAAAATACAGAGAGTGGTCAACCTTTCTTTTCTTCTCTGTTTTGCCAACAAGTTGTCTCTTGAAAGATAGCATTTAAGTGAAATGCTATTGTATTGCATCCTCAGCTGCTTTAGACTTGAAGAGTTTGTACTCTGAAAGGCATCACTGTGGACAGAGTTACCTCTTTTGGTTTATGCAGCCAAGAGACGTCTCAGTAAAGCTCTTAAGCAGCAGGCAGATTTGGAAAATTATATGACACATACTTAAGTATGCATTTATCTTTTCGTTATGCTTTCCATGTACTTTGTATTTTGTTTCTTGTTTTGTGATCCGGCAAAGATTTTGAATCAGATTAGATAGACAGAAAAAAAAAAAAGGACTTTGACTCTGACCTAGATTTAAAATTTAGTTAAATCTGAAATCTTATCTGACTTTTTACTCTTATTTTTCAAGTGATAGCACATACAAATAAAGCTTACAGACAGATCCTTGGGGTGCCTAAATAAAGCCCAAGGTGAGTTTGGGAATTTGAGAAGCTAAACTTTGTTTTTTCTGAAAGAGACTTTTTTTTTCTGAATTGGGGTCAAAAGCAGAGTGACTATCTCCCATTAGTTTCACACTGCTGGTGGTGCAGTTTTGGGGAGCATCTGGTGGTTATGCAATGCATTAATAAGTGAAAATATTTAGTAAGTTACAAGGGCAGTCTAAACAACTGGAACCAGTTAAAGTTCTTCCAACATGAATGAGTTTTAAAAATCACCTGCTAAGAGAGCTGAAAAATAAGAGTGAATATCAACAAATATTGATCAGAGGTGTAGAGGACTGGCTAGTGTGAGACCAACTTCCATTTATTTCCCTGATTTGTACTACAAAGGGATACAAGAGCACTGTCAAGCATGAGGGTTTTGAGATTAATTATTGATGGTTTGATCACTTTTTCACTTGTGGCCTATGTGTGTTAGTGCATTTCTACACAGGTTGTAAATCTGACATGATAAGTATGCAGCATTTTCAATAAAATATTTATAAAAGATACTGTTTTATGCTTACTACGCCCTTTTAATGCTTCTGAAAATGAAAATTGCTTGAACAGGAGGAAAATGTACCTTGGAAATACCCTATCTTTTCTTTTAATTGCAGCTATATACACTTCAAAGTTTCCTTGCATCACTTTCCAGCAAAGATATGACACATAGTAGATTGTTATTATGCCCACACAGCTTTCTTTGTTCATCCTCTGTCAGGTCTTTCAGATGCCATACAGAGCACTGATTTCTCTACAATAGCTTTCCAATTGTGCATTATGTTCATAGAATTTCAGTGTGTTGTCATGTTTTTTTTTCATTACTGAGCCTTGTCCTCTCAACTGAAAAACAGATCCATTATTTTTGATGGGAAAGAATCTAGTCTCATGTTGGTGACAGTAGTTAAACAGAAGGGTATTGGGTTTGGAGTTCTTTTCAGAAGCACATAAATGTACATTGCTGGATCATCTTCTTGTATGGTGCTACTGTGCTGCTGGGTCTGGGCAAGTAGTACAGTAAACATTTCTGTTAAATCTCTCTGTTCCATTTCTGTTCCATCTCTCTGCAGCTTCAGAGATATGGAAAAAAGGTCTGAGGTGCCTGGGAACATTCCACATAGAAAAAGAGGCTTAATGTTGGGTAAGGTTACATCTATTTAGGATGTCGTTTTGGAGGGAAGCAGACAGGAGTAGAAAATGCAGGTGTAATGAATTGCAGGTATGTAATGGAGGCTTGAGGCCAGATACCTGCATGTTGCCTGTTCCCTTGAAAGCATAGCACAGAATGTTTTTGATCACTATTTCCAAAGAACTTCAGCAGACTCAGTATAACCTCTTTTTTTGTTAACAGTTCTAAATTGTGCATGAAATAGGAAAGGATTGAATGCTAAATCATGATGCACAGCCAGCCTAGGATGTAAATATATTCCTCCTTAATCACTCAGTAATCAATGCACTCGGGTGTCTTTCAGCTAACAAGACATTCTAGAAATACTTGGTATTTAAGCAAAGCTGATCATCCAGACAGCTCTATGGCACAGGAGATCTGTTTTCCAGAAGTGGTAAAAGATTAACAAGAACATGCAGTAGTTGTTCAAAGGAATGTTGTTTGAATGGTACCCTGAACTGGGTGAAATGCAGTTATATACTATGCAAGGTTGTGCATAAGATTAATAAATTATGGATGGGGATCTCACTTGAAACTTGATAAGGAAGAAAAAGAAGCAGGCAAGCTATCTATTTGAGTCACAAGATAAATATTATCTCCAGTATAATGTATCTGTAAAGCTTAGTGTGATCATAAAATGCATCAGGACAGTTGTTGTTAGTATAGCTAGGGATGTTTACAGGATTCTGCTGAGATTTCAACTGTAATTTGATAACTCATGTTTACAAAAGATGAAATGAAGCTGACTCCAGGTGTTGTGAATACAAAGTGTTAGGATATTCAGGAGAAAATATAAAAAGAAAGCAGAAGAGTTTGGTCTGCTTGGCTAAAAAAATGACTTTGCTAGAAAACAACAGGGATTTAAAAAAAATAATTAATGCCAGAGCTAGTCTAGAGTCCAGTTGGCTATCAAGTGGCTGTGAAATACTTTTATATAATTACAAGAAACTTGGCTACATAGGAAAGTGGTGCTCCAGAAGAGCAGTCCAGTAGGGAGACATACGGATAAAAGAACTGCTTTGCTATTGGTTTCCATGCTTCTACATAGAATCCATTCATGGTGGATCTTGATGTATGATAATGGGAGAGAGGAATGAAATTGCAATTGCAGGTGAATAGACTTGATTCATGAAGTGTTTTTCAGGCCTTGAGCCTTCATGGTTCAACAACAGAAAATTTTCATCTCCTGCATCCAGACAATAGTGAAGCAATAAAAAGATTTCTGCACAAAGGGTACATTTACTTTGCAGCTATTTAGCAATTTTCTTGTCTCAGCTCCTTCATGGAGGGATATATTGATCCATACATAATGTATAGTAAGGAACTCCACTGTATGCATGTGTCGTTTTTCCTTTCTTCTGGTTTGGAATGACAACTGTTATATGTCTGAGCCAAGTTAGTTGTTTCATCCCTGGCCTCTTGTTTGGCACAGGTAAGTAGATTCCTTACACAGTTCTTTCTGGCTCCAGGTTTATTTTGGATGCCAAAGCAGTGGGTCTGTTACTTTCCAAAACGTATTTGGTTACAAAGCAAATTGAATTTGAAGAGAACACTGCAATGATATAGGCTTGTCTTTGTTTCTGCTTTGTTTCCAGCTTACTGCTTTCCCAGATACTTTCTTTCTGGTAATGCATGTTTATTAACATTGCTGAAAGCTTTTTATCAAGAGAAGCCTTTGCTATAGATGCTCTTAGTATTTGAGCTCACATGCTTCCCATATGTGTAACTCGCTTGAGATTTGTAGAAGATAATACCTCGTTTATGTGTAAAGAGTTCATTTAGAGAATCAAGGAGTCCGTCACATGAAATACCAAAAATTTTAAACTTCAAATTCCAAAACAAGTTTAAAACATACAGATTTTAAAGTCTTTGTTAGTTAGATTGCAGACTCTGAAAACTATTTTCATATCGCTTTGAGCAGTAAATTGTGAGGTTTGCAGTGCAAATTGGCTGATAGTGTTAAGGGATTTGTCAATAGTAGAAGCATTTCACTGCAGAAGGGGCTGCAGATGTTTGCAGTAAGCATGGCACCTTTCTGTGTTGCCAAGTCTGACTGACAATATCTTATCAGTCAGACTTAGCTTTTTTAAATGTGTATCCTGGTTTGGGGTTAATTAATTTGGGATCAAATTTCTGCAAAGCTTTATGGACATGAAAATTCTTTTATGTGGACCTTAAGTCATTAGCAGAACCACAAATCTTAATCTAAGTGTTTAAGTACTTATCATATCAATTGCAATGATAACAGTGTTCAAGAACAGTAGTTTTTCAGTCAAACTTTTATTTCCACTGTCTTCAGAGCATCCCCTAATGTATCTGCATTTATAGGCTTGTTACTAGTGAAAAGACAGAGAAAAATATGTCTGTGGGAAGAATTGTGATTGCAAGGGATGATGTTTAAGATGCTTGGATTCCACCTTAGTTGTAACTTAGATTTAGCTGCAGAAGTCTCAGATGAAGCCCAGGTCACCCACTAAATAATGATTTAATCCAAGGAAGCATGCTGAATCCATTGCTTCTCCTGTTTTGACCGTGGAATTCCCTACATGCCTCTAATGCTTCAAAACATGAGGCCACAGGGGACAGTAAGGAGACAGACATCAAAGGCAGAGACAGTATAGAAACAGTATATAAATGATGCCTTTCTGTCTCTCCAAAAAGAAAGGCTGCTTGTCTACTTGGGTTGTATTAAGTTTTTTCTGAAATGAAAACAGTATCATCAGCAGGAAATTGTTTAAAGCCCTTGCCCACAACCAAAACCAAATCTGAGCTCTGCAAATACCACTGAATCTAAACCTGTAGCTCCCTGATTCCAGCAGTGTCCCTTAGCCATGAGGCTCTGGGAAATTCTGAGTTGGCCTTTTCTTTTGTTGGCTTTTGGAGGTAGGCATCTTCACTTCAGAAAAAAAGATTCTAGATAGAGAAAAAATATATGGGAAAGCAAGCTGCCTTTTTCTGTTGATGTAATGGGGATTCCTCTATGATTTAAGTGAAGTCCTGGGTTCTTCCTCTTTTAAAGGCTGACTCTGAATTTTCCACTTAGAAGCTCTTGGATTAAATGAGTTAAGTGTGTTCCATTCCAGTTTCTAGTGGTCCATCTCCAGCAGAAGTGACCCAGGTTATTTCTTCATTTGGTGTTCATAGCACTCTCCTAAAAAGGAGCAAGCTGTGATGAATGTGCAGAAGCAGAGACTTGTCCTCTGGAGGCAGTCAGTGAATCAGGCTGCTGAAGCCAAGTGTTTGCTTTAGATGCTGCAAAGTGTAAGGTGTATGACATCAGATGTTTTCAGTTTGGTCTTAAATCTCTCTTTTGCCATATGATTCTGTATCATTTGCCTGGGTCTTGTTCCCATGCCACAGTTTGTGGCATGATAGAATGATTTCTCATCACAAATGTCATCTTTTGAATTGTCAGCTTCATGGATTGTTTTCTCTACTCTTGATTTGAAACAAAACTGTGTAATGAAGTGTTACTTCAAAATCTATTTCATGCTTAAGAAACCTACATCTGCACATTTGTTTGTGGAACTGCAGAGTTGCCATAAACTTTGTTGGTGAACTCAAGTGAACACCTCACATGGAGACATAAAAATAATTGTGTACAGTGAGTGTGAAGAGAGGTAGGGCTGTAGAACCAAACTCTTTCCACTGCTTAGTATTGTTACAAATAATCTTTTCATCTGATCAGAAGAGCAGACTCACCTAATTAAAGAACCACATCTGAGAGTAAAATTTCAGTGAGACAGCTGTTGTGTGGGAGGTTTTTTAGAAATCAGCAGTTGACATTAACTTTTTTCCTTTTACTGAGAAGATTTAAGCCTGGTTTTGTACCCTTGAAATCTAGAGGTGGAGCCAATGCCTTTCTAGATTTACCTATTTTTCCTTCTTCTGCTAAATCATATAGAATCCAGGATTATGGGATTTCTGGAAAGCTGAAATACCCCACATCCTACTAACTTAGTTTTATATCTTCTAGTTGGAATGATTACTCCCAAACTGGTCTCTTTAAAGAAAGTTGTGTTTTGTATTTATTTTACATATTAGGAGGATTTCAGCTGTTAATAATAATAATAATAATAATAATAATAATAATAATAATAATAATAATAATAATAATAACTTTTGTTCTGCTGTGGTTTTATTTTAAATGAGCAATATGCATCTGCATTGTATTCATTTGTATAATTAGATTGAAACCTAGACAACCCAAAGGTTTTCAAGTGAAAGTACTTGTTATTAGTAGATTCCAGAGGCTCAGAGTAGGATGCTTTAGAGATGTCTGCCTTGGTTAGAAATAAAAATTTGACTTGGGCACTGAATTTCTTCTTGACAGCCTTTTCTGATAGGACTTTTTGCTGTGTTTTCTCATGCTGTATATGACGTTTTAATCCCAGTTTGCACAAACTGATGATTTTTTTGTTTGTTTTATATCCATGGACTCTTCTCTCTTGTCCGTCATTTTAAAAGACCTCACCTTAGAATCTGGTAAAATTGTTCCAGCATTTCTATGAATGCTGTTGATTTTCCTAATCAATACATAAGATTTGTATAAGTAATATTCAGTAAATCATATTCAAGTAATTTTATGTATATTTGTGTATATATATACATAGATCTGTTTGTGTGTGTGTGTGTGCATAATAATTTGGGAAGGAGTAATGTTAAGAAATTTGCACATAGGAAAGGAGACTTCTTTGGGTGCCAGCTGAGACAGCAGAATGTGCCAGATAATTCTGCATTCTAGTTTCAAGCCAATGTAGCCAGGTAAGTAAATAAAATACCTCATTAGTGTAAAAAGTTGAATACCAGGATGATGAAAAGGCTTTTACAAGTAATTATACTATGTAATACTATTCTTAGCACAATCAGGCAGGCAGGGGGAGGAAGTTGAAGTTAATGCTTGTTCCTTCCAAGATCTATCTCCTCTGGATCAACACAGTCTTTTGTAGAAGACACTGTCTACACACCAAGAACTGCCAACTTGTTCTTTTCACTCTTAACCACTAGCAGCTGTCAGTAGCAGTGCTTAACTTATTAACTCCCTGGTCTGCAGTGATCATGAGAAAAATGGTTTTTTTAATATGAGAAAAAAAACCCCAAACCCACCTGATTAGAAAAATACCAATTCTAGTGGTAACAACTGTTAGATGATTAAATTGTAGATTGTTCTGAATGTTATGCATCTAGTGCAACATGATTAAGCAGCATATACAAATACCAAATTTAAGCCTGAAAAAGTTGCAGATCTGTACTGCTCAGGATCAGTGCTAAGAAATTAGGCTCTCCTTGAAGAAAAAGCTAAGCTATATGCAGTGCAGATAGATTAGAATGAGTGCAGATTATTTTTCCTGCTAAGAATAATAACATTTTTTATCAAAATATCACATTTGACTCCCTCTGAAATGCAGCAATTTATGGTTCACCCAATATTTAAATTGGAACTCTGTGAGGGAGTGAACAATTTTTTGACCTAACTCTTCCATATAGTTAGTAAATCATTGCCCTAAGCTGGCAAAATAAAGAGAGTAATTTAACAGCCTGGGCTGCACAGTACAAAGTGTGTGTTGTATTTCCACATTAACATCTTTGAATCAATGTTACTTTTTTTTAGTGAAGTAGAATTCTTCACTGTGGCACACAGTTGCTTCAGAAAGTAGGTATAAAAAGTCTTATTATTGTAGTATCTCAAACAACTACAGTCATTCTTCTGCACATTCCCAAGTGTAACATTGTCTTATGAAGTTTGTGCTATTCAAAGCCATGGACTTGCAGTCTTTTTTTAATTACAAAATTGCATCATGGTCATTGTTTAGAAACAGGTGAAATAAAAGTACTTTTAACATTTGAACATAGAAACCATTGTCACCTTTTTCCTTTGAAAGTATATCAGGCCATTATAAAAGAAAACTGATAGCTGCATTAGTGATAAAGTGCTATAGGAACCTGTCATCTCTGCACTTTGCCTGAGAAGGGATTTTCTTGTGAATATGTATGTGTGGTTTCATGGGAAAGATCAGGATCTCATTAGGATGTAATCTTTAGAAATACTCGAGGTAGGCTTCATAGCTTTCTGCTCTTTTATCCATTATTCCAAAGTCTCTGTAAAAGAAACTGATGCTCCCCCTGCCCCCCACTTTTGAAAGGAACTATGATAATGTTTTACCTTCCGCTTTTCCTTTTGTTTGCCAGCCTGCTGTCTACTGATAGGCTTCCTTTTTTTTTTTCCTAGTCAGTTAATACATTTCAATTGATGTTGAGGCTTTGTCAGCTGCTGTTCCCCAGCCTTGATGGCAAAAGTAGACAGATGGATGGGGGAAGGGAAGGGATTGTTTTGTCAGGATGAATTTAGAGCATAAGGGATACGTTAAATTGAGAGCACTGCCAGCTGAAGTCTTCTGATCACCTGTGTCCTTGCAGTGATCCCAGTTCCTTCTTGTGCTTCTTCTCCAGCTTAGGCCAAACAGTAAGTTCTGCACTTGCTTTCTTGTTTTCTTATTACTTGCTTTTATTGTGTTGCACCTAGTATGTGTATAGATGTTGAGGTTAAGTTAAAGTATTAATTTGGAAGTATTTTCCAGGCACGGCTTACAAGACAAATGTAGACCAATTGGTGGTGGTTGTTACTGCTGGATTTTTTAATTAGTTGTAGCTGTTGGGAACCCAAAATAAAACTTTGAAGTCTTAGTCCTTATGTAAAAGAGCGGTGCAACTGTTTGTGGCATCTGGGACTATTGATTTACTGCAGCCCATCAGTGTTAGAGGGGTGTGCTGCTACGTCAGCTGGCGCTCTATTGTTTCTGCTGCTGTGGCCTTTGTGTTTGATCCTGTCAGTGCTTGCGTCAGTGATGCATATCATCGCCTGTGTGATGTCAAAGTGTGGGTGTTCGGTTATAGAGCCATAGTTAACCTAATGTGCTGCAGTAAATCCTGAATGCTATTTCCTCCTGGGGATAGCAGTGATTCATCACCGTTCACATTAGACTAATGCTAAGTATAGCAGTGTTCATGAGCCGCAGTATCCACATAGATTACTATCAAAGTCATTGCAGCTCTCCAAACGCTGGGCCGCAAAGTGTTTGTTTGCAACCAGATCTGTTTGTGCACCCCCTTTCTTAAGTGTAAACTGATTAGCAGGTCAGCTCAAGGAAAATCCTCTGGAAGGACTGGGCCTAAGTAATTCTTTAGCACTTAATTATGCTCATTAATGTAAAAGCTTTCAGCTGAATGACTGGGCTCACGGCAGGCAGTGGCAGTCGGCAGATTACAGTACAGAGCGGAGCGGGGACCCCGCGGGCTCGCAGAGGACGCGGCTCTCGGCGGGGCGCTGGCCCTTGAAGCGGCGACGCGGGCGGGGCGGGGCGGGGCGCAGGGCGCGGAGAGGCCGCGGGGCGGAGCGGATGGAGCGGGCCCGGCCGCGCACCTGAGGGAGCCGCCCCGCCCCGCCCCGCCCCGCCCGCAGCCGCGGCGCGCCGGGAGCAGCCGCCGGCCCGGCCCGAAATGAGCGGTAAGGACTCCCGCCTGCCCGGTTCGGCCGCCGCGGTGAAACACGACACCTGCGGGCCGGCGGCCTCCGCGCTTGTGCGGCAGCGGCGCATGGGGGACAGCTGCAATGGTCAGGAAAAAAATATCAATATCTGTGGGCAGGAGTGGGAGCGCTGCCAGGCCCCTGTGTCGGTGCGGCGCTCTCGGAGGGGTGTGCCTGCGGTGCCGGCGGCCGCGGGGGCCCCGAGCCGTGAGGGGAGCAGGACGGGCAGCCCTGGGAGGCCGCAGGAGCCGGTGCTGAAGCGCAGGGCCGGGCGCGGAGTGCCCCGGAAGAGCATTCCCTGCCCGGCGCTGGGAATCCGGTGTGTGCACCTTTGCCTGGGCTTTCGTGAGCCGCTTAAAATGGAGCGATGCTTCATGGTTAAAATAAAAAGAAATTGTGTATGTGCTAGGCGAGCGGTGGCGTATCCTCAGGTTTTCAGGTGTTGCTATGTTTAGATCAGCTTGTCACGATCCTAGCGATGATGCAGTGCTGGTAATTTTGCTGCATGTTTATGGTGGCTGTAATGAGCATAATGAGGTTTTTATAGTCTGCTCCAATGGACACGTTGGAGAAGTTCATCAGCTATTGCTAGGGGAAGGAGGTATTCCTCGGTGGGATTTTAGGACAATAATAAATCGAGACTGTGGTGAAGCATCTGTGTTTTGGGTTCAGTTCCATTAAATCAACCCTTAGTGAGTTTGATGAGACATTTTTCAGTAATAAACCAGTTATGTGCTTGTTTCCACTCCCACTTGTTTCTTTTCCACTTACTATGTAAGAGAACTTGTACACCTGAAAATGTATCAAAGATTTGAGACCTCCCCTTACCAACAACAAAGTCATCAACATTCATTATACAGTGATTTGGATTAAATCAGTTCTCTTTATGTGCAATGGAAATATAGATGTTTCCTTAACATGAACTCCTGATGCTGTTGTTTGCTGGTACTTTATAATAACTCTCACCTCATGGTAAAACACACTGGTTTTGTCATGCAGCACTCCAGCCAATACCTAAAAACATGAAAATTCCTCTTATAGTGTATTACACCACAAGAGAGCTGAGATCTTCACATTAGTGAAGAAAAAATACACGTTTTTATAGCATATTATAATTTTATCTTCAGATAAGCTTTTGCAGGTTGTAATATGCTTCCTATCAAGAAATCAGTAATCTTGCTGTAAAACACAATGTTCATTCAAAACACCTGTGAAGTCTGCCGACTTTTTGTCCCATGCTTATCATTTTCTTGGATGTCCGCCTAGAAATTTCATTTCACAGCCACTTGGAAATCTAATCAGAAGTAAATTAGAGTTCTTGAATATTCAAATATGTTTTTGCTAATTTTGGTACTTTAAAGTGCAAAAGATGGGATGCAAATTTTGAAACTACTGATTTGACTCTATTTGAGCACTGCAATACTTTTTCAGGTTCATGCACTCAGTTTATGCCTTTACTTTTGTGACTGCTAGATTATGGTATACTGAAAATGGCTTTGTGAATCAACCTTTGTACTGTATGGGAGATAACTGCTCTGTGTTTGTTAGAGAGATTAAAGTGCTAAATAAGTAAACCTTGAAAAGGTTGTTAAACAATATCCTCTAGATGTTTAAAGCAAAACAAAACAAAAAAGCCAAATACCGATAATCACTTGCCTGTGTGAGTTTCGTCATCCCCCAAGGACATGCTGTTCTGTAAGAAGTTCAAGTAAATGTGGTCTTAATTTTCCATTTACTTGGAAATTACATAGTTTTAAATTGTGAATTTAATGGAAGTGTCAGTGTTTTGTACTCATTATAGAAAAACTAAGCAATGCAAGATACAAGTTGTATAAAATCCACCTTCTTATGTAAGAATTTAAACCATTATTTATTTCAATGGCAACTTAAAATAAGTGTGCTTCCATTATTTTTGACCTCTTTGAATTTATTGTAGTAAGGTAATGCACTATTTTAAGTTCTCTTGCTGATTTTTACTTCGCTTTCATTTTTTTTAGCACTTCATATTCAGGAGAAACTTTTGCTGAAACATTTTTGAGTTTCAGATGAGCAAAAACACTGGAAGAATGTTCAGTTCTCAATTTATAGCTCACTGTAGTCTTTATATTCTTTGCTGTTGCAGAGTTCAGTGAATAATTCATTGAAGACCTTGTTTCTGAAGTCTCTTCACCCCCTCCCCCTGTTGTGGGTTGGTATTTTAATGAATACAGCTGTGATTCTTTTTAGATAGCATATTTGCAAACTTCTGTGTCTTGTTCTAAAGAAGTTCCTATAATACATGCAATCAAGTTGGGTTACATGCTGCTTTTCTAAGGAGCATTTTTCATTGCTTTTCCCTGCTCTTTGCTTTCAGACAGAGGTATCTTTATTTTTCTGTCAAGTCCATATGTATCAGTGAGGTGTTCTAATCTTATTTACTGTAACTTGCATTTAATCAGTACTTTCCATTTGCAGATCCTAACAGAGTTTTAAAAAACATTAAGGAGGAGCTATGAATGCCCTTTCAAAAGTATTACTGAAACTGCGTAAATTGGATTGGTACTTTTGCTAGCTTCAGTTTACTGAATTGGAAATTTGCAGAGTGCAGCCTACAGTGTCTGAATTCCAACATTTTTATCTTGTCACAAAACTTGTTCAAATTATACCGTGTTTCAGTATTTCTTTCATTATTAAAATTCAGTGTTTGTTCCCCTGTGTGTTTAAAGCACAGTAATGTAAGGATGTCCCTCTTGAGCCTGTACCAATGTGCTCACTCTGGTAGAGGCCAGTATCAAATACTAAAGAGGACAGCACAGGGATAGAAGAAACTTCATTGTTCATTAAACAAAAGTATGTTTATATTTATATTTTTACAGCTCTTAATGGATTACTTCTCCCAAACTGAACCTAATCTTTAGTTTCTACACTGTTCTTAAAGCAAGGAGTTACACAATTTAGCTGTGCATTTTATGAAAAATTCCCTTTTATGTTTTAAAATTTACCTGGTGAATTAGTTTACTATCTCTGCTTCTTGCAAATGAGAAACTATAAATTATCTGTCTTTCCATTTTTAGGGTTTTTTAAAAATAGGTCTTTTACTGTTTCTTTGCTGCCAGCCCTTAAACCATCTTCTGGTGGAAGAATCCTGAATTCCTGGTCTCTTGAATCTTTCCTGATAAACCAGCAGAAAGCCACTGTAAACATTTTTTTGTCCTTTTCTAGTCCTGTGTGTTCTTTTTGAAAGGTAGAATCAAAAACATTGCTCAAGGATTGGAGGTACAACATGAATTTATACCACAGCATAATGATGTTTTCTGCTTGTTCCCTGTTCTGTTAGTAATGATTTTTTAATGTTCTCTTTCTTTCTGCGAATACCACTAAACAACCCTTGGCGGGGATTTCTTTAGAAATCCATGTAGCAGCTGCATTGTGTGTTTGTTTACATCTGATTTATGGCTTATCACTGTAAAGAAACACTTCTGGTGTTATCCAGATGCATCACTTTGCACTTAATAACATTATTCCTTCTGGGTTTTTGTCATCTGATCAGAGTGCTGTGAGGTCCTTTACTGCTCTCTGAGAACATAGCAACAATTTATCGCCTTGCTGTTCATTTTCTTTTCTGGAAGCTTTGTCTAATATGCAGAACAGGTTCTTTGGGTGCCTATGGGACTCTTTCTTGGTCATTCAAAGAACTTTGAAAGATGATCATGTACTTCTCTTAGTTTCCTGTTCTCCAATTAGTTGTTAATGGAAAAACCTTCTCCCTTTTTAACCAAAGGCAGCATTACTTCTTTGACAGTCTTTGAGAGACATTGTCAAAAGCTTTTTGAAAATCCCAAGTATTTGACAGCATCTCTGTGCTCTTTGAAGGTATCTGATTTTCTAGACACTACTTTATCTACAAATGCCACCTTACCACATTCCCATTGTGTCATATTTATCTAAGAGTGTGTAAACTTCTTCTTTTATGGTTTGCATGGTACAAGGATCACCATGGTGTCCTGATTTCTCCCATTAGTTGGAGCAGACTTACTAGTTGGTAAATACACTAACTTTTCCCTGTCTCACCACTTATTGTGGTACTGACACCACTTTAGTTGGTAAGACCATAGTAAAAAAGAGCCATTTTGTAAGTAATTTTCTTTGTAACTCTTAACTAAATATTATCTGGTTTCAGCAGCTTGTTTCAAATATTTTTGTTGGTTTCTGTTTTATAGTCTCTTCTATTGTCTTTTGTCTTGGAGTATTTCTTTTGTCAACTGTTGAGTTTTTAGCTTTTACATGAACTCCTCTGTGAGCTTATTGATAGAGATGGGAGAAATATCTGCTGGGGATTTTTTTTTAGCTTGTTACTGGTTTTGTTCAACTGTTTTTTAGATTTCAAAGAGGGCCCTTTGCTATAGTTTTATTTGTACAGTTCATTGCCTTTGTTTATCCATGTTATCTTGTATATTTTTCACTGAGACTTAGCTGAAAGAACATATTGAGTTGCATTCTCAAATTATTAAATGGTGCTGTACTGAATATTTCTGTAACCCACTTAGGTCCTGCTCAGGTTCCAATGATGTCCCCAAATGGTTCAGTGCCTACTATTTATGTGCCTCCTGGATATGCCCCACAGGTATGTCACTTCACTTTCTTCTTAATTTATTTATTTTCATGCAAATTTTGGAACTGGAACCATAATTGCTAATTCAATAAAATAATTTGTTAGATTTCAGTCAGTATGATCAAGCAAGGAGATAAGAGATGTCTCTCAGTATTTCTGAGATGGGAGACTTCTCATGCTGTGTCTGTGCCTGTTCAGTTATATAGTAACTATGTACATGACAGTAGCAAGCACAGTTCCTTGCTGAGTTCACAATCCTAATGTACTAGATGCCTTCTGAATAGAAAATGTAATCATGACCCAGATATCTGCTTGTGCAGGACCTGTACTGATTCCTGTGTTAGTGGATATTTTCTCTTGGCAGCAATATATATATATAATATATAATTTATACATGTACATAGTTCATGTCTGGGAAGTTCCCTGTAGATAAGGAGAAAAACAGGTCAGTTGAAAAAGTACAGCAAACAACATGGAAAAAATGTCAGCTGTCCATTGGGACTAGGTTATCATATAATAGTGTTTCCACCACTTATCTTAAAGTGGGACTCTCATTTTTCACTGCTGTTTGATTCCTAATTTAGATGGCTGGAAATTAAATGTGAGCTAGATAACCTGGACATCCTTTAAAGTAGATTAAAAGGATGATTTCTCCTGGCTATTTCTGACATGTGAGTTGTGATGAGATGTGTGGCCTTTTAGATGGTGCCTTTTTCTTTCCCTTGCCTGTAGAACAAGTCTAGGGCTTAGTAGGTCAGATCTGGAAGTTAGAGCAGTTGAATGCCACTCCCCATGATGGAAGTCTCTCTCAAGACATTGTGTTGCTGTGAACAGTCTACCTCTGACTTGGTGTGCATCCAGTGGTGTACACTGGGAAGAGACTACAATGCATAAAGTACAGCAAAAAAGCCCATGGTGTCAGCAGATGTTGGACAAATTATTTAAACAACATTTTAAAAATTGTCCTCTAGTGAAAGAAAAGGCTGTTAGGGCAGGCAGACTACTACT
Source organism: Melospiza georgiana (assembly GCF_028018845.1). Classification (NCBI taxonomy): domain Eukaryota; kingdom Metazoa; phylum Chordata; class Aves; order Passeriformes; family Passerellidae; genus Melospiza; species Melospiza georgiana. Next base: position 54,359,726 of record NC_080431.1, read on the forward strand.
CTGATTTTATTTTTCATCTCTTGGAAGTTGACTGATAAGTTGATTCTGTGTATCCTTTGTAGTTGAGTTCCCTAACAAGAAGAAAAATTATATTTATATATTTATATTATTTATATTGTTATATTTATATTTCCAAAATTAATATTTATTTATAAATAATCACTAAAAGTCCATATATCTTCAAGTCATAGTAAAAAGTCCTGATTCCTATTAGAATTCATTTTTAAAGAACTGAAAGAAGTTTAGAGCTAAGCAAAAATTGGAATTTTACTGTATTTCTTATTGTTTTCATACAATGAAGTACATATTTTAAAAGTTGTGAGACATGTGCCAATCTGAAAATTATTTTTTTTATTAATTTATCCTTCCTTTGAGGACAGTTTGAGTCAAAGATGCTGAAGGACTGGGCCTTGCTGAGGCCCATTCATAAGGGGTTTTCACTTTCACTGGAGTTTGTTAGTCCAAGCAGGTGTTGTTTTAGCACAGCGCTGACCTTTGAGCTGAAGGAACCTCTCATCTGTGCAGCTCAGAGTGCAGGTGGAATGAGCTCATCTGCTATTTTCATGGGTAGAAGTGCCATAGTCCAGGACAACCTGTAGTTTATAAGCCTTCTGAAGTGCTTATTACTGACAAAACATACCAGACTTCGAGGTTTATGATGGGAGTTTCTCTTACAAGCCAGAAGATTTGATAGCAGTCTTGCAAAACAGGCAAGTCTAACATTATAGAGCTAAGAGTTTTCCCAGACTTAGCGCAGTCCTAGCAAACTTCTATGGTTTGTTCAGGTATAGTATATTTTTAAAGGTCAGCAGCTGCAGCTATATTTTGTGTTGAATAGGAAACCAGCTAAATGTCCTAAGCTGTCAGCCGGGAAGAACTTCAACATAACCATCTTTTGTCTCTCCATTTTCATTTAGTTTTATTATGCCTCTGCTTGCTTCAGTTCCTGTTTGGCAGTGATACAGTGTACTGTCCTCTGTTAGAAGTTGAGGATAACCACTGAATAAAAGATTTACTTTTCTTATATCACATAACTAAAAAGCAATTCATCAGCTGATTTCCTTTCCCCTTCCTCTTCTTTTGGAACTGTAGTTGTAAAACTGAAAGAAAGCCCATCTTTATTCATCCTCTCTTAAGCCATCTATATTCACTGTCTGCAGTGAGTTTTCCAGTGATGTTTGGTTCGTTCGCGCAACCAAACAGGCCTGTGCCAGAACCACATTTTGCTCGCAGAGAGCTTGTTTGCTTTTTAAACTTAAAATTATAGACTTACCATGATGCTCTGGCTTTTTTTTTTGGAGCATTTTTATCTATGTAGTTGTCTGCTAGAGGCCTACCATTGAGCAGATGTTAGATCTGGAAGCACAGTTACAGGCTTGTTAAACATAAGGTCCCTGCTGTTGTGGATTGGGTGACTATTTCTAAGTTACTTAGGCTATTAGCAGGCCCGAGGAAACAAGTTGTAAACTGAGCAGCTCATTTGCTTTTTAATGGGAGCTGCTTCCTACATAATCTGAGTCTACTCATAAAATCATAATAAGTTGCAGTATTTTGGGGGTTTTGTAACCAAAAGGGACTTAAATAATTAAAACTACATTTCAGTGTTTAGAGAATTTCATAGGACAGGAGAAGTTCTAGTTGTATTTACTGCTATTATATTCTGCCTTTAGAATACCACACAGCTATGGTTACACAGATTTGAATTGTGTTGTCTTTAATAACTCTTTCCCAAGAAGGAACAATTTCTGTGTACTGAAAATGAGCCATTTCTTATAGTCATATTATATGCATGTTTTTTAAAGCTGTGTTCACTTAGGTAACATTATTTTCCAACTGTCTATTAAGTAAAGTGGGGTCAGCTCTATTGTGTACACACTTCTGTGTCTTCTGGATGTCGTTGCATATGCATATCCTACAGTACCAGAAGCGTGCAACTCTATCCACAGCACTGTTTCTCTCAGCACAGTGGTGAAGTTTTGAAACAATTTCCTGTACCAATCTCACTTACCTTGCATTGGTTCAGCTAGCAGGATAATTTGGGGCTGTACAAATTAGATTGCTGGCAGAGAAAACAAAATCAGAAGCTCTGTTCCAGATGTACCGGATGCACATCAACCCCTAATGGGGACATGGTAAAACCAATGATCCTCCAAGCAGCTTTCTGTCATGGACTTGATGGAAGCATTCACTCTAGGGTACAGGGCTAAATCTAGCTAAGCATGATTCCATTAACCTTAAACAGTGGAGCTGAAAGCAGCTTGGCACTAAGTGTTTTGATCTATTGATCTGTTCCTGTTGCACCAGGATGTTTATTGGTGTGTGTGTACATGTCCCCATCTCATTTCAAATGTCAGTGATAACTTATGGCATAGTGTTGCCTTTTCCCTGCTATTGAATGTAGTCATGATGCTCCATTCTTCTCCCCTTTTTCTGGATAAATGTTCCATCTAAAACCTTCCATTGCAGTTTCTGCTATGACTTTATTCTACAGCATTTTACGAGGAAATGAAGAACAGCTTATTTGTTGGCATCCCATACACTAAAGTTACTGACACCACGATACACTCAAATCAAAATATGCCAAGATCATCTCTGGGTGTCACCAAGAGTCATATATTTATGTGAATTTACAAACATTTAGAGAGGGTAATGATGTGAGGTGCTTCAGGGGCAGACCCTTGTTCCTGGTCTAGCTGATGACCCACCCTCATTTACTGAACATTTTCTACTTCAGTACTTGGTACAGTTTGTGCCCTTGTGCCTGCTCTCTAGCAGAGCCCCACGTGCTGCACAGCCCAGATGTGCTACAGGTACCATGCACAGCACACCTCAGCTCCCTGTGTCTTACCGATTCTCACCATGGGATTGCACATGCTACTGCCATTGCTTGGAATTTCTGCCAGCATTGCAAAGAGCCACACTTCACACAAAGGCTGCTCTCACATCTCCCATTTGCTAATTTTTCACAATCCCTTGCCCTACAGTCTGCCAATGGCTGCCACAAAGGCCCCTGTTTTCTGAGTAGCATGGGACTTGTTCAGGATTCAAGACCTCTTTACAGGTAGAAGGATATGGGGAGGAGAAAGACAAAAAATTTTAGAACTACTTGGTTTGTGAAGGAGTTTTGAGAGGGCTGACTACCATCCTGGTAGTTTGATGCTAACAGCTTGATGCAGATGGTGGTTACTGCAGGGCTGCTATGGCTGGTGTCTCCTGGGTTAGTGTTGGTGGGCTGAGTTGGGGACAGGGCAAAAACCAGACACTTCTTAGCTTTTCTCTCACTAATGATGCAGAGTGAGGTCTGTCAGTTCACCAGTTCATTTCTAGGGAGCAATCTAGTTGTTAAACTGTAGAACAAATCCTACAGCAGTGTAGCATACAGGCAGTGTATGAGGAATGAGGCAGAATGAGGATGGAAATGGGACCCATAGGAGAAGCTTGGTTCCTGCCGTAAATGTAGCAGGTTGTTTGTTAGATACTCTTACAGTCAGGTTTTTTTTTTTAGTTTTCTTCCCCACCATGTTGAAAATTAATGGCATTGTGCAGTTAATACACTTAACATAGATAGTTCTTTACTGTCCTTTTTTTTCCCCCCTTGATATTTCCTGTTTTATTTTCATCAGATGTGAAGAGTTTACTATTCCTGATTTTGTTTAAGAATCTATAGAAGCATATTTATCAGACTGTCATTTCTGTTTTGCGTGGTGTCTCTCCCTGTACAGGTTATTGAGGATAATGGTGTTCGAAGGGTTGTGGTGGTTCCCCAGGCTCCAGAGTTTCACCCTGGTGGTCACACAGTGATACACAGGCCTCCACATCCCCCACTGCCCGGCTTCCTTCCCCTTCCAGCCATGATACCCCCTCCTCCCCGTCACATATACTCACCTGTGACTGGAGCCGGTGACATGGCAACGCAGTACATTCCACAGTACCACACTTCACAAGTCTATGGGGATGTGGGTAAGTAGCTCATCAAATAGTGCAAGTTTTGGCAAAGGCAATAATGTTCTGCTCGTTTCCAGCATCTGCTATGTTGTTGTGTGGGCTTTGTTAAGCAAGGCTTACAGCTTCAGTGGGAGTCATACGTAAAAAAATGTATGTGAATACCAGCCTTGATTTGGCTGAAGCCTATTGTTCCAGAAGTTCTTTTAATTTATTTGGTTGTCTGTTCAGTGATCCACTAAACTTAGAGATTACTTCTTGCATGTAAAAGCTACAGATTTTCCCAGCAAAGTGATGCAGAAAGTGTTTATAGTGTATTAAATGTTTCAGCATTTAAATCCATGCCTGAGCACTGTTCTGAGATTTCATGTCTTGCAAACATCCTGTTTGAAACATGAATTAGGAATTCTTAGTATTAAGGAAAAAAGTGGTCCATTTTTCATAAAACTATATGCATTTAATTGAATGTCCCTTTGAAGTCCAGTTGGAGTAATAAGGTGCCACTAACCTAAATTTAATAAAGTGGTTAAAGCCATCTTCGGTAGTGCTGTTGACATCTGCCTTTACTGTGGTTTGGAGGCAAAGTATATTTGTGTTCTAACTAGGGGCTGGTTCGTTAGATTAATATTTACATTTCTGGTAGACTTGCTTTTCTTTAGATAAGGCAGGTGCCAACCTTGAAAGACTGTCAGAAAGCAGTTCTAGAGAAAGCTAGAAGCTATGAGGAGGGAGGTTAAACACAATTTTCAACATTCTGTGATGCTACAAAAATAGGCTAAAAACGGCCTTCATCAATTTGCTGAGCTTAAATAGTTAGGATGAGCAAAGTGGTAGGATAAGAATATACCAATGTTTGATCTTCCTGGAATTCTTAGGATTTCTGTACTTTATTTCTTTTTGCACTTCGATAATGGTACATTACTAGATGCTCTTCAGGTGCTTATTTGTAGTTTTGTTTCCTGATTTCTTGTAGATGGCAGTTGTTTGCTTTTAGTTTGCTAAATTAAGAAATTGGGGTATGATAATTAAACACATAAAATGATGCTTCTTAATGGAATAATATTTTTTTAGATTTTTGCTGCCAGGTTATATCACTTTAAATATGAATTCAGTGATAATTTGCTAAACTGCTAATGTAAAATAATGATAAAGTGAGATTCTTTGCTTTATTTTCAGTGTATATGAAAAATGCCTTTGGCTTTAGGAAAGTTGAGTATTAATACTGTAATTTTTTATTTATTTGCTACAGATTTCATATTTAATTCTGGATCTCTTACTTTGGCTGTAGCTTTCAAAAGTCAAAACCCACACTTAGGCTCCTATTTCAGGAATCTAAGTTTAAGGCCAAACAAACAAACAAAAAAAAACCCACAGAAAACAACCAGATATTCATAGAGCACAGTAGTTCCCTGACACAAGGACTGAACTCTCAAAAGGTAGTGAAAAATCACATTTCTAAATAGACACTAGCTTATCTAGAAGTCCTCTGTCAAACTTTCTGTGAATTAAGCTGACTTAAAAAAAAAAAAAAAAAACAGAAATGGAGAAATTCTCTAATTTTTTTTCTTTTTATCCTTGAAAGGAAAGGAAGTTCTTATTTGACATTGTTTTCAGTACTTCTTATCTCTTAAGTAATAACAAATAATATATTCCTCAGACTGACTTAGGCAACTTACCTAAAAATGAGGAAATTCTATGGTGATTTTGAAGGATGTATTTTTCTAAAGCTTTCAGCATTTATCATAGGCAGGGTTACACTGAGGAAAGACTTGGAATATAAAGTCTTTAGTCTGTAAAGTGTTTTGAAATATAAAGATGAAATTAATACAAATGTTAAAACTGGACAGAGGAGTTCACCAGTTTGCAGTTTAATGCTGTCAGTAGTCTGGTACTGACTTTTTTCCAGAGGCAATTCTGACTTACAGATGAGACTTTGGTGCTACTGCAGCAGTGCCTGTGGTTACTGTTGTAAGGCCTGGCCAAGCTGTCCTCAGTGTTGTAGTGTCTTTGCACTGCCCCACAGAACACAGGTTCTATGTTTCTACGCTTTTATGGTTGTTTTCCCTGTTGATTCCTGCTGAGGCGTCATTAAAGTATTCGAACTCTGGCTGCATTCCAAAACTTAATGGATTTTTTTATTCAACATTAGATCAAACCTCCTCCAGTGTTGTAAAGGAGCACATTTTTTCTGTATAGACTTCATCCTGTACCTCACAGCTCAAGGAAGATCATAGAAACATTTCAAGAATTAAATTTTAAGTGGAGAAAATAAGGGGAAGGGAAAGATTACACTCTCTTCCCTAACATATTGGTAAAGTCCATTTAATGTGTATCAGTTTACCTGCTGGTCACTTCAGTGTTCAAATAGGAGTAGAGATATCATTTTACTCATTGGTGCACATTTATTTTACATAGCATTTTTAGGTAGATTTTAAAATTAGATTTGGTTCTTAATGGTTTGTTTTTCCTTCCTTCATTTAGATACTCTGCCTGCTCATGGAAGATCCAACTTTAGAGATGAAAGGTCTAGTAAAACGTATGAAAGATTACAAAAAAAGTTAAAAGATCGACATGGAACTCAGAAGGATAAGTTAAACAGTCCTCCATCATCTCCTCAGAAATGTCCTTCTCCTACAAGTGAACCTAATGGACTTACAAAAGGACAGGATGCAGCTGGAATAAGCACAGGTTCTACCAAATGCAAGTCTTTGGGTAAAGGAAAAAGCAATTCTCAGACAGATACAGAAGTAGAAGGTAGGTGTTATCAAAAACACTGCATATACACACATAATAATAAATGATGCAAGTCCAGTGTCTGGACTGGACAAATAATCAGATATTATTATTATAGTGGCTGAACATAACATTTGTAAATAAAACACCACACTTTGACAGTCTTGAAGTTGAGTAGCAGCCTCTAATTGCCCTGACTTAGGTAGAGTGTAGATAAGGGTGATCAACCTGCTCATCACATGGGAATGTGAGCCTAAGAAAAGAAAAACTACTGGTACAGAAGTCTCCATGTAAATTTGAGGAAATATTATGAGTCGCACTTCACAACACTGTTTAAAGAAAAATCTCAAAAAGCTTTGTTTGGAGTGCTTGCATTTTAAGGAATCACTGAATATTGATGGCCTGCTTAATACTGTAGAAAACATGGAAAGAATCAAGTGTCTGAAACAGAAAATATACAAACTTGATAAAATATCCAACTTGATAGAGAATATTTTGTAGAAGAGATACTGCTGTTACATAAAATTGATCTATCCCTACCCACTCACTGTTGAAAGACCCTTGTAGAAAAAGGCTGTTCATATTTTCTAAGACACCACCATAGGGAGTGTACTTATTATTAATATCTTTATTTCACTGGAAGGCTTGTGATCTCGTAGATGGACTGACTTCACTCAGTCATACAGTCATTGTCAGATCTAGTGATGTGTCACTATGCAGCTTTGGGGTCTCTGCCATAGTCCTTCAGATTGTGAACATAACGTCACAGACTTGTCATCAGCCAGGAACAGTGTTTCAGAATAAGGAACTGTAATTGGTGATGTTAAGGGAAATAAGCCATGATTATTCTCAATTCTCTAAAGTTTGCTTTGAGATAATAATTTTGTGTCAGTGTATGTTAGATTGCTGTAAACAAAATGAATTGTGAAGAAAGTACATCTCATCAGAACCAGGAAATCTCAGCCTGTGAGAGCTGTTTAAAAACATGTGTAGATGATATCCTGGGCAAGCTTAGTACCAAAGGTCACATTTGAGATACAACCAAAAATCAGAAGCTGGGAACTGTTGCTCCAAACCTGAATATTTGTCACTATAGTTCCAGAATAGCAGTTTACTTTCTCTTCAGCTTCAGTTTACTTTCTGTTTGTTGGTGTTTATCTATGAGCTAACTTTAACAAGGCACAAGTGATGAAATGTACTGTTGTTTACACATTACAAAGATTATGGTGGTGTTTTCTTAGATGTATTTTATATGAAAAATGGGAACGTCCACTCCTCAAAATTATTTTAGGAGACATTGGGGAAAATTATGTACTGAGACTTGGGCTTGTGCAACAGAAGGCAGTGACTTAGAGTTGTCATACAAGTCAGAAAAGCATTTTATTTGTGTCAACAGCATAAATCATCTTAGAAACAGAGAGTTCAAAATAGATTTGATCTATGTTTTTTGAAGAATTTTGTCAGGCTTTGTTTTTCTTTTGTGTTTAGTTTAAGGCCAGTTAAATGAATTTAAAATGCCTGGCTGCACCTTCAAAACTGAGTGGCCTGTTGACTTACACTGTTGGGGTAATAAAATTTAAATATTATGTGAGAAAAGCAGATAAAATGCTTTCTGTAAACTATAAATCCTTTATAAAGCTCAGCTATACCTTCAGCGGGCAGAAAACACCTTAGATTGTTTCCCTTGCAGTTGAGAAAGGGCAGCAGTGTTGCCAGTAGGCTTCCAGCTGATGAGTAATAACATATTTAAACTACTGTAACCTGACTGCATCTACATCCAAAGAGAAATCTGTGGGAAATATCCACGATCTTAAATTCTCCAGAGCAGCAGTTGGTTTAAAGTTATACATTAATAAATGATAACCAGGCTGTCTGTATTCCATAAAGCACAGAAGGGCTTCAGAAATAGTTTTATATTAACAACTTCTTCAGAAGCTTTTTTGGTTTCATGTTGTCCTAGATGAATGCAAGTTAGCAAGATGTTCTACTTTATAAATGCTTTCTCCTGTATGCAATTGTTGAATTTGAAGAGCTATTTCACTGTAAAGTTACTGCACAATATTCATGGGTACTTCTCTTTTGCTTTGATTTTGTTTTTTAAGAAAAGGATGAAGAAACAAAAGCACTGGAAGCACTTCTTTCTAATATAGCCAAGCCAGTGGTAAGTAACAAAAGCTTTCCATAAAATCAGAATATATCTGTTGCTATTTTACACAGTTGCACCTCCATTTCTTTCTCTTAAGTTTAAGGGGTCTTTAATTTTCCATACTAAAGCAAATTCACTTAACTTCCAGTCACTAAACAACCAAAGCAATTTTTAGCGTATTAACATTTATGAAACTAAAATTAACTTGATACTTACACTGCAGAATTCTTCCTGGCTAGTCTGTGAATCTCAGTTTTAACAGAATTTTTTTAAGCATAGAGATTGTAACATTGCCAGTAGCATAATGATGCTGATTAATGGAATATGATGCTTAACATAATATTATACTGCAGAATCTGTTCTCAATTTCCTGCAACTTTGTTTAGTCTTAACTGTTCAGGAAGCAATTTTACACGCCACATATCTCTAGGCATGAGAGATACCTGGCAAGGTTTTGCAAGCATCACCAAAAATGAGGTTTTGTAAAACCTTATTTGAAAAGTAGAGAAAAAATATGACTTATTTCTCTTTTAAGAGTTTTTGGCAGCTTCAGGGAAGAGAGAAATAAAATTCCCCACAGAAGGTGACTGTCAGCAGTGGACTTCTGACCTACCTACTTGAAAATTTACCAACATATTTTCAGTTTATAAAACTGATGCATATTTTTGTGTAGATACTCCTTAAAACATTGTTGCCAAATTCAGTAGTTTCTTGAATTTTAGAGCAGGCCAGTGGTTTTTTCTTTCGTTGTCTGGACCTTCCCTGGTCCCAGCCTCGCTATGAAGATTTGCACATCTTTTCCAAAAATCTTCACCACAGTCATGAGTCCACCATCTTGCCTGAGTGAAAACAGTCTGTGTTCCACATTGTAGTGTATTCAGTCCATCCAACTGAAACTCCAGGAAGAGCTTGCCATGGGTTTGTCCACTCAGTCAGCTACTTCCTCCAGTCGTCTGCTACCTACCTTCTTCCCTTCACTTTCCAGGCAGCTTCGCCCCAGTTTAGTGCCCTAGTCTTGATTCTTCTTTCATATGTTTCTTTACAGCCTGATGAGGAGAGGCCAAGAGAGCTGGGGCTGTTTAGCCTGGAGAAGTGAAGGCTCAGAGGGGATCTTATCAATGTATATAGATATCTGCAAGGCAAGTGCACAGAGGATGGAGCCAGGCTCTTTTCAGTGTGCCCAGCGTCAGAACCAGAGGCAGTGGGCCTAAACTGAAACACAGGAGGTTCCCTCTGAACATCAGGAAACACTTTCATACTGTGAGGATGTCAGCTCTGGCACAACTTGGCCAGAGAGTTTGTGGAGACTCTGAAAAGCTGTCTGGACATAGCTCTGGGCAGCAGGCTTTACGTGGCCCTGCTTAAACAAGGGAGTTGGAGCAGATGACCTCCAGGGCTCCCTTCCAACTTCAACCATTCTGTGATTCTGTGGTTGCCCAAGCACTGAGCAGGGATTGCATGGAGAAACACCTGGTGTCCTGAACACCTGGTGTCCTGCTGTGTCCAAGTATCAGGATGGGTTTCACATGTCTTTAGTGCTCCTGTGTCATTGGTGGCTAAGCAGCAGGGAGGTGGGAGCTGTCTGAAATTGGGATGTTAGCAAGGACTGCATTGTCAAGGAGAGCTTTGAACTCTCTCTGAATGAGACTGTGAGAACAGATCAACAGGTGTGTTCTTGTGCTGTGTTGCTGATGACATAGGAAGAAGCAGAGCAGTGCCAGTACTTACCATGTTTTCTTTCACTTCCTTCTGCCCTCAGCCACCCGTGCCTTTTAGACAAGCGCCCTGGTTCCTCTCCCCACCGTGTTCTTGCTTGAACATCTTGCACATAGCTGTGTGCCAGAGTGATCTCTGCAGGCCTCAGAAGGCATCACAGGCAGAGGTACTCTGCTACAGATTCAGAGTGCACACAAGGCCAGGCTTTCAGCACTTGGGGAGGCTTATGCTTTAGGAAGGCAAGGCACTGTCAGGGCTGTGAGAGGATGGAAGTCTAGCTGATGTTGCAGCTTGGGGGAGTGTAGTCTGATGTGATAGGAGTCTGTGTTACCTACTTGGGCCTTGCAGGATTTCAAGCCACCCTCCTGCAGTTTCATCAAGGAAATGTTTTCCTCACTTTCCCTCAAATGAACCAGGACATTGTTTTTTTCACACCTTCTCCTTGTAGTTCTCATTAGAAATATTCCTGCAGGTTTTTTATTAATGTTGTGGTTGGAGCACTTACTATGAGGATTGTGGTTGCTGATGGATCATCAGTACTCTGTTCCCAGGGTGAACCATGCTGGCACGGGCAGTACTGGCTGTGGTGGTGGCCATACAATCAGATGATCATACAGGGTGCTGTCCAGTACAGTGTCCATTGCACCATGTCCTACTCCAGACAGCCAGGAGCAGTGCTGAAGGCTGTGACCTGTCCTGAACTGTCCCATGTCTCAATGCCCAGGTCCAGGGATGCACATCTAAATCAGGTGGTGTTCTCTGTCATGATCTTTCATTCACAAATACCTTTCAGTTCTATGCAGTATGGGATGCATCAATTTTGCTACCTCCAAACTCCTGTTGGATTCTGACTTCCTTTAGCTTTCCCCTGTATGGATCCCTCATCCTTTCATACATTGCAGTGTTAAGTCAAGTTGATTACATGATACTGACACCAGATGAGCCTTCTACTTAGGAGTCTTGAAGTATTTGTACCCAGATGTAAATTGGAGTGGTTCTGCAGATTGCACCGTGGTGTTTGAGCAAAGTCTTCACCTGCTGTCATGTCTCTTAACCAAATAAAAAAGCAGAAAAGAAGACTGAAAAGGCAAAAGCCAAATGAAGAATGATGCAGAAGGCTGAATATATGTAATAAGAGGCAATAAAAGCTGTGAATTTGAGGGTTGGTTATATAGCATGTAAGTCCCTTTGGAGAACATTGTATTTTCTGGTTCTGTGTATGTTTGTGGACTTATGGCATGTGATGCACCTCACTCACAGTTAAGTATCTTGGGTTACTGTGAATGCAGTCCAGATGGCACATGCTAAAAGTGTTTTTTTTGTTTGACCCAAATGGCATGTGTATCATATTTAATGAGGAGATTCACTTTGGCAAACTGGATTGCTGATGAAGATGTGCTCACCTCTTGTTTCCACAGTGCTAGAGCCTGACCCAAGTATTATGCTCTGCTTTGCAGAAGCACATAGTGTTCAGAGTTGCAACCAGAATCCATTGCAGCTGTTTGCTTAAGCATGCAAAGTAATCAGTAATGCCAAGTTTTTTGAAAAAGCCACTCCCAAGTGTCTTAGAGCACATAATAGTAGTGGATTCTTCTGATCTTAAATCTTGGCTCTTCAAAAATACTTATTTTTTCCTTATGTCTCAGAGAGGTAGAAAATATCCTATGTATGAAGGAAATCTAATCTGTCAGGTGGCAATTTGGTATTAGCAAAGTGTTAGATGGGCTGTTCTGGGCAAAGCACTAAGAAAGTCAATCAGTAGGAGGTAAGGAGAACGGTGAGAATTAGCAGATTTTATAGATGAGGGGAAACTCAAATGCTGACAGTCTCCAAATGCATGAGAAACAACTGCAAAAGGAAGGGAAGGTGTAATTTCCACCTTACATGGTGGTAATCCTAGCCACCATGTTCAATTCTGTGATGGCTAGGATTAGTAGGCTTAGCTGGTAGTAAGAGAGACACTGCTTGGACACTAAGGGAGAAAATTCAGCTGTTAAAGTAGCTAAACCTAGGAACAGATCATCTTAAAATAAATCTAATAGTCCTGAAGTAGTAGGTCCTTGGAGAACCTGAGGGAGAATTTCTTTCCCTCAGGATCTCCTGCCACTTGCTGCAACTCAGGAGGGTGGGGTAAAGATTGTCCAGGAGGGAGCTTTTTCAGATGCTTCCCACAACTCCAGAGACTTCCAGAAATGCTAGAATTTTACTGCAGCACTTATAGATAGTGTTAATCTAGTTGGTGATTGCATCAAGATAGTAGTGGAATTTTTCTTATCAGATTTTAAAGAGAAACTTCAGTGTTTAGTCATACCAACATTTGATCCCTTTTAGGATATCATGTACAGTTCTGCTAGTGCATAACGGTTTAGTTATTTCCAAGACATTGAGGCTCACATAGTGTGATTTTTCTTCCTTTCTGTTTGCTGTCAATAAGTCATGTCCTCTCTGCTTCGTTCTTGAAGCTGACCTATTCAGTTTAGTTTTAGTACATTGTAGCAATTTGAGAGCACCAGTTGTGAAGATAGCTTTTTGATTCTGATACTCTGGTAATAGATTTTCAAAAGCAATTATTCCCAAAATAGACATACACTATGATCATATTGTAAAACTAGTAATTTCATGTAATGAAATGTGTTTTGAGTTCTCTTATAAGTTATTGGAAACAGCAGGAGGGTGCAACATATAAACCACAATAGCAGATGTGCAATACTTATGAACAGCCACAAATTTCTAGGCATTCTTCCATAGCAGATCCTAAACCTGCATGTACCTGTGCACTCACCTTCAAGCATACGAGCATCCTCAGCCCCTTGCAGCACACATGGGTTTCAGACAGTGCTCACTCTTTTGGGAGTATGGGTGCCCCTAGTCATGTATCTCCTTTGGAAGACATGGCTGCGTCAACAGCTTTGTGTGTGACTGCATTGTTCCCTAGAATCTGTTGTTCTCTACAGTCTGCCAATCCACAAGCCATTGAGAAGGCTCTCCACCACATCACATGCACTCACCTGAGCTGCAAATCCATGCCTGCTGTGCCTTAAAATGCTGTTGCACCAGCTGGGGTGCACAGTATCCATCAGACCTGGATGGAGACAGCAGTGCTTGGCAGGGCAATTTCTCACACTGTTAGGCCAGATTTTGATCATGGCTCTGTTCCTCTCCAGCATCTCTTACCCACCTCTCCCATTACCAGTTTTCATGCTACCTCTGCACTTCTAAAGCTGATGACTTCTCTGTTTCAGGAGCGCCTTGTGATTCTCTGTTTCCATTTAGTCCACCTGAGGGTCATTGCCCTTTAGCATGATTGGTCTGCTGGGACCACTTGTTGGATAGTTGGAGGTCACACACACTGGTTATACTGCTATTTCTGTCACACCAGCTGTTCTTATCCAGGCCTTTTTGCAATGGGTGGGGTGCTCAGGCAAACATGACCACAGAAATTCTTCAGGATATTGTCTCTATGTGTATGTACAGGGACCTTGTGAGCATCCCTTCATCTTCCTGCATTTCATAGGAAACAAGAAAGTGTTTAAAAAGTCATGGTACTGGTCACTTCCAAGAGAAAGGTGCCAGAAGCATGGTTTAATGGAGTGCCTGCTGTCCTGGGATGTGCTTTGCCATCCCTGTGCCTGCCCACTCTCTGGTCCTTGTTTCAGCAGCCCACTGGGTGGCGTTATGTACCGACAGGTGTCTCTGCCCTCAGCCCCCTGCCTGGCTTTGCATTTTTCTCATTGCATTCCTTGCATTTCCAACCTGATTTCATCTGTAAAAACTAGTTAGTAGCTATTGTGTCAGTATAAATACTCTGATTTGCTAACAGTATGTGATTTTGCTTTCTCTTCTTTGATCATTTGTTGCAAAGTAACATTTAGATACAATAGAATTTAAATGGCAGAGATCTCAAAACTTTGTGTTTCTACAGGTATCAGATATTCAGGCAAGAACAGCGCTGCTGATGTGGTCCCCTCCATCCAGTGATACTGGGGAAGACACAGACAAGAATGACACACCAGAGGTTTATACTTATGAAGTGATGATTTCAAGTACTGGAAAAGATGGAAAGTACAAAACTGTGTACATGTAGGTGTTGGCTATTTTTATTTAGTCACTGCTGCATTGAAATATGTGGCTTAAAACCTCATTAAAAATCTGCTTGTTGTCCAGAAAGTTAAATAATCAGGAGTTTTGTGAAACTTCTGGTTTGAAATTAGCTACTTTTTTCAGTAGAATTTGTTTCATTCATACTGAAGTCTCTGCCATCAACTGGAATGTAAAGGTTTTGTTCTTACATGTTGGAGGCATATTTTAGTGCCAATTTTGCTGTATTTCAACCAGCTGCACTAGACACCCCTGAGTTCTCACATAGTGAGGCATACAAGTAGTAAGAAAAATAAACTGTATTTGTTACTTTTTATGTCAACACATGCTCCTCCTCCCAGTAAGGTTATCCTTCCCTTCACTAAAATTGATCTTGATAGGAGACAGTCTTATGATATTAAAAAAGCAAATTCACACAGAACTCAGCTCATAGCAGCAGCAGAGCAAACAAAACTCTTCAATTGTTTCATTCCTAACACAATGGTTTTCAGTCAGTTTTTTGCAGTTTGGAGAAATATGACAGTAAAATATAGAATTAAGTGTATAGAGTTCTCTAACAGTTTTAAACCTGTGTATCTAGCTAGTTTTATCTTAGTCACCCTCCATGGATTTCATGCAGTTGAAAGTTGAGTATCCCTATCCAAGAAACTAGCAGCAGAGAAATTATCTTTGCTAAGATAAGGTGATGTCAACAAAAGCAGACTAACAGATCTTATTTTGGTGCCTTTTTTGTTTCCTGGGCTCTAACAAGTAGGTGTGTGCAGTCAGGTGCAGTTTTAGATCATAGTTTTTGCCAGGCTGGACTGAGCTGCTATGTGCTCCAGTACTTCAGGTGTTTTTTTTGAGTAATAGCATACAAGCATGCACATGCAGCTTGTCTTACTAAGGAAAGAAGAAAATGATTGCTACTCTTTAGAAAGCAAGAAACAAAAAAGTGCCTCGAAACCACGGGAGCAAAAGAACAGGAATAACACAAGAAACCTCTAAAATTCAGAGATAAATGCATTTACACATTGCTGTATTTAGCAAAAGACAAACTCGTAGCAAATACATTTCATAGAAGGTATGTTGAGTAAGATGATACATGTCTTTTTTATAAATGTGTGGAATTCTGAAACAGATTTTAAAACAAACTTGTATCTCTTTCCAGTGGAGAAGAAAATAAAGTTACTGTAAATGATCTCAGGCCAGCAACTGATTACCATGCAAAGTGAGTATCTCACTTTCTCTTCATTAAATTCAGTGGAAATGTTTTAGAAGTTTCATTTTGTATTTGCCTAAGTCTCCAGAGATGATCTTAACAACTTCTCACCATCTTTTGAGTCACAATCAACATTTTTGACTTCACTGACCACTCAGTCCATTTTGGACAACATAAGACAAGATTGGTGCACATTCATCCTACATTCATGGTCTTTTCTTTATGCTAGCACAGTCACCTTTTTCTGTCCTTGGAGCCAGGCATAGATGCTGCTTTTCAGTTTTCCACAAGCAGTAAAGTACCTTGCCCTGGAAGATGCTCCCTGCTTGGCCACCTGAAAGTCATATCTTGCTCTTTTGCTTGGCTCCAGGAGATCAGAGAACCTGACCCCATATGCATGACAAAATGTGCCCCCAGCTCAGTGTAATTCTACCCTTCTAGCAGAACTGACTACTTCAGTAGGTCAGAAGAAATAGCAGAGGATTGGGAAGATGTGGTTAGGTGTAATTCTTCCCTCTTTCTTTAAGTATTAGAGGATCATCTGGAGCTGAACTTGGCAAGGGATGCAAAGACTCAAGGCTTCTATAGCTTTGTCAGCCAGAAACAAAGGTCAGAGAAAGTGTATCCTCACACAACTGGAAACACAACTGGAAAACTGGTAACTAGGAATGAGGAAGAGGCTGAGGTACTTCACCTTTTTGCCTTTGTCTTCACTGGCAACTTTTCTCACACCTCTCCAGTGGATGGGCAGCAGGACAGGGACTGAGGGAGGAAAGTCCCTTCCACAGTGAGAGAAGATCAGGTTTGAGACCATCTGAGGATCCTGCATAAGTCTGCATCAGATGAGATTCATCCCAGAGTCCTGAGGGACTTAGCTAATGTAGTTGCCAAGCCACTCTCCATCATGGCAACCAGGTGAAGTCCTGTGTGCCTTGAAAAAGGAAAACTCTGCACCAATTTTTTTAAAGGTTAGGAAGGAAGACTGTGGGAACTACCAACCTGTCAGCCTCACTTCTGTGTGTGGGAAGATCATGGAACAGATCCTTCTAAAAGCCATGCTGAGGCACATGAAGGACAAGGAGGTGATTCGGGACAGCCGGCACAGCTTCACCAAGGGCAAGTCCTGCCTGAAGAACCAAGTGGCCTATGAACAAGTGACTTGTATTCAATGGACAAGGAGTCTGCAGATGTTAGCTCTCTGGACTTCTCTAAGACCTTTGAGATAGTCCCACACAGTATCCTTCACAGTGGATGAGGAATTGTTTGGTCAGTCACATTCACAGAATAGTGGTCAATGGTCCAATGTTCAGATGGAGATTAGTGACAAGTGGTGTCCCACAGGGGCCTGTCTTGGACTGGTACTCTTGAATATCTTCATCAGTGACATGGACAGTGGGATTGAGTGAGCTTCCAGCAGAAAACACCAAGCAGTTGCAGTGTCAGCCACCAAGTGGTGCAGTTGACACACCTGGAGGATGGGATGCCATCCAGAGAGACCTGGACAAGCTTGAGCAATGAGGCCACGGGAACCTCATGAGGTTCAACAAGGCCAAGTGCAAGGTGCTGCCCTTGGGTCTGGGCAGCCCTGGTATCAACACAGGCTGCAGGATGAAGGAATTGAGAGCAGCCCTGCCAAGAAGGATGTGGTGGTACTGGTGGATAGAGAGCTGGGCATGACCTGAAAATGTGCGCTTGCAAAAAGCCAGTTGTGTCCTGGGCAGCATCAAAAAGAGCATGGCCAGCAGGGTGAGGGAGGTGGTTCTGCCCTTCTGCTCTCCACCCAGAGTCCCGTGTTTAGCTCTGGGATCCCCGTCATGAGAAGGATGGTCACCTGCTAGAGTAGCTCTGGAGGAGGGCCACAAAAGTTGTTCAGCCTGGAGAAATCTCAGTACTTAAAGGGGGCCTGTAAGAAAGATGGAGACAGACTTTTTAGTAGGGCCTGTTGTGATAGCACAAGAGATAATAGTTTAGAACTAAAAGAGGGTAGATTTAGACTAGATATATGGAAGAAATTTTTTGCACTGAGGGTGGTAAAAGACTGGAACAGCTCGCCCAGAGATGGTGTATGCCCCATCCCTGAAAACTGTTCAGGGAGAGATTGGGCAGGGCTCTAAGCAGCCTGATCTCGTTAAAGATGTTTCTGTTTATTGCAGGGGAGTTTGGACAAGTTGACCTTTAAAGGTCCCTTCCAGCCCAAACTACTCTGTGATTCTTGGTTGAAAAAAAAATAGTGTGAATACAGCAGTTTACAAAGAAATAACATTGTGAAGGCAGAAATGAAGGCCTCCTTAAAAGAAGTGCCTTTTCAGGAGATAATGGCAAGTGCAGAGTACCTTCTTAGGCATGACTGAATGTCCTGCCTCTCTTGACTGTGTGGAGAACCCCAGGATCCCTGTGTACTGATCAAGGCAAGCAATTTAGAGGCAGCTAGCAGGAAGCACAGGGAACAGAAGGGTCCCAGTTAACAATGTTCTGCCTCCTTCCACATCGAATTTAGGGTAGGATTTGCCTTGTACAATAGCCTTTTTGACATTTGCTCAAGTGGGAGAGCTAGGTTCCCACTTGAAGGTATGAAGGGGTCTACATCTCCCAAAACTGTTTCCTAGTGTGTTGTCTTGCTTGTCAGACTTAAAGCAGAAGAGGGTTGTTCTGTTTTTATCACACCCCTCATTTAATTTGAGCCCCTATATTGCCTAGAGCACAAGGTCGGGAGAAGGATGAATGGTAAGTTGGCTCTAAGCTCTTTCCTATGAAAGTGTTTACCTGTGATTTTGTTCCTGTTTTTAGTGTTTTTGGGTATATTTTATCCAACAAAGTTGAAGTCGAAAATTCGTGGAGCATTAGGGTCAGTGCCTAGAATTACTTTTTTTTAAGTGGTCTTCTATCAGGCTGCATTCATATTTTTTCTTGCTTAATTCTGGTTGTTTGTAGACAGAACATGAGAATCAGTGGCTTGGCCATCCAAGCTCTTCCTAAACAGAATTCTGCCAGTATGAACACTGCAGAAAATCAACAAAGACTGGAACGACTCAACCACCAAGATAACTGACATATTGCAGTTATGTCTTGCAATTGTATCAATTGTATACAAGCACAAACAACTTTGTGTTCAGCTTTAGTCACTGTTTGAATGTCTTCTCTCTGTTTGTGAAATCTATAAAGTCAAATTTACTGTGATTTGCTGTTCATGCATCAAAAATTTATCGGGATTTTTGTATCTTCTTAAGCTGGCAACTCAGATCTTACATTGGTAATCAGAGGAATGGGTTTCTTGGAGAGTTTTGTTTTGGGTTTTTTTCCAAAGGAACAGATGAATAAGAAGAAAGTAATGTGCCATTGACCCAAAGAAGAGGCAAGACAGCTGCACAGCTTGGGGGACAGGGGCAGACCAGACAATCGTCATGTATTTCCTTTCGGAGACAAGCCTGTTGAAAAACAAGCCATTTCTCTGTGAGACAGAAGCAAAATTCACTCTTGAAGTATGTGGAGAGCTAATTCATAGCCTTACTAAAGGAAAGGACAAGGTGAACACACTCAGCAGGACACTTATTTGAGTGCAGAGGATACTCTGAAAATACATCAACAGTGTCGTTGTGCTCATCTGACGAAAGCACTTGCAGAAGAATTATTCATAATATAAGTTTATGTCTCTACAACAGATAATGAGCCTGCAAAATGCTGCCATTATTTTCCAACCAAAGTACAGCTAATAACAGACATATTTCAAATATAATTGTGAGACTAAAGCCAACCAATGGTAATGATGTACATCCGAAGTAAAGGACTCTTTTCTTTCTTATTGCCTTTTTTGACCAAGATGTTTCCCCCAGTTATTTATTTATAATGGTGATATTTTAATAATGAAGCAGCAAGGCAGCAACTTAATTTCAAATGCTTGGTTTTCTTTGGAAACTATACAGATTTTGAAGCAAAATGTCATTGACCCTCTTTCTTTAGAGTCCAAGTAGAATGCAACTGTGTAAAGGGGAGCCCTTCAGAAACAGAGAGTTTTACCACAGCAAGTTGTGAACCTGATGCTCCAAATCTGCCCAGGATAACTAATCGGACCAAAAATTCTCTTACTCTTCAGTGGAAGGTAAGGATTGCTTTACAGCCTTTAAAAGAAATACTTTAAACTCATCAGAATTGTTGTGGATTTATCAATAAAATACCCGTTTATTGAAACTGAAAATTTTTGTCAAACTTATTGAGTCACAATTCCCTGATTGGAGATAGATTTACTGGGTTAAGTGTGGGCTTGAGTAAAAAGAGAAGAATTCACAGAAAAGCAGGAGTCTTTCAAGTTAAAATTACTGAGTGCAGTACCCAATGCATTTTAAGGACTAAATTAGGAAAAAAACCATAAACATGGAACAGGCATTTGTTGTATGGCGACTAAACTAGGAATGTCTTAGCAAGCGAAACAATTGTATAAGGGGAGCATTACTTGTCTTTCACTGTTCTTCTTATGGTTTGATCCATACATGCATTATAAGAGGTCTTGTATCGAGTTAGAATTCTAATTTCCCTGTTTTCCTGTTACAGGCATCTTGTGATAATGGTTCCAAAATCCACAATTACCTTTTAGAATGGGATGAAGTAAGCAAGTTATTCTATTGTATTTTTAGTCTTCTATTTTTTTAAGCAGCTGTATGTGACTGTGCACATTAAGTTATGGGAAAATTAAGATTTCTGATTAGAGGCATGTGACAATAATGTAATTCCTGAAGCAATTATTAAAATACAGTTACTCAGTGATTTTTTTCGAGGGATATAAAATAAAAGTATCTTAATTGCATGATTCTGCCATTCTTAATAGTGGCTTTTTGACTCATAGTCCAATACCATATTCAAGAGCTGACATGGAAGGGTCATTCTCTTGTAGCAGTCTTTCTTTTTTAATAAGTGGGTGGGTCAACTATGGCCCTGCAATGATCTTGCAGTCTCTACCTGGACAGCTATCCTGAGATGGTAGAGGTGCAGTATCTTCATAGCTTTTATTCTTTCAGCCCCAAGGAGCTGGGAAATGGAAAGGAAGGAAAAAAACTGCTAATTTAATACAAAGTTTCATATGCTGCTGCCTCACCATATGGAGATTCTTGAGTTATATTTAATTTCAGAAAAGGATTTTATTTCATGTTTGTATATACTTTAATTGATGGATGCATATGTATTAAGGTCAATAATATGATTAACTTATTACTTTTTAGGGAAAAGGAAATGGAGAGTTTTGCCAGTGTTATTACGGTCAACAGAAGCAGTACAGGATCACTAAACTATCACCAGCAATGGGGTACACCTTTAGGCTAGCAGCCAAAAATGACATGGGAATGAGGTAAATGCTATTACATACCTAAATATGGAAAGCATATGCATCCATGTGTGTGCTACTTTAGGAAAAACATGTGGTGGCATTTAAAGAAAAAGGTCTTTTGTCCAAATGGTCTGAAAAGGAATATAAAATATATAATATTTCAGTTGGAAGAGACCTAGAGTGATCATCTAGTCCAACTGCTTAGTTAAATCACAGTATGTGATTGGATTATTCTTTTTGCAGATAGCCTTTGTGCTATTGGATATTGTCCCCTCATCTGTCTGTTAGTCTCCTGTTACCCTGGGAAATGGAATATGACATTACCATATCAAAGAATTCTTTGGGAGTTCTAGCCCTTATTATCAATGCTTGGGATATGTGGTTCATGCTTTTAATTACTACTTTTCAGATGTTATAGAGCACCAAACTTTATTTTGAATTTTTGAATTAATGACATGCAACTTCAGTGGAGAATATAAGTAAGAACTTCGGAAAAAAATGTTTTGTGAAATTATGCTTGCATTTCTGGGTGCATTAGTTCTTGAGTGGGCTTCTTGGTCATCAGGCAAAGTAGATGCATCTGGCTAACAATCACACTGCCAGAGCTCGTCTCCTTTACAGCAGACTCCTGGTGTGTCCATGCTACCTAGTAGCACTTGGACCTTGAGCTCCTGTGGGGGCATAAAAATGGAGCTTCTCTCACCATCAAAATTGCTTTTTGTGTTTCTTTTATAAATTCAAATATTATGAACACTGTGCTGCAGCTCACTAAAGTGGTCTTATAGCATGAAATAGAGGATGTGTGCTGTGTATCCTTTATCTGGCAGAAGGAGGTGCTTGAATTGGCCAGTGCCTGATTGGCCAGTGTTAAAGGACAGTGTAAAGAGTAGGGGGGCAGACTAGGGTCATAATTCATGCAGGGCAGAAGGGATTTGCTGCAGACTATTTTGTATGTGAAAAACACAGCTGGTTCAGAGGATCTGAAGCATGTGTAGGGAGGCTTTGGAGAGTACTCAGGGAATGCATTGCATAAGGTGCCCGTTCCTATGTCTTTTCTTAAGTACCTGCTTTGTGCTGCTGTCAGAGGACACTGTAGTGGACTAGAATGACTTTTGGTGTGCTCCAGTAGTCTTTATTACGTTACTGCCTTCTGGATGATGTTCCTGGAATTAATTATCCTCTTGTTGCTCCTGGACTTTGTCTTGTTGAGGTTCAGTTGGAACTGTTAAAAATAAAGACAGGGAGGGAGCTGGCAGTTAAGCAGGGTCCAATGCTTGGGCTCTCTTCCTGTTCCCCTTTTACATCTGAGTGTAGCTGTACCCTGTAGGAATAGCTGCACATATTACAGATTCTTCCAGCGTAAGCTTTGAAGACACTGATTGGTTAAGTACCCTTCTTAAACTAATCACACTGAATAGATTTTTAAATCAGTATTTCATAGCCTTGTGAAGATGTGCTTTATTGTCTTTGTGGTATTATTTAATTAAGAAGTCTCTTGAAATAATATTTATTAGTGTAGAGTGCCTGTTTATCCCTTATGAAGAGTGTTGAGAACATTAGGCATCTGGAGACAGAATTTTGTCTAAATAATTTTACCAAGAAGAACAGATTATTTATCTCTAAGTTAATAATGTTTAAATTTAATTCTAACCTACATGAAATAATGGTTAAAGAAAACTGGAAAAATAAAATTTTTTTTCAGAGATAGTAGTGTACTTCTGAGGGAATTGTTTAATAGTTACTCAAATATGGCTATGGCTGGAACACTTAGTTCATTTTGGTGTATTTTGGAGTGGTTCAAGCAAGTTTAGAGATGAAATATTTTTAAGATGTGGGGTTTTTTACCTTATATCTACTTGTAAGGTGACTCCTTCAATAGTTTGTTTTGAAAAGAGCTACACATACTACTTGTATCTAACCTCTTCATGCTTCTTCAGGCTCCCTATAAAATTTTAATTTTTTTAGTAAATATATTGTAGGTATCACCTGATTTCCATTCCAGAAATTTTCTTGCTTGTGACTTCTTACAAGAAAATAAACTACTGTTCCCACAAATTTGGAAGTTTTCTCTTGTCTTTTTTACTTTTTCCCTTCTTGCTGCACATCTCTTGGGCAGTCCTCACAGACAATATGTTTGTTTTCTGTGCTGTCAACACTCTTGATAATATGCTGTCTGTAAGATTTTTTTCCTTTAAATGCCAAAAAATACCTCAGTGCAGACCAAAATGATAACATGTGCATCACTATAATATAGGTTGAGTAAGAGAGAAATTGAAATTGAGTTATCTTTTTATAGAGATTTTTCAAGCAAGTGGGGTTCAAAACACGAGATAGTTTACTGGTATCTTTGTTTAAGCTATACTGAGGGTTTTATTTTCAGGGCTTCCTGATAGTCACTTAGGTAATCTTTAAATTTTAGATTAAAATTACATCTTTTAAATTAGTTTCATATGGTTAAAAAAACTAGACTGGCTTTAGGCTTGTGATTCTTCAGATGTGATGTGAAGCAGCAAAGCCAGCTGAGAGCAGGTGGGCCTTTTTAGTCTAGCTGGATGCATGTCAGGCTGTCTGGGCAAGCATGCTACCTGTTCACTGACTTTTGCATCCCCCTGTTTCACAGTAGCTCTTTATATGTAATTTGTTTGTATTTTCACCACAAGGTGATTCTAATCTCAATCAGATAAGGGTAGCAGTTGTGTCAGGAGATTTACAGGTATACACTCTACTTCTTTTTCTGCAATAAGACTTTCATTTTTATCATCTCTAAAAGTAGCTCACCACTGAATGAGACTGTTCTATTATTTTATGGATCTCTAGAGAAACCATAGTAAGCTCAGAACACATCAGCAAAGTTTGTTTTGAAGTATTGCCTAAATGTTTTTATGCCTTCATGTTTTCACTTTGAAAAGGAAGGACACTGTGGTGTTATTATATTATTCATATAGAGCTTTAGTGTTTTAGAATACTGAGTTAATATGAAAAAGCAAAACGTTTTGGTTAGCAAAACATTTTAATTATATCATACAAAGGAATCTTTCAATTATGAACATGTTTACATTGTTCAGATATTTTGTTACTGACAGACTCATGGGCAAGTTAAGTTGTTTACATGTAAGAGCTTGCAATTTCCATTGTGCATATCTCCAAGAAACTGTCATAGCTGTGTTTAGTAAGAATTTTGGTTTTCAGCTAATAATTATTGTGTCTAGTTAGTTTACATACTGTCTGTTTTAAACAGTGATTTTAGTGAAGAAGTCCTGTATCATACCTCAGGCACTGCCCCAACCACACCAGCAAGTCCTTTGCTGATTAATGCTGGAGTTACTTGGTTATCCCTTCAATGGACAAAACCCTCAGGAACACCATCAGATGAAGGAATCTCATATATATTAGAGATGGAGGATGAGAACTCAGTAAGTTTAGAATACTTATTCTCACTATATTTGATACATTATTGTATTAGTGTAGCAATGATTATTTTTGCTAGAATATTCTACAAGGAATTGTATTTTCTGAAATTAAGCTAATGACTTGTCATTGCTGTGGCCAGGCCACCTAGCTTTCTTCTTTTAATTGTGTTTAGTGTTATTAAGCCCCGTTTCAGCAAAGACTTTTAAATTGGTTATAACTTTGTGAATCAATGTGTGCAAGTTAAGCCCTGTAAGAGCTGGAGCAAAGCAATTGCATCATGAAGTATGGTCCCTCTAGATTCATTTCAGACTAACAACATTTGCTTTAAAATCAGTACTGTTCTACCCTTTGAAAGTGTTAGGTAAAATTTCCAGTGGCACTGTATATGTCTTTCTTAGTGATGTTTAGTCCTCTCCTGATTGGAAAATGGTTAATGAATTTGCACTGCTTTAAAAAAAAATTGTGTTTGCACAATGAAGGCGCTCTTATTATTTTGTCAGAGAAGGATAATAATTACAGTTTGAAACAGTAATTTATTTGTATGAAGTGTGTTAGATCCTCTGGTGTGCAAAGATAATGTTTCAAATAATCCTCTTTAATTCTGCAGGGATATGGTTTCAAGCCAAAATATGATGGTGATGATCTTACCTACACGGTGAAGAATTTGAGGCGTAGTACAAAATATAAATTTAGGGTAAGATTTTTTTCATATGTTTGGGCACCAGACAAGTTTGAGATTGACTCAGAAGTGGGGAGGGCCTTTTTTAAGGAAAACAGAATTTGATGCCAGTTTCTCACAATTTCAATCTCTTAAAACTGTTGGCTGAACACCTGATTATTTTTTCTGCTGAAGCAATACGAACCTCTGCAAGGGTATAACACAGTTGCAGGTGTCTTGAAATTCCAAGTTAAAAGTACATGTTCTTAACAGCCAGGGGTTTTTATTTGGCTGATTTGTTTCATGTCCATGGGTGATATTACTTATTGTAGCTATGGGTTCTTTGATAGTAAACACAATGGAGGTGTTTGGGTAGGGAGCAGCCTTGATTAAAAAAAAATTGTTAGGAAGTCATCCATATTACTGTGGTGCAGAGCCTGTTCTAATAAGCTTGAGGGCTGAACTTTTAGTTTGGGAGGAATTCTGGCCAAACTATGAGCTTTTGGGTGTGGTTAAAAGGTAGAAAGAAGCATACTGGCCCTAGGAAGGGGATCAAATAGCCACCAAGGACTACAAGAACTTTGCCAGGACAGCCAGAGTTGAAGTAAAGAAAGCTTAGGGTCAACTAGAACTGAAATTGGCCGAAGATAACAAGAACGACATAAAATGCTTCTTCAGATATGTGAGAAGTAGAAGCTCAAGGAATACATACAGAGGCCATTCCTAAACAAGGCAAAGAGGCAAGTTACTAATAATGCCAAAAAAGCAGAAGTTCTCAGTACCTTCTTTGCCTCTGCCTTACCAGCATAACTGGACCCCAGATCACAGGATAAGGTAGCTGTGACAAAGCTGGAGTTTGCTGTCTTGGAAGGGCACAGTCTGTATCTGGATCTGAAGAAAAGTGTCTGACATTGCTGCAAGACTCCTATCTATAACATTTGAAAAGTTGTGCAGGTCAAGGGATATCCCTTGTGTCTGAAAGAGGGCAAATGTAATAC
The DNA here is from genome assembly GCF_028018845.1 of Melospiza georgiana. Taxonomy (NCBI): domain Eukaryota; kingdom Metazoa; phylum Chordata; class Aves; order Passeriformes; family Passerellidae; genus Melospiza; species Melospiza georgiana. The sequence goes on from NC_080431.1 coordinate 54,385,943, forward strand.
CCCCCATCTACAAGAGGGACCCAAAAGAGGACCCAGGGAGCTACAGACCCATTAATCTTACTTCAGTCCCTGGAAAATAAACGGAAAAGTCTTCCTAGGAAATACTACAAACCAGACAAAGCAGGCAGTTGGGAATAGCCTACACCAAATGTAAATGATGGCTGACTAGACTGATCATGTTCTACATCAAGGTAACACTTCCAGTTGGTCCAAGGAGATCAGTGGATGTTCTTTACCTGAACTTCAGCCAGCATTCAGCAGTTTCCTACAGCCTTCTCCCTGGCCAAATTGGCAAGACACAAACTGGATAGGTGGTATGTGAGGTGAATAGAAAACTGGCCAACAGGCCACACTCAGAGGGTGGTGATCAATGGTTTCTAGTCAGTCTGGCAGCCTGTCTGAATTAGGAGCTCCTAGGGATAGGAGGCCCCATGCTGTTCATTTTCACAACTGATCTTGAGGAGGGGATTGAAAGCACCCTCACCAAGTTTTCTGGTGACACCACACAGAGTGGTCAGATGAACACATCAGAAGGCAGAGCTATCTTACAGAAACACCTGGACAGGCTAGAAGAGTGAGGTAGCAAAAACAGTATGAAGTTCAACAAAGACAAGTGCCAAGTTCTGCACCCAGGCTGGAATAACGAAGGAGCCCGCTATAGGCTTGGAGCAACCTTGCTGAAAGGGACCTTCAGGCAAACTGGATCCTGGTCTGACTCAATAGTGGCATTGCTAGCAGAGATAGGAGATCCTCCCTGTATTCAGCTTGTGTCAGATCACATCTGGAGAACTGTGTCCAGTTCTGATCCGCACAATTCGCAAAAAGACAGGCAGAGTGGGAGTTGGTCCAAAGGAGAGTCACAAAAATTGTAAAAGGGCTGGAGAACCTGCCCTTTAATGAAAGTCTAAAGGAATTACATATTTTCTCATTGGAGAAGGCTGAGAGGGGCCTCATCACAGTTTGCCAGTACCTAAAGCCTGACCTACAGAGAGAGAGAGGTTCTCCCTTCACAGGAAGCCCCCTTGAGATGGCAAGGGGCAGGAGTTGCAAGGTGCACTGGAAGGGATTTCATCTTGGTAGAGGAAAGAAATTTTCCACAGTGAGTTGTAATCACTAGAACAATCTCCCTAGAAATGTAGTGGAATCCCCACTGCTGGATGATTTCAAAATGTGACTGGAGAGTGTATTAGATAATCTCATCTAGGCTCACTTCCCCCTGAAGGGTTTAACCAGATGATCTTTCAGGTCCCTCCCAGCCTGGGCTATTCTATGTTCTCAGTTACTCTTGAGTAGTTGCTTGGGTTTTGGAACAAAGCTAAAGACATGTCTGACAGTATGAATTGCAGAATCATTTAGGTTGAGGAAGACCTGTAAGATCAAGTCCAACTCTTAAACCCAGCACTAAGCCACGTCCCTAAGCAACATATCTGCACATCTTTAAAATACTTCCAGGGGTGATGACTCAACCACTTCCCTGGGCAGCCTTGCCAATGATTGACTGCTCTTCCTGTGAAGCAATTTTTCCTAATATTCAATTTGCACTTCTTCTGGTGGAATTTGAGGCAGAGTCAGAATAACCTCATCTGTCTGCAAGTGAAAAATATTGATAGCTGTTGTCACACATACACCTAAAATACTAAGGAAGAATACTAAGTAAAATACTTAAGGAAAAATTGGGAACTGTTGAAGAACAGCTTCTCTTTGCAATATGAGTGGCAATAGTTTAAGCGTTGGTTGATTTCTTTTGAGTTAACACTAAAGCATGTAAGTACTCCTTTTCAGATGATATTTTGCACTTCTGAATATGATTTTGTTGGGATTTTTGCATAACTTAGTATTTAAATAATTTCAAATATACAGTATGTTTCTAGCACTATTATGGCTACACATGAACTAAAGAGTAGCTACTTCTCTTGAAACTAGCTTTTGCAGGACATGAACATAGTCTTCCTTTGAAAGTAATACTACACATGATTTATACTCATAACTAGTAAATGTATAGTTACTTAAACATCCTAAGTTTCTCATTAAAATAAACTCCAGTGTTTATACCCTATTTTTATTAGCAAAACAATAAACAGAAGTCTGTTCACGCATTCATGGAACATAAAGGAGAAGCAAATGTTATGTTGATGAGGTCTTTAATTTTTATTATACAGAGGAAAGACTTAATTAGTAGTAATATTCCTTAAGGCTTTTGAAAGAAGCTTTATAACCATTGGAAACCTTATTATAATACGTAAATGCTAACTGCCTGTTTAAATTGATTTGTAAGGGCACAAAGACAACCAGATGATTATTAATCCTGTAAACTGTATTGGGAGACTTAATGTCTGAGAGACATGTTAGCTTGCATTTCCTCTTCTCAGTCTCCTAACATCACTGCTATCATTTAGATTCTGCTCATTTTTAAAACAGATATAAAAGCTGAAAAAACCTCTTTCTTTTCCCCTTTTTTATTTTTTCCTAGGTGGTTTAGCTTTTTACTAAACTAAACTAGAAAGTAAAGAGTAACAAGAATTTGTTTTCCTAGAATCACAAAAAAGTCTAGGTTGGAAGGGACTCTTAGTGATCATCTAGGTCAAATTTGTGTAGAAAGCCAGGCCGTATCTTAGGCAGTTCAACCCTGTCCCAGCCCTGTTGAGCTGAGATTTCACTACTCCAGCAAGGATGATTCAGCCACTTCTTTGGGCTGTCTGTTCTAATGGTAATTAATTTCTTATATCCAGCTAGAATTTCCTCTAACACACTTTGTGTCTGCTGGCTCTTGTCCTGTCATTACAGATCCTTTGGAAGGCAATGTCTTCATCTTTTCTGTAAATGTCTCTTAGATGTTGGAAGGCTGTGATTAGATCCTTCCCAATAAAACTTCATTTTACTCAGGCAGAATAAAACAAAGCTTTTTACCAATGTCAGGTTCTCTAATCCTCTGATCATCATGCTGACCCTCTTCTGAACTCTTTCCAGTTTCCCAGTGTCTCTTGAACTGGGAGGAACAAAACTGGACACAGTATTCCAAGCATGATTTTAAAAGTGCTGAGTAAAATGACATAATTAAATCCTTTGATCTGCTGGGTGAATTCTTACTGATGCAGCCCATTAAACAATTTGGTTTTGCTACTGCCAGTATGCTTTGCTGATTAATTTGGCTTGCTCCTACTCAAATGCCAATGTCCTTCTTAGCAGAGCTGAAAAAAGAACTGGGTAGAGTCAGACCCCAGACTGCAGTGGTGCTGGGATTATTCCATCCCAGGTGCAAGACTCTGTCTTTGTCCAAAGCTCATCCAGTTCTTGTTCGTGCAATATTTCAGCCTATCAAAGTCTGTATGATGGCTCTTCCCTCCAGCATATGTTTGTCTTCTCCTAGTTTGGTGCTATATGCAAATCTGGGAGCATCACTTGCTCCTGTCATCCAGATCACTTCTAAGGATAATGAATAGAATCAGACATTGGATTGGCTGCTGAGGAAATCCACTCATGAGCCGCTGCTAATTTTTCTTCAAACCATTAGCCAACACTCTTTGAGCCTAGCATTCTGTCAGGTTTTCTACAGCCATCTTGTGGTCCATCTGTTCTATCTTAAGCTTGTCTACATAGATGTTGTGGAGATCAAACTAAAATTAGGCTAGGTGATGTCCCCAGCTCTCCCCTATTTGTTAAGCAAGTTGTTTCATCATGGAAGCACTCAGGTTGTTAAACACAATTTACCCTTGACAAATAAAATTCCTTGTCCTTCACATGACTTTCATGACAAACTTTGCCATAATGATCCTTGGGACTGAAGAGTTTATAAAATCCCTTTGCTGTTGTTAATGCAACTTACCCATATAAATACTTCTTCTATCTCAGTATTTTTGTAAAAGAAGGTGTTGTACTAGCATGGGAGGAATTTTTTTAAGGATTTGGTTTTTTCTGGCAATTCGCATGCATTAATATTTTCAGTATAGTGATTGTTTAACTGTGGGACTAAGGAAAATGTAAAATGAATATGTATAATAACTAGCTTTTGTGTAAATTTGTTATGTGTCTGCCTATATATACAATATAAATTAATTTGTCCTTACCATAAACAGTGAATAGCATACCACTATCCAATGTGTTTATAGTATTTCATATTTATTTGCAGGTCATTGCTTATAACTCAGAAGGGAAAAGCAGTCCAAGTGAGACAGTGGAGTACATTACTTGTCCAGATAAACCTGGAGTACCTTCAAAACCCACAGTGAAAGGAAAAATTCATGCACAGAGTTTTAAAATAATCTGGGGTAAGAATGTTTTCCGGCTCTAATTGGAGTATTTCTTCTATATTTTTAATATATATTATATATAAAAAATATTTTTTATACAGAAGGTCAGGTTTTACTTTAGTAACACTTCAGTCAACTGAGCTAATATGATCCATTTATATTGAGAAATACTGTCTCAAAATACTTAGTGTGGCAGTACAGCTAATTATATGGGAAAAATAATATACTAACTGTGATAGGGACTGTTATTGCAGAGGACTGCAACTCTTCAAAAAGTGCAGTTAATTGATGTTCTAAGAAGTTCTGTTTCCCTGGCACAAAAAGTAGTTGCATGTCATTCTGGATTCTTATTGAAAGAGAAGATTGAAGTTCAACCTGTATCTTCAAGCTATATGGTTTTGAGAGATAAATTTTTATTTGCTAAGGATGTTGAGAAACTTTTCCTTAAGCTCAGGAATTTTTAGCCTTATGCTGTAAAATAGGAGAAGGTTAAACAGTACTGTGCCATGCAGTGCTTTAGCAGAAAATCAAACAGTAAAATACTACATTTATTGTCACTTTTCCCCTGTTTCCATTTAATAATGGTTTTAATTCTTTAGCATCAGTAATAAGAAACTTACTTGAAGAGTACAAATAGTACTCAGCAGGTCCAGCCTTGTATCTTCCCAGAGTGCTTTGCTACCTCAGGACTTGATCTTTTATGTACAATGCATAATGTATTAAGTTATTGAAAATACCTGATTTGTGTATCAAAAACGATCTAAAATATCAATTTATATAAAACTGTTAATTGTCTTTATTTGGAACAGTGATGCTCTTTCTATCTGGTAATTATAGTGACAATTTTATTTTCCATTTGGAATAATTTCCTTCCAACCAAAAAAGTACTATCTGCCATCTAAGTCTCATTTTATTCAGCTGGCATTTTATGATACATAACCCTTGCCTAAGAGCCAACATAATTTCATCCAGCACAAGCATAATGTGATGTTTAGGCAGGAGTACCCTTCTGTGTTGAAGTATAATGCTGTCTTTATATTTGTTCAAAATGTTGTTTCACATTACTTTAATTTTGCTGTTTTCTAAGTCATCTTTGAGAAAAACAGTATTAGGGTAATATGTCAAAGAAGGGTGTGTAGATTTGTATCTTGTACATGAATACTGTACCGGGGGGGATAGTGCACTCAATTTCTAGTGATATATTAGAAGTTAAGAGATAAGTCTTAAGTGTAGAGCTCTTTACTATTTTATTCTGTCCCAAAATAGTTAGGTTTTTGAAATTCTGTCCTTAAATTTCAAAATATTTTTATATACAAATCCGTATGATAATGGTCCAAATTACATTAGAGTCTGTGACCCTGAATCCATGCTCAGGCACTTAAGACTGAAATGTTTGTTGTGGCATCTCCCAGGGGTGAGTCCCTTGTGCCTTCTCCTGGGTAGAGTGTTCAGAAGGGCTGAGAGCTTTCACACAACAGGACTTGGAATGATTTGCTGCTGCCCTGGACTAGTATGCTCTCTGTCTAAATAAGCACCCATCTCCAGCTGTCTGTTGATTTTGCCATTGGGAAATCCTCCCCAAAAGCTATAAAGCCATTTAACTTACCTCACTTAGTTGGAATATTGCTGTTTTTTATAGATCCACCAAAAGACAATGGGGGAGCAGCAATACATACATATGTTGTGGAAATGTCTGAAGGCTCAAGTGGTAAGTATTAGGATCATACATTGGCATTCACTTGTGTGGGGATTTTTTCCTGTCTCTGTATGCATGTGGGAAGAAATAAAATGTGTATTATGACTGGGAAAGTTATTGCCAGGGACTGACATCAAAAAGAAAATAGAAGCACATTGATGCTTGTACATAAGAAGTTCTTTTTCTCTGATTTAGAAAAGAGAGCTGCCACAAAATTCTGTGACGCAAGAGATGCTTTTTTTTTAACTTACTAATTAGGTCTGTTCAGTTTTGGAAATGAAATTACACACTTGAGACATTTTAGGGCAAGAAGACAGGGACATGTAGCTTTGTTGTCTGCATGGCTGATGAAAGAAAAGCTTGTACTCCATTTATCACTATTAAAAGAGAACAATGATGCATCTGGGGTAACTTTCTGCTATTTGCTTTTCTGTTCTTTCATACAGAAAGGAAACTGACAGAATTTCTAAATTGGACATAAACCTATCTTGCTAAATTATTTAAAAATCTAATTAAGTAGCCTTGTTGAGTTCAGAAACATAGTTACATCAAAAATGAAAGTTTAAACTTCTCAGTGCTGTGTCAGATTAAGACAGGACTGCCCCCAGATGTGATGGGAACCCTCTCAGGCTGTTCGTCTATTGCTTTCCTCGCTCTGTCACATGTCCACATTAAGCCACTTTGGAATGATGCACCCAAGCTTTTAATGCAATTTTAGTGAGATTTGCATTATGTTTCATTCCCAGCCTTCTAAATTCTGTGGTGTATTGAGTTGTTGGAGATTTAATTAAAAGTCCCCAGGTTCCCTGCTTAATATCTTAAAAAGAAAGACAGAATGCTCAAGAGTTTCTGATTTAAGAGTAGCAAATAATGGAATCAGAATTTCATATTATTCTGGGCCATTCAGGAACACAGGAACAAACTTCACCAATTGCAAACTGTAGTTACAGCCTGCAAAATGATAATGTAATTTGAAGCTTGTTTTCCATGAAAAATTTTACTTTTGTATCTTTCCTGTTTATTTGGTAATGATGTTGAATGTGCTTGCTGACCAAGTAAGTTCTTTTCTAGTTAAGGTAAATCCCAAATAAGGAAGCTATTTCACTTCAGCAGATCTACATGTAAGAAACTTTCTGAAATTATAGAATCTTCCAGGAAATTCAAACCAGTCTCAATTTCTATTTTTTTTTTCATAAACATCAGGCACACACTTATCTTAGTGAAATTTGGATACCTGCTGTGGCTGGTACTGAAGTGTGGCAAATTCCACTTTGGCTCACTGCACACTTATTCCTAACCTTTCAGGAAACAAGTGGGATACAATATACAGCGGAGCCGCGAGGGAACATGTGTGTGACCGACTAAATCCGGGCTCTTCCTACCGGTTACGTGTATATTGCGTTGGGGAGGGAGGACAAAGCACGGTAATATCAGCTAATATTTTTATTAAATAAAATTCTCTCTGTAAGAAAATCTGGTCCAGTAGATATTTAAGCAAATGTTGTGCAGAAGTGCCGGACAAAATAGCCATAATTAGAACATCAGAGAAGTTTCAGTATTGCTGCACAGTGGTTTGAGTTTCTGCTCATTTGTTAAAGAAAAATATTTGAGTATTCTTTCCTGATATATTTTGTTTGACATGATAGTCTTATTTACAGAAACAGATACTTTTCCTATGTGATACATTAATACAGTGTTATTTATTAAGGCCTATCCCAGTATAGCAGTTTAAGAAGGGTACTTGAAAAGGCTCCCCATGGAATTGGTCACAGCACCAAGCATAACAGAGTTCACGAAGCATGTGGACAATGGTTTCTCACATAGTGTGATTCTTGGGGCTCTCTTGGGCCAGGAGCTGGACTTTAATGATCCTTGTAGATCCCTTCCAGCTCAGAAAATTCTGTGATTCTATGAATTTAATATATTTCCTACTTGTCTGAGTAGCCAAGTTACCCCAGCAGGCAGGGGAAGAAGTCTTCACTCAAGCTTTACAGGGTTATGCTTCCCTTGCTCTCTCAAGCACAGTTAAAATGTTTACATTGCCCTGCTTTTCAGTATTCCCACACAATTTGCTGTGCCATACTATTCTCCTTTACACACACACATTACACACACACACATGTGCACTGTCAGTTCTGTGGTGTAGTTCAACTGCCAGTGCCAAAATGTCTTGCTGTATTTGCTCTGCCTTCTCAGCAACATGTGTAACAAAGCCAGCCCTGACTCTCTGCAGACTTTCAGCAGGGCTTTCCTGTCAAGCTGCTGTCACGAAAATCTTAAAGCCTTCCATTCTTGGTGTGTGTGATTTCTACCCAGCCCTGCCTTGTGACATGAAATGTATGTGCTCTTCCTCCACATAGAAGTCTCCTGCAAGGATAACCTTGACTACAGCCACCTTGCCTTAGGAATAAATCTGGACTCCTTCAATGCTGGCTTGGCTTGCAGTGCTTTCCCAGTCATCAGTCCACAAGTCTTTGGAGACTTCTGTTCTGCCTTTTGTTCTGTACTTCCCTACAGCCCAACCCCATGATTTTAGAATTAACCTTAAGTACCAAAGAGAAGATAATTTCCAGAAAGTTCTTATGCTTTCTGAAGGTGTCAGAAATCAACAGAAAATCTATGAAGATGTAATTAACTCTTCTGCAGCTTCTCATTAACATATGCAAAACTTTTAAGTAGCAGCAGTTGTTCAGTGCAACAATATATTCAAAGGAGCTGAAAAGCAGCAGATCATCCAGTCTACTCTTTCTTGAACACACATAGAAACCAGTTGTGAAATGAGATTCTGAGATTCATTTCTTCTGTAAACCTGAAGGCTTTCCAACTTCCTATTTGTTCTATATCAAGCTGAAGTTAATAACCCCTCATTGTCTCTGCTCACTTCTGTCTGCAGCCAGAACAGTCAGTGCCATCTGCTGCATGTGTTATGTTCTTAGGTGATTTTTGCCCAAACTTCAAATCAGAGGTGGAAACTTGTTCCTCATTAGGTATTGCTAAGCAATGAAAAAGTTGAAATATCTTTTTTTTTTAATTTCTTCTGGTTGACACTTCTGCCCACTTTGCTTTCTGAGAGGTTTTTCCATGGAAAGTACATAACCCTTAGAGTAAGGGTTTAGAACTCATTAAACTGCAGTCTGATGCAAAATAGGTTGAATTTACATTGAATAAGTCATATTTCAAGCATCTGTACTAGGTTGTACTGATGATTAGTCATTGTTTTTAATTCTACTCCTTGCATGTGTACCCAAATACAAAAGCAAATTTTGCATATTGTGTGATTATTTTAGCATGATTTTTATTATGACAAATACATACTAGATCACTTCAGTATCTTCACATATTTGAAGATGTCATTGAAAAGGGGGATGATCTTGTTTCTGACTGAGGTGTTTGCCTTTACTTATGGCATAGCTGATAGTTCTTGGTTTGGCCTGGACAACTTCATTAATCTATCTTTCTTTTTTAGGTAACTGATTCCTTGCTGGTGCAGACACCAGCAGTGGTTCCTGGTCCATGCCAGCCTCCAAGGCTACAGGGCAGACCAAGAGCAAGAGAAATTCAGCTGCGTTGGGGTAATTTTATTGCAAGTGTTAGAGATTGTAAGGGATCCAAATGTGTTACATGTTAAAATTAAATGAGCTTTTCTTTCTTTCTTATTTCTAGGACCGCCTCAGGTAGATGGTGGTTCACCCATTACCTGTTATGGTCTGGAAATGTTTCAGGCAGAAAATGATGAACACAGAGAGGTTTACCAGGGTTCTGATGTTGAATGCACAGTGGGCAGCCTTCTTCCAGGGAGGATGTACAGCTTCAGACTGAGAGCAGCTAACAAGGCTGGGGTAAGGAGGCAGTCTGAAATGAAATTCATTACTGAGACTGCAATCACTATTGAGGATTTTTTATTTCAAATGAAGCATTTAACAGTAATTTTAAAATTAGGATTTCCAAATGTGGAATCATTTGGGTCACGTAGCTTATTGTTGTGTGGGAACAGACAGTTAAATATCAGTTTATAATGAAAGGGATTTTTAGATGAAGGGAAGAGAAAATAGCTAATTATGTCTTTTATCTGAAAAATAATATTAGGAAATCATTAGGAAATGCTAAGTACTTTATTAAAGCACTGTTACAACTTCACGATTCTCAGGTGAAGTAAGGTAGCAAATTATTTTTGTATGCAGCTTTTTAAATTGATTGACCTTTATTTTTACAGCTGTTGATGTTCAGAACATAATAATTAGTGTTTCCTGACTCTCCATTTTTATATTTAGTTTAACTTCTGAGTACATGTTCTATCAAATACAAGACTATTTTCCCTTTTTGGAGTATTAAATGTGTTTAAATCAATTGTTGCTGTAGAACAAGCTTTTTAGTTATGTACCCAATGTCCTGATTTGTTCAATAATGTACACTTCATTGAAAACTGTCAGGGTGCATTGACACTTTGTGGAGAGGTCTGCAGCTTAAGCCTTTAAAGCACTATCCTAACTTTTATCTTCCCTCCACCCTGCAAAGAATGGCTCATTGTTCAGCAGTTTTGGAATCCTTTATTTCTTTTACATAGGTATAAATAGGCAGTACCAATTGGTTTATGTTCCAGTGCAGCCATCATGTAACTTCAGAATAAGGCTTTGCATAGTACTTCCCTGGTTTTCCCAAGAGACCTTTGAAGTGTCAAATTTATTCACATTGCATTTGCTGGAGTGAAGAAAAATTTATAGCTGTTCTGGACAATAGTCACATACTGAAATAAATCCTGAATCCACAGTCCACAGAAATTTATTTTATAAAGAAATAATACAATGTTTCAGGTTGCAGTTACATGTCCCTACTGTGGTAAACTGTTTTTTTTAAAGTAGTAATTTCATTTTTACAATGTAGATGTATCAACTCCCTTTTTAACAGTTTGGACCTTACTCAGAAAAATGTGAAATAACTACAGCACCTGGACCCCCAGATCAGTGCAAGCCCCCTCAAGTGGCGTGCAGATCTGCTGCCTGTGCTCAGGTGTCATGGGAGGTAAGAGTGCCATGCTAACACCTGTCTTAACATAATGGTCTTCTGCATTTTTGAGTTCAGCTTGAAAAGTCTAATACTGTGTTTTAATCACTTTATTTGTAAGCAAACTTACCTGATTATCCAGTAGGTAAAACTTTAGTCATTCATCATGCCATTATAATGCCGCAGTAAGTTGGGCAGGCTGCAGGTACTGGATGTTACTGTGTTCTTTTGTTTAAAAGTTTTGCCACAGCTGCTGCTCTGCATTTCTCAGTGATGCAGTCTCTCTTAAAATTTTTCTTTAACATAGTTATAGTTCCTCAGAGACAATGTATCCACATAATACAATAGTTAATTGTGTGCTTCTTGGTTTTATAATCTGATTTAATTTTATATAATTACATCAGTAATAATGTAGCAAAAGCCTCACAGACTTCCTATAAACCCATAGTATTTAGATATCTGATTTTAAAAAATGCAATAGATAAAAATTAAGCTTGTAAAAAGAAAGATTCTATCTGGGAATACTCTTTAAACACAGCTTTTTAGTGGCTTAGAGATGGGGGTGAAGTATCTGAGTTACAGAACTGTACATTAAAAAAATTAAACTGCTTTACCTGGAAAGGAGTGTCAGAGGAGCCCTCCTTACATATCTACAAGGCAAAGCCTTTTTTAAAAAACACCACAAAACATTCAGGTAGAGTTAATTTGAGTGATGTTAGATGTCTGTTTTACAGAGTCACGCAGTAATTGTCAATGTCCATCTCCTTTTGGGGATCCCAAGACAGGACATGGTACTGGAGATGCAACCTCACAAGTACTGAGTAGGGGGGAATCATTATTCCTTTTACTCTTCTTGCTGCTCATTTGCTAATACAACCAATATGTAGTTAACCTTCATCAGACATACAGTGCTGATTCTTATTCAACTTTCTCTCCAGGACACACAGGGTTTTTTTTTGTTATAGGTTGCTCCTCAGCCTGTACTTTTTTGTAGCAGTCCAGGACTTTGTGTTTGCAATTGTCTTAGTTGAACTTCCTGAAGTTTGTATCAGATTCTGCCTGTTATTTGTATTGTACTAAATTAACAATCAGCAAAGAAATGACAGTGTAAGACTCCTCTAGAACAAAAACAAAATATAGATGTGGTGAGTTTTGTTGATTTTTTCTCTTATGTCAGTATATTTAGCTTCTAATGATTGCTGTCCATTTTAAAGGTGCCAGTGAGTAATGGAGCTGATGTCACGGAGTATCGACTGGAGTGGGGCGGCGTGGAAGGATGCATGCAAATCTCCTATTGTGGGCCTGGGCTCAGCTGTGAAGTGAAAGGGCTTTTGCCTGCCACTATATACTATTGCAGGGTTCAGGTAAAGATGTAAAACTGTTGTTAATGAAATCTGGAAACAGGAATTGACTCTGCCATATAAACATGGTCTGCTTTGGATTTGCAGGCAGTGAATGTTGCAGGTGCAGGCCCTTTCAGTGAAGTAGTGGCATGTATGACTCCAGCCTCTGTACCTGCAGTTGTGACCTGTCTTCGTGGACTAAGTGAAGATGAAGTTGAAAGTCCACACTATTCTCCTTCCACATGCCTCGCTATAAGCTGGGAAGAACCTTGTGACCATGGATCTGAAATCCTTGGCTACAGCATAGACTTTGGAGATAAGCAGCCGATAACTGTTGGGAAGGATCTGACCTATTTTCTAGATGGCTTACAGCCAGATACTACCTACAGGTATGTGATGCACAGCTACTTGACAGCCTGTTGTTTCTTCCACAAGAGCAGATGCTTTGTTTCCTTGGTTTTTTTTATTGTCTTCATTATTACTCTCAGAGACACATTAGTGCACAGCCATGGAGCAAAAAGAAGTTTTGTAATGATGATCATCATAAATAGACGTGCAATTTTTATTTTCTTCCAAAAAATAATTTATGTTAGTTTATTGCAGTATTGTTGTATCTGTCCGGTAATGTGTCAGTTTAACTGAATTCACATCACATATTCAGATTCATAACTGATTTTGGACTGGTTACTTCTTTGTTTGAAAAGGTAAAATCCATCCAAGGAAGGACTATGCCCAGTCTAATGACAGCTCATGGCAACTTGCAGTGCCTTATCTCAGAAAAAGTGGAAGTCAGCATGAACAGTATCAGTTTGAAAAAACAGCCAGCTATGCATCTCTTTTGAAGAATCATCAAGGGATGATTGCTGAAATCATTCCTTATGTTCAGTCCAAGGGTTACTGAAAAATATAAATGCAAAAATCAGTAGTTTTTCCTGAAGGCACTACATCTCTGTTACAAATACATGTCCTCAGTGTAAAAGGAGAATGACAGTCCCACTGAAGTCAGACTTCTAACACACTCTGATTTCAGTATAATTAGGATATCATGTAGCTATGCAGTTTTCTGAATCCTTAATTACTGTTTTATGGTTTTATGTGAGAATACAGTGTTTATTTGTGCCTTATAATTATTTAACAATAATGCTGGCAATCTGAAGAGCTGTTGCTCTATGTGTCAGTAGACTGAAAAAAAGTCATTCCCATTGCAGAGAGAGGTCGATACTTCTGCCCACATAAGTTTTTTTTTAATAGAATACATTGTCAACTCCTTGTGCAAATGAAAAATTGCATGCATTAACCTTAGTTCTGGGCTGTAATAAATTAGCATAATGTTAAAAATTACTGCAGTGAAGGAGAAATATTTATTCTTTAGCCTGCATACACATTTGTGTTTCCACATTTTGCAGTTGTATGGTTGACTGTTTCAAAATTTAATTAGTGTGATTACTTTTTTCCAGTTACCTAGATACTATTTTGGACAAGCAAATGTTAAGTCTGCAAAATTAAATTAGACACACTTTGCTCCCTGTGGCTACCTGTGAAGTATGTAAAGAGCCTCTGTTTTCTGCTTTTTCCATTTCAGAAATAAATTTCTTAGCTAAGTCTTTTAATTCTTACTTACAAATGTAATGTACATTGTCTTCCTTGGAGTATCAAAGAAGAAAAAACCAAAACCCTACCTTATCCCTGAATAACAAGTTCTACAGCTTCCTCAGCTTTGTGTCCTTTGGTGACTTCTGGCTTCCCCCTCTCACTTTGCAGGCAGACCTAAGGGGGCTTGTGTTTGCAAGTGCCCAGAGATGTGTTACTGGTGGATACAGCAAGAGAGGTGGCTGGGTACCATTGCTTTATTTTCACACTAATAGGATCTGTTCAAAAAAGTCCATAAAAATGTCTGATAGTCATCCTTGAACTCACCTGATAAAGCAGTCACAGATATGGTATCCCCTCTTTGGGGTGGGCTTTTTGACCTTCCCTCATCACTGCAGTGTGACTGTCAAAATTTTGGTTTGAGGCCTGCGCAGTCAGAAAGATGGGCCACTCTTGAAGTAATTCACAGAGCTTTTACATCTTTTCACTAATGTGAATTTACTTTGAGTATTCTTATTTCTAATCAAGCCAGCTCCTTAAAGTGTATGGAAAGTGATGCACCTGCATATTCTTGACAGTCTATCAAAGCATAATATTGATAAAAGTCTTTATTGTAGATAGTACCATTCTTCTTTATTTAATGACAGTTATTTTTAGAATCTAATTTCAAGTTAATTTATTCTCTCTTTTTCCAAATGCTAGGGTACGAATTCAAGCCCTAAATAGTCTTGGAGCGGGTCCTTTCAGCCACACCATAAAACTGAAAACAAAGCCTCTCCCCCCAGATCCACCTCGTCTGGAATGTGCTGCATACAGTTCTCAGACTCTCAAGCTGAAGTGGGGAGAGGGAACTGCAAAAGCATTAACTGACTCCATCCAGTACCACCTTCAAATGGAGGATAAAAATGGAAGGTTGGTTTTGGCATTGCTTTCATCTGCCCAGTGTTGCTGTGGTCTGATGCTTGGGAGATGGCAGCAAAGGGCAAAATTCCTTTATGCTTTGGTGAATTTACAGCAGATGTAGGAGGTCATCTCTTCTGCCAAGGCAAGAAGGGCTCTAGGGTCTGTGCTGAGAAGTGCAAGACAAAAAACTTCATTGCTTTTTACTTACAGTTCAACATGAAGAGTTTAATGCTGCATTTTGTACCAGCAGGCTTTTCTCCCTCACTTTTGGTTAATTATTTTGTCAAAGTAACAAGTCCAATCAGTGTTGTAAATTTTATATGCTTAATATCAGAAGGGATAAATGTTTTACTCCCTGTTGCCTTATATGCAGTTATTTTTGTGGAAATTAATACGATTTATTTTGAGAGATTCCTTGTCTCATGTTAAATAGAATGTCAGCTGAGCTGGTACAGAAAGAACCCTTGCCCAAATGGTAAAATAAGCAGTGCTGCTACAAAGTGTTACATGTATGATGAGCAGCTTTAGCTTGAAAAAAAAAAAAAGATAAAAGAGATCCACTATGTGAAATTGCTGTGCTGTAAGGAGGAAAATAAATTAGACTGTTTAAGTGGAAGGAAATTCATTTTCATTCCTAAAGACTAGATCATGTGCAGGTACCATCTGTTTTAATCTAAAAGACAAGAAAAAGCCAAAAGTAGATGACAACCCCTGCAGGAAGAGAAAAACTTGTGCTGTGTCCTGGGGACACCAAGACTGAAAATCAAACAAGAGTTGCCATGATCAGTTTGTGCAAGATTGTCACATGAAGGACAGTGGCCAGTGTACAGAACTCCCCGAAACAGATTTGGTGTGCTCTACAAGTGTGACTCTGCCCTCCTGTGCATGAGACCATCTCCAACAATGATGTACAAAAGCAACTGGATCCATGGCACATTTTTTAGGTGTAAGGGAGAGTTGAAAAGGGGCAAAAAGCTACAATCTAGTTACCTAATTTTGAAAAGCTAAAGATGTTGGAGGAATAGATGGCCAAGCAGACAAAAAATGCAGTTCATTGAGAGACACAACTGCTGTCTTTTCTTATTGTTTCAAATGCAAAACAGTTTCTTAAAATGCTTTAAAACATTTTTGGTAAGAGAGAATTTGTAGTGTTCTTTTTGCAAGACATTTTTATTTCAAAGACATGAGAAATAAAAACTTGCCCCTGGAAAATGAGCTTACTGTTTTATAGCAGCCAGAACACTGTTTAACTGTGAAATAAGTGTTTCTGGGCTTTTCATTAAATTCTGGGAAGTTATGGGAACACATTTCAAGACAATACTGCTTCGGAAGTCCTTGTCTGTGTTCAAAATCAGCTGCTCGTTCCATTTTCAGGTTTGTATCCTTATACAGAGGACCATGTCATACATACAAAGTTCAAAGACTCAGTGAGTCAACGTCATACAAATTTTGTATTCAGGCATGTAATGAAGCTGGTGAAGGTCCCCTTTCTCAAGAATATATTTTCACTACTCCCAAATCTGTTCCAGCTGCCTTGAAAGGTAAGAGTGCTTCTTTTTTCATTTGAGGGGAGGGAGGATAGCAGGTTGATTTTGTTATTGTTTTATTTGGGATATTGAGAATATTAAGCCCTTTTCAAGTGCAGGTTGGGATAGTGGGAGAAGGCTCCTTTCATGTAGTTGCCTAAAATATTCACTCCAAAAATTGAAAACTTGGGGTTTATGCATTCTTTGACCTAAGGAGTTTGTACTTAGTTCTCCTGCTAACCAGGAGAGTGGCAAGTTAAGGTGAAAATGCTTTCTAGCATGTTTAGAATAATTTTAAGCACTGTTGGGGTTTTTCTGGTATATGATGCAGACTTAGAGTTAGTACATTTTATTTGCTTTCTCTTGGGTGTTACCTAAACTAGGAAGAGAGGCCTATATGAATTATTAGTTGCTGCTCCAGAAAACACTGGAGGAAGAATAAATTTGAATCTGAATCTTTTGTTTCTCTGAGATAAGATAGGAGGTAGAATATATCATTTTAAAGATATTAGAATATGACCACATGTGATGGGGAAAGCAGAGCTAGCTGTCATTCTTATGCTTCCTTCCTTCCTTCAGCACCAAAGATAGAGAGAATAAATGATCACACTTGTGAAATCACATGGGAGGTTCTGCAGCCCATGAAGGGTGATCCAGTTATCTACTGTCTTCAGGTCATGGTGGGAAAAGACTCCGAATTCAAACAGGTATGATGTGTTTAAGTTATTGTAGTCTTCTTGGATTATTCTTTGTGATAACTAGTTTAGTAAAACTGGTTGAGATCAGATTTAGTAAAGCTTATTGTGTTCCAGCATGGTTTTAGTCACAGTGTAAACTTTTTTATTACTAAATAATATAAGGTAATATCTCCTAAACCCCTCTCCCTCATTTCAGAAGGAGATTCTGCACTAAATTATAGCCTCTCTGGGTTACCCTGATGTTCACTAAATACAGCTTGACACATCAGGTGGTGAGGAAGCCATCCACTGATGGAACAACTGACAAAAAGAAATCTTTTACCTAACGGTACAGAATTGACACTGGGGAGAAAAGGGGCAAAGGGTTCTCTTTACACTAAGAGTAAAGGAGCAGTTTGAAATGCCAAGGTACAAATTATCCTGCATTCATTGTTAATTTTGCTTCCCAGTTTGGGTTTTTTTTGCTTCACAGTTTAAACTGCCTGATATTTGATATGAAATTAGGCTTGAAAACTGTTTCATATTATTAAGCTCAGGAACGTTCCTTCCAGGACAGAAACAGTTAATTCTAGTATGTTACCATTTTATTATAGTTCAATATTAAATAAGTTTCACCTGGGTTTTGGTAGATTATAGGCCTTAATATTTTCATAGCTTTTAGTGCAACACAGTGTTTATTATGGCCATTTGTTAAATTTTTCAGTAAAAGATGAACCATAAACCCAGATGTCTTGCCATGTGTATAGTCTTTTTGTAACTTCCACATTGTAAATGCAACATTAGGTACCTGAGGTGTGGTCAGTGTTGCTTTTAGACACCAAGTCAAATCACACTTTGATTATCAGTGTGTGTTGCCAAATGGCCTGGGCAAGATAATAAAGTTGGCTCTGAATATGGCAGTAACAAAGTAGGCTGAGGTGTGTTTTTGCCTCTGCAGAGCAGTCTATCATAGTAAATTAGAATAAAATGAAAAGACTAATTTGCAGAAACTAAAATTGGAACAATCAAGAAGTAAACATTATGAAAACAGCCTTTAAGAGACTTAGACATGATGGTGGCAATTTTATTTGACGCAGGCAAAAAATAAACTGCCTGGAAGTCTGCTCTGAGCTGTTCCCTGCTATTTCACTGCCAAAACTTCACTGTCCTCTCCTCCTTCTTCCTGATCTGTCATCCAAATTGCTCATGTCACTGCTCCCTCCATGCTACAGACAAAATAAGTTAATAATGTGCTCTTTGAGCTGCATACATCAGTCAAAGATCTTAAAG
The DNA here is from genome assembly GCF_028018845.1 of Melospiza georgiana. Lineage (NCBI taxonomy): Eukaryota > Metazoa > Chordata > Aves > Passeriformes > Passerellidae > Melospiza > Melospiza georgiana. The sequence goes on from NC_080431.1 coordinate 54,404,216, forward strand.
GGGTTAGGAAGCAACTGTATAAACAGCCCAGGAAACACACTGGAGGGGAAGGCAACTTCTGGCAAGGCACTGGGGACAAGCAGCTGAGGATGGTAACCCCTGCTAGCTGGCATAGCTGGAGCTGGAGTAGGGTGTGTGTCAGTGGCCTGTTTGCTCACTCCCAAATGCATGAGCCACATTAGCAGAGTTTTGAGGAAGCTGCACTTCCAATGGCCTGCCCTGCCTCAGAGAGAAAAGTCTCTAGGTTGTAGATTTCAGTAAAGCTCAGCTTGTCAGAGAACTCTGTGCCTCAGGCACAGCAAGAGCTCTTCAAACAGCAGAATCAGAAGGGATTTCCTGTTTCTTTACATTTCTAGTGTCCATTTTCAGGATACTGTCTAACAGTATGGTAACTGTAGGGAAAGCTCCCAATGATGTGATATTTCTGTATCGTGCTTCCAGTTAAATACAGCAAATCCAGATATTTGGAGGTGGGAGGGTGAAGGGGTTTAAAGAGAGAAATCAAATTGCACTGTGCTACTCACCTAATACCTCCCTAACTATTGAAGTACCTATAACTGCACCCCTGTGAGGTTTTGTTGGCTTTCACAGAACCTTTATATAGCTGCAAATTTAATTAATTTGAGAAACTGGAGTTTAGATTTCACTGAAATAGGGACTCCATGCAGAAGCATTGTGAACTCATGTTAACCTGCCAACTGAGACACTTCTGAAAAGCACCCTCACAAGTTATCTCTGTCTTGGAAATATGATGAAATAAAAATCATAAAGAGGACTCTGTGGCTTTCCTGATCCAGTGTTTATTGGGATAAATCATAATATTTTAAATACAGATAACTACAACAAAGTACATTGGATTGGATTAGACTTAATGAATTGGCTTGACATGGAGTTAACGGCCTAAAATCCCATGATACAATATTGTATATTGCATCACATTGTGAGTGTTCACTAAAACACCTGAAGGCTGGGGCTTGTGACAGAGTTTATTTGATGTGTACTCATCACTCCACACAAGCAAGCACAGTTCTTGTCTTTCACCAAAATAACTGGAGACTTTATCTGGTATTTAAATTGTGTGTTTGAGCTTTTTGTCCATTTTTCTTTGCATGGGTGAAAACACTGGTGAGTTGTCATCCTTTTTAGTTACCTTCACCATAAACAAAACCATACTAAGATACATGTGTGTATACAGTACTTTTTTACTTGAAGTATCCCTTTTCCCCCCTTATTTCCAGATTTACAAGGGCCCGGACTGGTCGTTCCGATACACAGGCCTGCAGCTGAACTGTGAATACCGATTCCGCGCGTGTGCCATTCGCCAGTGCCAAGAGGCCACGGCTCACCAGGACCTGGTGGGCCCCTACAGCGCCCCAGTGCTATTCATCTCTCAGAGGACTGAGCCTCCAGCGAGCACCAACAAGGACACTGTGCAAACCACAAGGACACAATGGTCACAGAGCGACCAAGTGTGTGCTGCTGTCATCCTTGCACTTTTTGCTATCTTTTCCATTCTGATTGCTGTTATCATTCAGTACTTCGTCATAAAGTGAAGAAAAGAGATCTATTTTATAATGCTGCCCATTACATTTTACTTTCTCATAATCTAAAAGTAATTCTGTTCTCTTGCTTTTACAAAACCAGGCATTTTGCACCGGCATTGGGACTGATGCAAACTTTCTCAGCCACTTTAATATGCTTACTCGTAGGTATAGGCTGACACATGTTATTAAAATGCAAGCCACAGAAATATAATCTTTTCTTTATATGCCTTCATGCAGTACAAACTCGATATGGGGCAGGCACACAGTGTTTAAGGAAAAGGGTTTGACCAGTAAACACAAGTGTAAAGGTGATTTCCTGGCCCACACTTCTAAGGGTTGCTAACATAACAGGGAAGAATGTGTAGATCGCATTTAAAACTTACACTAACAAACTTGTGCTGTACACAATATTAATCTGATGCTGTGAAAGCAATTTAGCGCTGTATTTCTACCTCCTCATTTGTCTTAATTATTTGGGAAGCAGGATTTATGCTGAAAAACAGAAGGGGCTTTTCTCAGGCAGCAAATAATAAACTGGATGGAAGAGTATGCATGAAGGAAGCTTCTTATCTGATAAATGTGGAGTTCTTCACTGCAAGTAGATGTTTTCGAAAGACTACAAGGAGATGGCACAAGTGGTTTATCTTACCCCCAGGATTTGGTGTTTACTTTAAAAAAATGCCTCTTTTACTTCTTCTGAATATAGAAGGGAGAGTGTGAGAGACCTTCTTAGATTTGTTATTTAAATTGGAAAACACATTTCCAAAGTTGACCTTTGATTGGATGCAGTTTATACAGATGTCTGTGCCCTCTGATTTTGGCTAGTCAACAGAATTTTGAGATAAAATTCATTATTGAATTTTTGCTGTTTCCCCAACATTCACTTGCCATATCCACCAGAAATAAGCACTGCCTTGTTTTGTTTGTTTTGTTTCTATCTTTCTTTCTCTTTTTTCCCTTCCTTTTTTTCTTTTCTTCTCTCTTTCTTTGGGGCACCAAATCAGAAGACGAAGTGTAGTAATTTGCACCAGAAAACTTAAAGCTGCTTTTTTCTTGAGATCCTAATGTTTAATGTAATGTCTCTTTGGATACTGTACCAAATTGTTGATTGCATGTAGTTAATGTTGCATTAGAGCACTTTGCAATTGCATAACTCATCAATGTTTTGTGAGCTTGCATTTGTGAGTTCTTGAATGACCAGACTGAATTTTAACAAGTATCCCATTGAACATCTTGCTAGATGTCAATGATTGCCAGTGACACAAAGCTTGTAGTGAAACTATCTTTAAAAAATCCTTGTCTCATCACACTTATGTTATTTGTTATACACTTTGTAATTAGCTACTTTTAATTTATTTGAGTTACAAGATAGTGGATCATTAATGACTTCTAGTTGTGTTCAGTTTAGCATTTTTAATAGTATTAAACACTTCTGTCAGTCTTAATAATAATAAAAAAAGGAACCTCTGTCTTGTGCTTTGAAGATCTCTGAAGAATTTCTCTTATATTAGAACGGGCATGTATTGTAATTGTTTATACGTCCAATGATCTGTGCTGTAGAATAATGTTGCTGAGTTTTGTTTTTTTTAGAGAAAAAAAAGAAGAAATGGCAAAGAACTTGGCCTCCGCGTGGCAAGAACGATCTGTCTTTAAAATGTACTGTATATTTACATTTTATTTCTAATTTGTCATTTGTACGTATAGGCTGATACCTTCCCGCAGGATACCGCGATAACTGATGTTTTCTAGAACCTTCTTAAAAGTGCCATGTTTGGCAGTGCAAATGAGGTTGCGTGTCACAGCCCAGAGATTTCTTATGGTTGAATGTCTAAAACGGTAAGATTTGTTACTGCAGGCAACCTGCAGTGACTTACGTTTTTCATAGTAAAATTCAAATGAGCTCCTATTTTTGATAGTCATTTAATAGTGTATTTGCCATTTGAGCCTCAGTGCATATTACTGCATTGAAGACAGTTTTTAATGTAATCTTAATTTTACCTCATATACTGTACATTCCAAAAATAAATAAATAAAAGAAAAAGAGAAACTCTATAAAGTTTTTAAAACGCTATAGATACACTACCAAACATATCACTTTACGGTTGTACAACGTCGGGCTCCATGAAGACGAACTTGTATAGTCTGATAGAAAATACATAAAACGATGTAGCAAAGTACCTTTAAGAGTCTGTGGACAATAAAAGTACCTTCTTTTTCGCTGCTGGTGGTCAGTCCTGTGCGCGCACCGCCGCCGCCCCTCTCCCCTCCCTCCTCCCCTCCCTGGCTGGCCGAGTGCCGGTTCCGCGGGGCGGGCCGGGGGCGCGGTACCTGCGCGGGCGGGGCAGCCGCGGGCGGGGCGGGCCCGAGGAAGGAGCGGCGCTGCCCCGGGCACGGCGCGGCCCCCGGCGCGATGCGGCGCGGCGGCGGGAACGGCAGCGAGGGCGAGCCCGAGTGGCCGTGGCCGTGGCCGCCCTGCGACGAGCGGCTGTGCCTGGCGCTGCCCATGTGGGTGCTCGTTCCCATCACGGCCGTCTGCCTGGGGCTCTTCGTGGTCGGCGTGGCGGGCAATGTCCTCACGGTGCTGGTCATCCGCAGCTACCGCGACATGAAGACCACCACCAACCTCTACCTGGGCAGCATGGCCGTCTCGGACCTGCTCATCCTCATGGGGCTGCCCTTCGACCTCTACCGCCTGTGGCGCTCCCGACCCTGGATCTTCGGGCAGCTGCTGTGCCGCCTCTCGCACTACCTGAGCGAGGGCTGCACCTACTGCACCATCCTCCACATCACCGCCCTCACCGTGGAGCGCTACCTCGCCATCTGCTTCCCCCTCAAGGCCAAGGTGGTCGTCACCAAGCGCCGGGTGAAAGCCACCATCGGCGTCCTTTGGGCCTTCGCCTTGCTCACCGCCAGCCCCTTCTTCTTCCTGGTCGGCGTGGAGCAGCCCGACAACCACACTGACTTCAGCCGCGAGTGCAAGCCCACCCCGCAGGCGCTGCAGTCCGGCCTGCTGGCCACCATGTTCTGGGTCACCACCTGCTACTTCGTGCTGCCCGTCACCTGCCTCAGCGTCCTCTACGGCTGCATTGGCCGCGAGCTGTGGCGGAGCAACACCCGCCTGCGGGGCCCCAGCTCGCTGCTCCGGGAGAAGGGGCACCGCCAGACGGTCAGGATCTTGGGTGAGTCCCGCTACCATCCCCCCGGGCTGTGGCTGGGGCAAGGACCGGGGCTGGGGGGCCATGGCAGGGCTGGAGCACCCGCAGCTCCCGTTCAGGATAGGGAATAGCACAGGGGGACATCCCAGCCACGCTCCTGGGAATGCCACGGCCGGGATTTCACTCCCTCCCGACGGAGGCTTCACCCTCGTGGCGTTGCACATCCATCAGCAGGACTGCCTTCCATAGAAATACCCGTTTCCTGAGTTTTACCAGGCAGAATCAAGTACAGGCTACCGTCCTGCAATTTCAGAAAAACTGTGGTAACATCATCAGTCTCTTCCGGTTGGCAGCAACACCGCTGCATAGAAAATTTCTGCTTCTGAAAACTAAGTTCTTAGTGGTCATTTGTAGCTCTCCAAGGAGTAAATCCACTGATTGTGCAAGGAAACTGAAAAACAGAAACTTAGCCCCTTCGAGCTGTTTGGAGACAAATCCCATAATACCAAAGCACTTCCTACAGGTGTAGGATGCTAAATTTTAGCTCATTTTCCTAGTCCTACATTCAGTAACCCAGCGTCAGACTCTGGAAAGTCAGAGTTCTTAATCTGCTTTGGGGCTTTAATGTTTGCAAGTAGTGACCAATCTGAAGGGAAAGAAAAAAGAAATCCAGCTATAGACTAAGGAACATTAAGCAAAATGCCTCAATTATTATTATTGCATACCTTTAGTGTAGTTTTTACATGTCACATGGGAGACTTCTTTTACTGAGAGTGTAATCAGCTGGATGGAAATGGCATAGCACAAAGGGAAGAAACTAATAAGCCTGAGAGAATTTCACCAACTTATTTGAGAAAGGTACTTACGCTGAAGTAGGCACAAGGTTTTCCAGCAGAAACACCCATATCCATGATCTCAGAACCCACTGAATGAGACCAGTGCCCCCTTATCTCAAAGATCCTGCACCACTACGTGTGTGGTGGTTTTCAGAACAAAACTTTCTTTAGCTGCATCCCTTTTATTTAAGCTGCGAGAAACGAGGAGGATGCTCTGCAAATGATTGTTTTAGTTACATGCATTTATAAACAAAAATCATTAAAGTATGGATACAATAACACACTTATGTAATTGTTCCTCATCTGCTCCTGCTGTGCTACCAATCGCAAGAGGGTTTGTATTTGTTCTCATTGTCCTAAAATGCAGCACAGGACCAGGCGAACAGCTGAAGTGACTCAGTCTAGAGATCCATCCAGGCAAATAGCTGTCTCCAGCACTAATGGTCTGGGGATGCATGACAAAGCTTTAGTGGAAAAAAATCAATAGCTCAACTACACTTGGAAGTCTTTATGTTACATACCATCCCGTCACAATAGAGCAAATGCTGTGGGAGCTTGAGTGACTGAGGTGCAGCCCGGGTCTTTTTCTGTGATGCAGGCAAGTTAAACAACAGCTCTGCAGCAATTGGAGCTGCTGTTGAGCTTCCACAGAAACTTCTCTTTCTGACTTTTGTTTTCCTTTCTCATATGTGGCATTACAGACATAACCAGGGGCGATTTCTGTAGTGCCTGATGTTATTATACAGATGTTACTCCACTGTTGTTCACATTTTTCTCAGCAAACCTCATCTCACAGTTTAGCTTAAAATTTTACCTTTTACTTCAAAGACTAACAGTCAGACTTGATGCTATTCCCATTTTCATGGTTTTTCCAACAATTTATTGCCATTATTTCTATATATCATTTGTATCAGTTAGAAGTACCTGCTGAATCAGCCACGTAAAGTTTAGTTTACGTGATGGTTGAAAAGTTAACTCAGTCCTTAACTGCCGCATGTGTTATTTTGTCTTATAGCTGTGGTGGTTCTGGCCTTTGTAATTTGCTGGTTGCCTTTCCACATTGGCAGGATCATATTTATAAACACCCGGGACATGAGGACGATGCTGTTCTCCCAGTACTTTAATATATTCGCCCTGCAGCTTTTCTACCTGAGCGCATCCATCAACCCTGTCCTCTACAACCTCGTTTCCAAGAAGTACAGGGCGGCAGCCTGCCAGCTGCTGCTGCCCCGGCGAGCTGCACAAAGGGCTCTCACGGCAGCAAAGGACCCTGGGGGCTACACAGAGACCAGCACAAGGCCCGAGTACACCACCAGCTTCTGAGACTGCAGCCTGCACTTCTTCAGGCATTCTTGCCTAAGGAGGGGAACTTCCTTCTCACGGGAGTCACAAAAGGATGGACATTTGTTAGGGCATGTGGTGTTTCATAACTGCCTTATTGTGGGATACCTGTAGTTCTGGTAACAGAGCCAGCAGGCACCACGAAGGACGGAGAATGAAGTGCAACTCGTGAAAGGTGATAAGTCAATAGGAAAAGCTGGAGTAACTTCCCAGTAAAACCACAGGTTTGCTTTATTACATAGTGTTCACTGCATATGTTCTGTGCCATTTCAAATCATAACACCAAGGTCTGCAAAGGAGCACTTCTTGGGAGCTGTAATGGGTAAAATTCCCAGACAGCCTTCACCATTTTAAAACGGTTTTCTCATAAACAAAATTTTACAAAACACAGTCACTCACAAGGAGATGGACGCCAAAAAATTCACCCACCAACCTTAACAGCCCTGGAAGAAGAGGCGTATGCTTTTAGCACCTGGTCTTGTAATCATGAAGGGGACTTTCCTGGGCAGTTTCACTAATTTCCCTTAGGAAAGCATATGCTGCACACAGCAGTCTCTGAGCTTAACCCTATTTGATACCACAGGATCAAATAAGGTCTTTTACTTATATATTAACAACTTGTTGTAAAACCTGAGATATCCCTGATCACTTCCCTTATAATAGATGAGTGGTGTTGGGCAACAGGTAGCAGTGTGTCTCCACATTGTGTATTGCATTTGCAAATAATACACCAAATTAACCCACCTTGCCACAAACAAGGCCCATCACTGAATGTGCTGGACTATGCCCAGGACTTCATGCTGCATAACACTGCACTGCAAGTCAAAAACCAACTCACTAATTCTGCTCCAAAAGATTTTAATTGGAAATTTCAACTGTACAACTTAGGAAGGAGGCTAGTTGTGAGGAAGAGCTAGAAGAAGCTGCAACAGTGTTTTCTGTGGAGAATCATTGCCTCTGTACATTTTACTTGTTATATTATTGGCTCTAGTGGTGTAAATCTGGACCAAAATCAGTGATGTGGCACTGCACTCACAAGAGCATCACTGATGCTTGCCATCACTGTCCATGCTCGCCCTCAGTTCTCTGTTAACTTCTCCCTTCAGGCAGTTGTAGAGAGTGATACAATCCCCTCTGATCCTCCTTTTGTATAGGCTAAACACTCCATCTCCCTCAGCTGCTCCTGAGTTGTGTTCCAGAGCCTTTACCAGCTCCACTGCCCTTCTCTGGACATGCTCCAGCAACTCAATGTCCTTCTTGTAGTGAGGGGCCCAGAACTGGACGCAGGATTTGAGGTGTGGCTTCACCAGTGCTGAGTATGAGGGGACAATCCCTGCCCTGGTCCTGCTGGACACACTATGGCTGATCCAGGCCAGGATGCCATTGGCCTTCTTGGCCCCCTGGGCACACTCTGGTTCACGTTCAGCTGCTGCTGACCAGCACCCCCAGGTCATTTTCTGCTGGGCCACTTTGCAGCCACTCTTCCCTAAGCCTGTGTCGCTGCCCGGGGCTGTTGTGGCCAAAATACAGGATCCGGCATTGGCCTTATTGAGCCTCAGCCCATCAAGCCAGCCTGTCCACATAAATTCAACAGAATTCAACAGCTAGCTCAGAGATCTCAGGGCAGCAAAGTTGAACCCAAGTCTTCTCCAAGTTTTAAAAATATGACCAGTTATCCATTAAAGAGACTGTAACTCTGAGTCACTGAATAAAAACAAAAAAAAAAAATCTAAAGACAGAAAAAAATTCTATCTCACTGCATACACATAAGGTTTTCTTTTTTCTATCAGCTTCATATCAGTGGAGAGCAGTTGTCTGCAAGGCTTGGGTTAGGTTGCTTTTGCTGGGAGGTGACATTAAGATGTTCAGTTATCATAAAGAAACAGCTGGTTTTTGGAGGGGATTTGGACAAGTTATTATGAACAGTAATCTCTGTACGTGTATGTAGACCAAAGCAGGGAAAAAAGCTTTATCACATAGTTATGTGGCCATGGAACTGCTTCTGCATGCCTGCAGTCTCCTGATAAAGGCTTTTCCTTTATCAATTGCTGCTAAATTGCACTGGGGGTGAAACACTTGCTCATCAGAAATTTCCCCAAAAGCAATTGCATAGGTACCCGAAGCACAAGAGTGGTGGAGGAAGGAGAGAAATGCCCTCAGGGCTGCTGCCCTGAGCCTGCTGTTCTGTGGTGCCCTCCCTGCCACAGACAGCCCTGGCAGTGCTGTGCTGTGCTCTGCTCTGTGTGTGTGCTGGGTGTCCAAGGCAGGTCCCTCTCAGGCAGGACTCCAGCTCGCTGCTCCCAGGCTGCTCATGGAGTGCCTGCATTTCTGCAGGGAGCCCCAGGCTTGGGCTGCTCCTGCCCAGCAGCTGATGCTGCAGCAGCAGGCTTCTGCTCTGCTGGCAGACTGCATTGGAGTGGTCAGGTTTTTTGGGAAAGTCTTTGTATCCCTGTTAAAAGGTATCCCCCTTGCATGCCTGGTAGAATAACACAGGCAGCAAAATGCCACCTGTGAGCTTGCAGTGCCTTCTTGTTAATGCTCCCTCCCCACCAGAACAAAGGTTTAGGAAATAGATGAAGTTTGGCGTGTTTAGCATAAACCAGGCCTGGCACTGCTGTCTCTGGCATTCAGTACTGGATTGTGTAAGGAGGGATGCTGTAAAGAAAATAGCACTGAGTATTTCAGAAGTAATTTCCATACCACGAAGCCTATAATATACAAGAGAAAGCAGACCAGAAGGAGAGAGAAAATGAGGCAGGGATGTAAAAGAAAAGCATAGAGACCAGATGACAAAAAGGGAAACATGGTGAGTTAGTCTCTTTCTTAAAGCATGCATGTAGTTACATTGAAAATCACAGGATAGAAAATCAGGAATTTGACAGAGCTCTGGGAAGGAAGGAAGGAAGGAAGGAAGGAAGGAAGGAAGGAAGGAAGGAAGGAAGGAAGGAAGGAAGGAAGGAAGGAAGGAAGGAAGGAAGGAAGGAAGGAAGGAAGGAAGGAAGGAAGGAAGGAAGGAAGGAAGGAAGGAAGGAAGGAAGGAAGGAAGGAAGGAAGGAAGGAAGGAAGGAAGGAAGGAAGGAAGGAAGGAAGGAAGGAAGGAAGGAAGGAAGGAAGGAAGGAAGGAATGTTTTAGACAGGTTTGCTGCACTCAGGTGAACAAAGATCTCTCAAGTTTAAAGCTGCTCTTTTACTTGCTGGAGTGATGCTGTCTCCATGTGCAGCTGGCCTGGCAAACAGAGAGGTGCAGGGACATGTTTCCTTCCCACAGTCATTCCCCTTAAAATTCCATTTGTCACTGTGCTCCATCACTCCCACAGGAAACACAAAGCCTAAGGCTGTCTCAGCAAACAAAGGGATTATATAAAGTAAGAGGGAAAGCAAATAGGTATAAAATGGCCCAAACTGCTCTGAATTAGTTAAACCAACAAACATGGTCTTGGCCTTGGATCAGTCGAGTTTGATGGGAACAAACCCCAGCATCCCTGGGGTGCCACTTTCTATTTGGTTTAGGAGCAGGCTTAACATTGCCAGAATAGGCCAATTCTATGATAAAATTAGTATCCAGAAGTGTATTTCACTGCTTTAGGGAACTATGTACAAACTGGTTTACTGTTGCTATATGCTCCTGGTTGCCTGTGATGCTGCACTTGAGCTTTGGTGGGGATGTCCTGGAACTCAGAAGAAAATTGGGGGAAAACACGGCAAGTGGGGAAAAAGTTTGCATTCGAGGAGTTGGGGAGCAGACACAAAATTTAACCACCTGTTCACTTGGTACCAGTAGATGTTAAAAGATTTTCCATCAGGCAAAGCACAGCATTTTCCACAGGCTCAAGTCCAGTTGTTGCATTGTTGTTTACTGCTGAGGCAGGCTTGGTGGTTCTCATGACAAGGCAGATGAGGGCTTACAGCATTTGAGTGAATACCAGGGGACCAAAGATCTCTGGTGCCTGCCCAGACGTCACTGATGGAACCTCAAACTGAGCTTCAAAACACTGGGAAGCAAAAGCAGTGCTGTCTTCTGCTCAGTGTCCCTACTGTGGGAACCCTACTGTGGTGACCCAAAATGTTAAGGCTGATGTCATCCGGTGCTTCTGTGGGCCACACACATCTTCAAGCATGCCACCAAAGCCTAAGTTTTCCAGAGTGTTTAAGAAAGCCAGTTTTGAATCAGAAAATGGCTGTCCAGGTTGGGAAGTACCTAACAGAGATGAGGCTGGAATCTCCTCCTGCAGCAGCTCCAAGCAGCAACACTGCTTTGTTTTTCCTGGGGCTGCACACGTCCAAGAGTCCACGTCCTCAGCTCCCCACAGCCAGGATCAGAGCTGCCCTACGTGTTATCTCAATTTCCTTCCCAGAGGCTGGGGACTTCCAGGTCCCCTGGAACAGCAGAACTCAATGGTATATACCCAGGATAGGGGTGGCATATGTCCTCAGAGAGGACAGTGGGGCTGACAACTCTGTCCTGCCTCTCACTTGCCTCATCTTCCCCTCAGATCACCCCATTTGCATGCTGCTCCTTTTCAAAAATGAGTCCCTGCTCCTTCTATCTCCACTTTTGGACTTCAATCTTCCTTCCCCTGCTGTGGAGGACAGATAATGCTGTCTGCTTTCCCTCCTTTTCCCTTTCCTTCCCCCAGCCAGAATTCACCAGATGGATTCATTTATTTCTCTTTCAGAAGCTGTCTGTGATGAACATCTCTGCCAAGGGGCTCATCCAGGCTGCCAGGGATTGGTAGGGAGCCAGATGCTTCGACCACAGCCTTTCCCTGTCAGCCATGAGCCTGTATGAGCTCACATTGAAGTTGTTTAAAGTTTTAACAGCACCTCTGTGTGAGCTAATCTTAAAAACAGATTAACCCTTAAGAAGGGCTGGGTCAATTTTTTCCCAAGATATGAAGGCCATGTAAAGCCCTTGCAGAGGTTCCATCGCTCCCCATGGCCCCTCATGGACACTGTCCTAGGGCCCACAGGCAGGGCAGGAGAGGAAATTCAGTGTTTTCCCTCAACCCCAGCATGTCCCCTGCAGGCAACCAGGGATGTATCCACAAGGTCAACCTTCAGTGTGGGCTGAAGTCAGGTGTCCTAAACCTGAGACTCCATCAAATACCACTGTCCTTAGCAAAGAGCCAAAATTCAGCTCAGTGAACCAGCCTGGGATGGTTTTAGATGCATCACTAAACCAGTGGCAATCACTAAAACCAGTATGAAGTGACAGAAATGCAAGCCACATGGGAGGGTATATTTACCTGGAATGGAAGAACCAGCACCAGTGTGTTGTTGCAACATGAGGCACGCACATCCCTGCGGAGGTTGGTGCAGTTGCTGTATCAGAGGTGACAGCTACTCTGGCCAGAGTAAGAGAGAGAAGGCGGAGAAAGAATAAAAGTAACATTTTCCCCCCTCCAGAACTTATTTTACATCATCCCCCGTGACAAGGAGCAGCATTTCACCACAGCAAAAGCAAGTCAGCTCTGTGACTCAGAGTGCTCTCAGAAACTCAGCTGTGGTGTCATCTCACAGAGCCTGTGACAGTTCACAGGACTGTTGCTGTATCAGGGGTACCCAAGCACACCAGGCCTCTGCAAGTGGGTTCAATCCCTGTTTGGGCCATTCCCTTAAGGGTTAGACTCAATGATCCTTGTGGGGGCCTTTCAGCTCAGAGTACTCTGTGTAATTCTGCGTAATGTTTCTGCACTCTGAAGCTTTGCAGAGGTTGCAAAGCAATGTCAGGAAACCTCGAAAGGAACAAAAATGACCTGGTGTCTGCTATAAATCAAGGATACCACCACTGCCCAGCTTGCAGCTAAACTGATTATAAAGGGAAGCATATGCCCAACAAATGTGTGGCTCCTGTGCAACAAATTTTCCCCATCTTAACAAGGAAATCAGTTCCCTAATTTGAGTCCAGGTCTGCTTTTCGTCTGTGCTGCGCAAATACACCCCAAAGACAAGTTGTGTTTTGAACAAGTTTGGAAGCACAAGCTGTCCACAGCCACAGAAGAGGAGGAATGTGCAGAGAGGCTGAGTTTCCCCTCTCCTACAGCAGCTGAGCATAGCATAGGGAACATTCTCTTATTCAAGGGTTTCAATTCTGCCAAGTCAGGCAGCATTCCCAGCCCTGGACTTCATTTGAGGTTTGTAGGCATTACCTCTTCACAGACTTCAACAAACCTTAGCAGAGCCTGCTGGACTGACCTGGACGAGTGTATTTGTGCCAGGAAATCATCTCATCCACCTGCCCACGGCATTCTGCTCCTCCAGAGCAAGCCTGTGAGATAAGGCAGCTGAGACAAGGGAAGCTGCTCCCACAGAGTGGTAGGCCAGTTTTTTGGCCTCTGGGAAGTTAGCACAAAGATGCAGAAGGGACAGACTCAGAACAAAGAAATGTTTGCTCCTTCCCATGCTGCCTGTTGGGAAGGGAGATCTCTCCTGCAGAGCCTGGGGACTAGAAAGAAGTGAAGGATGGACATGGCTCAAAATAGCCCTGACTGAGACAAGCCTGAGAAAGGCAAAGAAAAACACAGAAAAGCATGGACCACTCCAGCAAGGAGTTGGTCCCATGGAGCAGAACTCCCCTACCACACATATGGGATCCACCCAGATCCATTTCTTCCCCATAAACGCTTCCCTCCTTATGTATTTTCCCTTCAGTTACTGATTTGATCTTCAGTCCATTTTACAGCTGTTGTTGAGAAACTACAGCTCACCAGAAGCTTGTACTAGCCAGATTCCTCACTTTCATTTGGTTTCCTTCTTCTCAGACACCTCTTGCTTTGTGAAGTGCAGTGTGTGTGAGGAGTAATATGCCTCTGTGTGGAAATGTCAAATGTATTACATTTTAGTCTGGGCTCTAGGAATAATGCATTTATTTCTAAATAAAAAAACAAAATTGATTTATTGCCTTCTTGTCAACCAAACATGGGACGAGGCTGTCAAAGGAAACACATGCCAGTAAGAAAAAATTGACAGGTAATTTCTGTTACATAAAGAGAGAAATATCCAAGTTAGCCCATTTGACAGCACACATCACTGCATTACAACTGATGGTCATCAAAAAAGACAACCTTGGAAGAAACTCCCTCTGTGAGCTGGCAGACTGGAAGAGCAGAAAGGGTGCTGGTTTTGTACTGGAGAGTCTTTGGGATATTTACACAACAGAACCTTTAAAACTGAGTTTTATTGCACAAACAACAGGGAGCAAAATCCCACACCTGTGTTTCAGGGAAGCTGGACCATGAATGAGTTGGGTCACAGACCCACAGGGCAGGGTGGTGTGGAGTGACCAGGACCTCACACTCATGTTGGAGCCAATGGAGCAAACTCAAAGGGGATGCTGAGCTACAAAGGATCCTGATAGTGCTTGGTGCCATTTGGGAGCAACCCTGGTGCAGCCAAAGGATGTTCACTCACCACCCCAAAAAACACCTCTGCTGTGCCTCAGTGGTTGTTGTTTACCAGAAGGCATCAGCAGGAAAGCGTTTGACTCTAAGTATCTGTAGCTAACTGCAGAAGCAATCGCTTCCAGGCTGGCTGCACAAACCTGGCCCTGCTTGGAGGAAAGAAGAAAGAGGCATCACTGGCTGCTTTCAGTGACCCAGTGAGGAAAAAGCTGCTCATAAAAAAAGTCTCAATGGTGCCATGCACCACCAACATGGCAGGGCACTGCAGTCCCCCTCACAAAGCAGGGACTGGGGCCTACAACATCTACAGCAGGAGACAGGCAGAGAATTTGCAAAAACATTTTTTTTGTCTCCATGACATAGAGTTGACAGATGCTGCCTTCACTGTTGTCAAATTGACTTTTACATGACTCCTAATCTTGCTGTTTTACAAAGCAGTGGAAGAGGCAGTGAGGGATAAAGACAGAGGCTCTTGGAGGGGCTCCTGCTCAGGGCAGGTTTCCCTGCTCAGCAGCACAGCCATCACAAATCACGCTCCTGCCACCACACACTCCAACACTTCCCTTCCCACTGCGCGTACTTCAGCACGCTGCTTTGTAAAGCAAGCACATCTCTTCCAAGGTCATTTATGCAAGGGGTGTTAAGAGATAAAAAGAGCACCTTGTTGTGTTTGCATGGTACTAACAAATACCAGATATTTCCTACATGAACTGATGGGCCTAGCTGTTACAGATGCTTAACAGCTCACAGATAAAGCTTTCTAAGAGGACAGGGTTTGTTTTTTAATCCAGAAGGCAAAACAAAAGTCAAAGTAGAACTCCTAGAGATTAATAAACATCCAAATCCCCAAGAATAAGCACTATAAGTTCTTCTTACTAGTCTTTAAACAGATTAACAGCTTCACTGTTTATCATTATACTCCAGCTAGAATTTTGAGGTAGGTGTGAAGTTATCTACCTTAAGAGAGTTGATGGTAGTGCAGGAAACCTGGATCCAGGATCTGAAACCTGAATCCAGGATCTAAAACCTGCAGAGCACAGATGCAGAAAAATACTGCAAAGCAAGTAACTGCAATGCAGGAATAAGTTTTCTCAGCAAATCAATCCCAAAAGAGATGGTGATGGGGAATGAGATTTTCAGTCCACTGATACCATGAAGATGAGGGTGCAAAAACGTACTAACAGCGATACAAGAAGCACCATAAAAGCCAAGCAAAACATCTCAGTAAATTTAAACAGTGAGCACTGTTGCTATACCAAATGGCTATTAAATTATTGCAAAGGATAAATCCTGAAAGTCATCAGCCAAGATGATCACACAGCTTCCTAGCTGTGTATCAGAAGGTACCTGCACAAATGGGAACACACCAGGGGTATGAGAACACAAGGGGTATGACAACTTCCAAAGGGCATTGTGGCAGAGAGAGCTTTTGCTTTCTCACATCTATCAGATCAAAACACAACATATCAGCAATGACAGCCTTCTGGGACTCTTCAAATGGGACATCCAAGCAAAAGGGTCTGCTGAGTAAAGAAAAAAAGGGTGAGGGGAAAGGGGTGTTAAGCAACCAATCACTTGAATGAATTGGGTTTGTAAGACAGAGATGCAGGAACAAATTGCAGCTGTTGAGAGAAGCAGTAGGTTTTTTCAGCAGGTCTCTTTTAAGGAGAAAAGGCCCATCCAGAAATTCTTGCCAATCTGTAAATTATAAAAATTGAAGCTCAGAGGGCAGCACGCTGGTTAACTAGAAATGTTGAATTGCCCTGAATTGTATATAAAAGAACAGTAAGACTAAGACCCACTTTTCCTCATTACTACCATCATCTTCTCCACTGTAATCTTGCCAAAAGAAGCCCACTTAGTCCCTGGGCAGGAATGATTTCTGCAGTAGAGTTGGTGCCATTTTCCTTTCAACAAATATTGGGGAATGGCATGATTTCTCCTGGTTCTGGAGCGAATGAGTACCGTCTTCATGCTCCACAGAGATGCTGTTGTCTGCTGCCCTCTAGCTTTACCTGCAGCTTTCGATGCAAGCAAACAGAAGCAGCAAATCCTTTAGTCCCAATCCAGTCAGTGGGAGCTTTCCAATTCAAGATCATAATTAGATTAAAAGCCATTGTAAGATGGGATCTTCCTTCCTTCCTTCCTTCCTTCCTTCCTTCCTTCCTTCCTTCCTTCCTTCCTTCCTTCCTTCCTTCCTTCCTTCCTTCCTTCCTTCCTTCCTTCCTTCCTTCCTTCCTTCCTTCCTTCCTTCCTTCCTTCCTTCCTTCCTTCCTTCCTTCCTTCCTTCCTTCCTTCTTTCCTTCCTTCCTTCCTTCCTTCCTTCCTTCCTTCCTTCCGCCACTTCCGCCACTTCCGCCACTTCCGCCACTTCCGCCACTTCCGCCACTTCCTTCCGCCACTTCCTTCCACCACTTCCTTCCTTCCGCCACTTCCTTCCGCCACTTCCTTCTGCCACTTCCTTCCTTCCGCCACTTCCTTCCACCACTTCCTTCCGCCACTTCCTTCCACCACTTCCTTCCGCCACTTCTCTTTCCATCTTTCCATCTCTCTTTCCATCTTTCTCCTTTATTCCCTTTCTTCTATGTCTTTTCTTTCTTTGATTTCCACTGACTGCAGGCTTACTGACCCTCAAACAGCCCGCCTCCATGCCCAGCTCTAAACAGAAACCCTAGAGCACACAAGTCAAGTACTGTGTCTGAATCAGCAAGCTACTTGTGAAAAAAGAAGTTTCTATAACACAGGGAGGGGGGGAAAAACTTCTTCAAGGTGTAACAGAGCAGAGAGACTTCTGGCAAATCTTGGTTTGGTTTGGGGATACCAGGAGAAAAATGTACTGAAAGGTGTTACCCTTTTGCTTGATACAGTCTATTTTAACACAGAATTCAGCAAAGGTCTGGTCAGGAATTCCTGACCTAAATCTTCAGGAATTCTTTTATTAATTTTCAGTCCTTCTATTCCTTAATCTTTTTTGTCTAGATGGTCTAAGATTTCTGAAACTCTTCAAGATGGGATCTTTTTTGTCACTGACTCTGAATAATTATTGGGGGTTTTATACATGACAGCAGTTTATGGATATACCTCCAAAATGTATCCACAGAGAAGATTTTACATGCCCTGATATATAGAAAAAAATGGTGGGGACATTAAACACCACCTCAGAGGCTCTGAAAAAGCGCAGAGGTCACAAGCAGATGCCTTGGTTTATACAGATGCCCAGCAGAGCTTTTTAATGAAGGCTGGTCCCTCTAGACACCTCTGATGAAAGCTGAATAACCTGTCAGAGCACAGCCCCCAGGTCCCTCACAGCACAAAAAGTAGCAGAGGCTTTTCTCTTTGCTCCACCTGCACCATTTTGCAGCTGAGCCCCCTGTTGCAGTAAATAACTTTCTGGGATCCCATTCAAGCAAGAGCGGGACTTGATCCTGGTGGAATATTCCAACTCAGAATATTCTGAGAGTCTTCTTCTGTGGTTCTGTTGGAGAGTGCCCAAAAGAGAGCTACGAATACAGGCCTTGAGGGGAAGCCGTGTGAGGAGCGGCTCAGGGCACCTGGGCTGTCCAGCCTGGAGGAGACTGAGGGGAGCCCTCATGGCAGGCACAGCTTCCTCGGGAGGGCAAGAGGGGGAGCAGGCACTGATCCCTTCTCTGGGGTGACCGGTGACAGAACCCCAGGGAATGGCCCGAAGCTGTGTCAGGGGAGGTTTAGGTTGGATATCAGGAAAAGGTTCTTCACCCACACGGTGGTTGGGCACTGGAACCCGAGAGAGCTCGAGAAGCGTTTGGACAGTGCTCTCGGGCGCATGGTGTCACTCTTGGGGGTGGTGCTGTGCCGAGCCAGAAGCTGACTGGTTGATCCTTGCGGGCCGCTTCCAGCGCGGCGCACTCCGCGTGCCCTTCTCCCTGTGTCCCCGTGTCCCCGTTAACTTCCCGCTACGGAGCGCGGATCCCTCTGGGAGCCACCGCCCCGCCCCTCCGAGCCCCGCCCTCCCCGCCGTTCGCGCTTCCCATTGGTTGGGGTGCCCGCCCGTCAGCGGCCGTTGCCGTGCGAACGGCCCCGCCCCGGGGGCGGCCATGGGGGCGGTACCGCCCTTGGGGAGGTGCGGGCCGGCGGCGGGGGGGCTCCGGTACCGGCACCCGCACCCATACCCATACCCATGCACGGCGCGGAGGAGACGGCGGCCGGGCCGCGGGTGAAAGCCGCGAGCACGCAGACCGACAGCATGGCCGGTGAGCCGGGCTGCGGGGGTGGGAAGGAGGGCGGGCCTGGCCCTGGCCCGCCGTGACGGAACCGTGGCCCCGCGGCGCTGACGGCGGGCCGGGTCGGGCCGGGCCGGGCCGGGCCGGGCCGGGCCGGGCCGGGTGGGTGGGTGGTTGGGTTTATGTGAGGGAGGTGTGCGCTGACCGGCCCCTCGCGGGTCTCGCCTCACCCACCGGGTCCTTCCAGGGACCGCCTGGTCTGTCCTCTGTTCAGGGGACACTTTCAGCCTCATACCGGGGCTGTTCGGAGAGCAGGGGGACTGCACTGTCCCTCTCTGCCGGTGATGCTTCACAGAGTGCTCCTGACCGCCACAGACAGTGCAGTAATGTGTATATATACATAAATATACATATATCTACATATGTGTATATATATGCATATATGTACGTGTGTGTATATATAAAGTATCTGTGTACTTATATGTACCTATACTTTCATAAGTAAATATGCGTATAAGTATAGATAGCATATCTCCAGTACATAAGAATACAGATACTTTATATATATATATATATTTATATGCACTTGATACTATATATTTATAGTGTGTGTGTGTACATTTATGCTACATATACAGTGTGTGTATGTATACATAAAGGATATATATACTTATTTGTGTAGTATCTTTAGCATATATCTATAAATTAAATAAATAAATAAATAAATATATACATATACATATATATATATATTCTCCATCCTCCCCCAGTCCTTCTTGACAACACCCTTCTCCACGAGGGCCTTTTGATAACATAGGTTTGTATTTTGCTCCCCCTTTCTATCCCATTACAGCAATTTCTTGCCCTATACCAGGTATATTTAATGTGCATACAATGCAATGTGCAGGAAAATGCTCACCTGCAGGGTTTTCTAAGTAACTGCACAGCAGGCCTATGGTATGGGTTTGGTAGAGAGCAACTTTCTCACAGGGCTGGGGGTGCCCAGGAGAAACAGATGCTGGTAGATTGCACAGACCCCACTGCTGTGTCCCAAGGGAGTGGTGTGTGCATACAGATGTGATGTATATGTGGTTCTCAGCACCATGGCAGGGCAGCCAGCTCTCCTGGGTGGACATATGACTTTTGTTTCATCCCAGTTTCGTGGAAAGCCTGCTTCCAAGCAAGCAAAATTTATTAAATCTGAAAATGGGTTTTAGTTTCCTTTTCCCAGGCAGCAGAATGATGTCAGTGGAAGCTTCCTCCTTGGTGTCAAGCACTTGTTAGAAGCTTTCAGGCTTTGGGCTAGGAACTCCTGCATTGTTGGCAGGACACAATCCTGGATCCGAGCCATGTCCGGGTAGGCTGTGCCCTGCTCCTGTTGGCTTCCAGGTGCAGCAGGGTTTATGGCACCAGCCTCCACACACACACACATACACACACACACACTTTCCCTGGAGCATGCCTCGCCTCACTGAAGCAAGATCCATAACTAGGAGGAATAAAATCATACCTTTGTGTGAGGTGGGCCTGATGCACCTGGAGAGATCACTCCTCTTATGTGTCTTTGCTCTGTGTAGCAGAGAGCCTGATTCCTTTATTTCCCCAGTCTTCTGCAGTTGCTTTTAATTCTGTAAGGCATCTTCTGCCTATTTTCCAGTCCATTTTAACCAGCCTTCTCTTCATCCTGTTGAACCTAAGGGAATGTTTAACTGCCTGAGGTAAGATGCAAACACTCAAATATGATAACTGTAACTAAAGATCTTTCCTTCTTCAGAATATTTTCCTGCTTCTCAATATAAATTCATGTCAGGATGTTCTTCAGTTTGTTTCCCATGCATTTGAGAGGTCACATTTGGGTTAGGTGCAAGAAAACAAAGAGTAATTAAAACTATTTCGTGGTGCATGCAGTTTTAGTCTACTCTGTGTGCCACATTGTGGGCCATTGTAGAAAACACAAAGGTGTGTGTGTTTGCATTGGTATAAATTGCACTGTTGGTTTTACCTTGCCTCTTGGGAACTGTGCATGTGTGTGCCATGACAGGAGTAAACAGGGGCTGTAATGAGAATGAACTCAAGTGCCCATTTAACAAAACAGATTCTGCTTCTTTCGGTGTGGCCTGTAGACTTTCTTTTTACTGTTTGCTTTTAGTACAGGTGACAGCAGGTCTTGGTGTGTGCCTCTTGCCATTTCTAGCACACGTATCTGACTGTGCTAACAGGTGCCCCTTGCAGTGCTGGTGCCAAGTGGGGTAGCAGAGCTGGGCAGCCTCAGGAACAGCGGATAATGTGGCATCAGATAGTGCTGCTGACAGGCCCATATTTGCTTTCCAAACCACTCTTATGTGTGAAAAAAGCTGCTAAAATACCATCTGAAAATGGTGTTTCAGTCATGGATTGCATATGTTTATCTGTTGTTCTAATTGTTTGGGTTCACAGACGTGTCATTAAACTAACCTCTCCCTCAGCTAGGCAATCTTAGTATCTGATTATATCTCTTCCAAGCTGCTAGACCTACTTAACAAATGTTTTTCTCTGTTCTGTTCCATTCTTGCCACTGCCATTACCTCCTTTGCAAACACTGTAACATGTGTGGGAAAAGATAGAAATACTACTATTGTCAGACAGCACATGTGAGACCTGCAGAGGAATATGTGTTCATTACAGCTCTCTGTAAGCACCCCTGAAATGGGGACTGGAGATATTTCCAAGACTATAAACTTCTTGCCAAGTGTGAGGCAAGATAGCTTTACATCTGGAACGGTGCAAGCTTTACTGAGCAGCACAGTCAGGGCTTCCTCCTTTTTCCTTTGTGGGGCACTCAGTAGTGCTGAGTTGTGCTGGCCCTCACAGGACAACTTCCAGATTTGGACTAGAAGCACAGCACAAGGTGGTGCTCTGAGAAGGGATTTTTGCATTTGGATATTTTGTCAGAAGTGACAGCCTGAGCAAAAGGTTTAAATTTTTGTAAAAAAGCTAGCCAAAATCTAAGCAGACTGTGAGAATCCAGAAGCAGGATCTCCAGAACTGATGTAACTGGAAGGTTTCACAATAGCTCATCCTTTCTTGCTGCAGGCATCAGTGTAAGATCATGATGTGTGTGCCTGGATATTTTTGCCCTCTTCTGTGGTGAGCCTGAAGCTGAATTAGAACCTGTCTCAGATTTCTCTAAGCATCTGTGAGTCATTTGAGCACATTAAGTTTTGTGGGGTCTGATGGTCTGATCTGTGATTTCTGCTCTACCCCTCTGAGTCCAACAAACTCACTGAAGCTCAGTGGAAATTTCACCAGCTCTTCTTGTTGTGCAAATCTGATCTCTGCATCTAGATGTGAGCATCATGAGTTGGCAATAACTGCCCTGAAAGGGATGGTGTGGATGTAGCTGCTGCAAGAGCAGAACCAGCTTCTGTAGCAGCTGTGGTATTAAAGACTTGAAAAATAATGTTCAGCAATATGGAGTTTCTTTATAAAAATTCTCTAATAAATATTTCTCTTTTTTTTTTCAAAACAGGTCAAATGCCAAGACTTTCTAAGGTCAATCTTTTTACTTTATTAAGTCTCTGGATGGAGCTCTTTCCCTCACATGAGCAGCAGAAAAAATCCCAGGTAAAATGTCTGTGCTTATTGTTAATTGGTCTTTCTGAAGGGCTCCTTCAGTGAATTTAACCCAACTGCTCTTTAGATGACACATAGTCCAGATGAAAAAAAAAACCCAAACAACCAAATGTAGTAAACTTTTTTCAAATATTTCTTAGAAGTAGAAAAAAATCCAGTAGTAGGAGAAAAATAGCAAGATGGCTAAATAGCATGCTCTTTCTGAAAAACTGTGAAAGGCAAGATACTTACCCCAAGAGGTGAGGCAAGTACTAAAAATCAGCCAGTGTTTTAAAGAGCATGACAAAGGAGGTGTGGTATGTACCCTGTGTGGAAAGTCAGTATGGTTGTTGGTGCAGAGAGACTCTTGTAGAGTTACAATGTTCATGCCTGTAGATGAACAGTTCCTTTATACCGTGGAGGTGTACACGAGTACTTGAAATGTTTGCTGGTCAAGAACTTCTGGTAACTACTTTAGTGACAAGGAAAAGAAGCTGCCCTTGAGAGTGGGTCTTCTAAACTGTAACCAGTTACTCTTCAAAGTCAAGAGGCATTTTCAGACTGACCTGGAACAGGATGTCCTGTTGTGATCAGAGTTGTTACTGGGCTTTTAAATGATAACTGCATTGTGCAGAGCATACCCATGTGCTAAGATCCATAGCACATGTATCAGCCAGGGCAAGAAGAGATAGGAGAATAACCTGAGTGGCAATTAGGCCTAATTTTCGGAGCTGGGTATGTCCCAGGCTAGATCTGAAGGAGGAATAGATGAGCAGCAGCTACAGCCGTCAAAAGCAGTTTGAAATTTAGTAATTCAGTTAGAAATGGCACTTGGCTTGTACGTAGGGCTTTAGTGAAGTCTCATTTCTGTAACCACAAAGCAGTTGAATAATTTACAGATCTAAGGCAGCAGTGTTCAGTAGCAGCTGGATTGCTTAAAGAGATCTGTGTCACCAGCTTCATCAAACTAGTTTTTATCCATTTTTTTCACAATACATGGGAATCCAGATGTAGTAGCTCTTGTCTGTGGTGTGCAGACTTCTTCCATGGAAGATTCTTTAGAACCAGGATTCATTACATAAATGAAGAGGTGAAATAAAGCTAGGGAAGCTATTGGCTCCCAGGATAGTCAGGCTTAAGACAGAAATTAAATTCATGAGCATTTCCAGATGCTGGCTGATTCAGAGAAGTTTCCAGCTATAATTGACAGAATTTTCTATGCTACTTCTGGATTTTGTTAAGGGCAAAGAAATGACCAGAAAAAATCAGGAATTTGTGAGAAGTCCTTCTTTGGAGTTTGACAGAGACACGGCACCCTGATATTAACCGGCACATGTGAAAAGAAAACAACAAGAAGAAATGCTTAGGAAAGTGCAGATTGTTTAATGATTGGCTTGTACTGAAGAGCTCTGTGCTCTACTGCTGGTTGGTTACTATTATCCAAGGAAGAGATGTAACATCTTTATGGAATCAGTGTTGAAAAAGAGTAAAATAATAATAATGCCTTTTTCTGTAGGTGAAGAAGAGTGGTCTGGTTGTGGTGAAAAATATGAAGATTATTGGTCTTCATTGCTCCAGTCCAGACTTGCATGCTGGCCAGATTGCACTCATTAAACACGGATCAAGACTTAAAAATTGTGATCTTTATTTTTCCAGAAAACCATGTTCAACTTGTTTAAAAATGATTGTAAATGGTAAGCAATGACTGTAGTAGAGTGGGAGTAAATGTTACACTTGTAATTATAAACTGAAAGCCTGTTTTCTCTTTGGACTGTCCCACTTGTGAATGCCAATCCCTGATTTGTGTAGTGTGCATTGATGTTTTCCATAAGGAAAAAATGAATATACATTTCTTGGAGCTGATGGTCAAGAAACTGGGGTTTGCTGCCAAGACCCTGTTTCCCTGTAATTTGCAACCATTATTACTGATGGTGCTTGTCTCTCGGCTGGGAGGCACTGCTGAGGTTCTGACTGTCCTTTTGCACTCTGCCAGAGCAGCCCTAAGCCTCATGACAAGGCCTAGATGGATGTATTTTCCCTTGCTTTCCCTTTGCTTGTCACTGACCCCAGGGAAGAGTGGGTTTTTATGCAGAAATCACAGGGAGTACTTAATGGTTTCCTTTCCCATGAGATACGAAGACAAACCAGATCATTCACTTCCAGAAATGGGATCTGCCGGTACAGCCCTTCTGCAAATATTGATTTTTAATCTCAGCGGCAATGTGCTGCTGAGTGCTAACTGTCAGTGCTAACTATTTTTGTGTGTTGCTAATTTATCTGTTGTATGTAAGATGCAAAATTAGGCAGTCACAAAGATCTGGGAACTTGGGTAACTCAATTTTTTATCTGTAGTCTGCTTATCAAGTTGGATAACCCTTGATACTTGTATCTACCGCCATTTTTGTTGTCTAGACACCCCTTAGGGAGGACTTGGGGCCTTAAAGAAGCAAAACCAGGGTTAGACAATAGTGTGTTGAATATGAGCTTTATGTTCCACTGTGCTTGCATGGTTCCTTCTGCTGCATTATCTTCTCTTCCAGCTGGGGTCAACAGGATTTCTTACTGGCCTGCAGATCCTGAAATCAGCTTGCAGAGCGAGGTATCCAATCCAATGAGCACTGAGGATGCAAAGCTGGATGCCAAAGCAGTGGAAAGACTGAAGTCAAACAGCCGTGCTCGTGTGTGTGTGTTGCTTCAGCCTTTGGTGTGCTACATGGTACAGTTTATTGAAGAAACTTCCACCAAGTTTGATTTTATTCAGAAAATAGCAAAATCACAGCCTGACTGTAACACTGACTTTTATACTGCGTGTAGGCAAGAGAGAATAAAAGAGTATGAAAGTTTATTTCTAATTTCAAATGAGGAAATGCACAAGCAAATATTGATGACAATGGGACTGGAGAACCTCTGTGAAAACCCATACTTCAGCAACCTTAGACAGAATATGAAAGATCTTGTCTTGGTCTTGGCGTCAGTGGCTGCCAGCGTGCCTGTCTTTGGATGCTTTGGGTTTTACAGGAGCGGATCCCAGCGAACAAATGAGGCAGAGGATCAGTGTTTGCCCCAGGACGTGGCCAGGCACTGCATGATACAGGCCAGGCTGCTTGCCTATCGGACAGGTGAGTCCTTACTGGGGTGAAGGAATGATCAGTAGGGGGCTCAGCAGTAGAGCGAGTTCCTCGTTTCAGTCTTATTCTTCCAAATACTTCCTTGAGCAAGCTGCTCAATGCCATTCCTACACGTGTGAAATGAGTGCAACAATAATAGTAAAGACTCCTCAGGGGCACACAGTATTGTGTGTGAAAGCTTTCCATGAGGAAATCAGTGCAGGTGTTTCACATACAGTGCTGGCAAACCCTGCCCTGCCAATGTGTCCAATGCCCAACGGAAAATAGAACAGAATGACATTTAAATTCTTCAAGCTGCTCTGAGGCTCTTTTTACTGAAGTCTCACAAGATGCTTCTGTTATCAAATAAATGTCAATATTTCAAGCAGATTATGTACACTTCAGAAAAAAGCACTGAAATAATATCCTTCAGAAGGACATTAAGTACCATTATATTAAGTCTCCTAGTCCTAATGTTGTTAGTGGAAGTGCTTATATGTCTGGTGGGGATTTTCTTTGCACAGATGCTGGAGTTTTATGTCCAGGTTTCTGATGTAGAAAGATAGTTATTGATTCTCCCTTGATAGAGATGACTTCTGTTAGCTTCTTTATTCTCTTTGGCTACCAATGCAGGAAAGTGATAAGTTCTTCCAGAGAACAGAAAACTTGGTGGTACTCCATAAAGATGTTTTTGTACTCTAGATATGATAGTTGCTTTTTTTTAAACTATTGTAAGCAAACAAATAGTCCATGTACAAAGCTTAAACCAAAACTAATCCCCCAACACACCCATCGAAACCCAACCTGTTAAGTCAGGTACCCTCAGCAAATTTTGTCTCCAAAAATTGCAGAAATGACATTTTTTAGATGTAATTCAGAAGTTTCATGGAACCAGTTATGAGTTCTTTGAACAGTTTCCATTATACAGAACAAGATGGAATGACCAAGCTTGAGTACTCTTGGGGCAGCAAAATTCAGGTTTAGCTGTAGTATTTAGCCTGGACTCAGGTCTGGGGTTTGAGCCAACTTTTATTGTACTGCATTGAAATTAAAATAAATAGCAGCTCACACACATATTTAGGTGCTTTACACTATTATATAGGTGCATATAAAGGGAGCAAGAACATAGGATGTTTTATGTGCTGGTTTAATCAGTCATTATCATCATCTCTTCATCAGTGTCTAATAAATAGGCAGAATATAGATGAAGACAGCTTTGATAAAGTACCTCTTTGGCAGGAAAGACCCTCTTTGAGTTACTGCATATGGTAGTGATACTAAGGATGATGGAAATGATTAATGGAAACAGTGTGTTCTGCAATATTAATCAATGGAAGCCTGAAATGTTTTTCTCCTTGATATGCTCAAGATTCTCATCAGTAGCTACTGGGGAAGATTTTCAAGCGCCATAAAAACCATCCAAGTCACATAAGGAAAGCTCTGTACCAGTTTTCCTATGGTGGTGATAGACTACACCACCAAAATCCAATTGTTAAAATTTTGTCTCTGAATTTGGTATAAAATAGGCCTAATTTTTATATGACTTCAGATCAAAGAAGCGTAAACTTAAAGAATAGCAGAAATTAAGTCATTAAATTAATGACTTAATAAGAAGGTTTCTATGAGTTAGCTCTCTCACATTTGTGAACCTGCCCATACATATTCTTGGCATGCATTTTCTTATCTATGTGTTGGTTGCTTCATTTCATTTGTGAACAGATGTACACAGCAAAATCTTAGAATGACTGCCTTGCAGTAAGAACATACCCAGCTTTTACAGTAGAATCATATGATTTACAAGCTTTTAATCTTTCTGCATTTCTTTCCTCCTGTTCACAAAGCAACAGTAAATGTTATTCCTTACTCTAGGATGTCATATGTTAATGTATAGGTAACTCAGAAGTGCTTTATTTGTTATTTACTCCTAAAATATTATGTATTTTAGAGGATCATAAAACGGGAGTTGGAGCTATTATTTGGGCAGAGGAAAAATCAGTAAGTATTGGAAAAGTTACTTTTTCTTGAACTTACCAATTCATACACTGGATTTGCCCTTGTTATTTTCCTTTAAGTTTATACACTTCTGTTTTTCATGCACACACATGCAGGTTTAGTAACTAAGTTGATTGATTCAT
Source organism: Melospiza georgiana (assembly GCF_028018845.1). Lineage (NCBI taxonomy): Eukaryota > Metazoa > Chordata > Aves > Passeriformes > Passerellidae > Melospiza > Melospiza georgiana. Next base: position 54,431,524 of record NC_080431.1, read on the forward strand.
TGTAATGCTTTAAGATGAAGGAGAAGTAGAAATTATTTTAGTAACTACAACAGTTACTAAAATAAATGGGAATCCAGATGTAATAGCTCTGGATTTTTAGTGCACCCGCTTCCCCAGTCATTGTCAGTTATTCCAGGTATCCTGGCTACAAGGTGTTGCCACAGCTGCTGATCAGGCAGTATGTGTCCTGCAGAGCCCCTGCACAGGTGCAATTATAGCCTGATGGTCTCCTGAGGATATTTGTTGCAGTGACATGCTGTATGGGCTTAAGCACATTCCTTTTTAGATCAAAGCTGTATTTTTCTGTGAATATTGTTACAGTGCTTTTTCCCATCCAAACAGAAAGTTTTTGTTCTTTGTATCTCTGCTTATGCATGTTACCAGTCCCAGGAGGCCTCATTCTTCATGCAGCTGCAACATACTCTTAATTTGTTTTTAACACTTCCGTCGTCAGCTGCTTATGGCTATTTTGTTTCTTTTTCTTACTTCAATCACCAGTTGCCTCTTATCAGCCCCCTGGTCACTGAGTCTGTTAAAAGACTGGCAAAACACCATCTCTGGCACATCAGGGATGAACTCCAGCTGTATTTAATCATGTGCATTGTTAAGGAAGGACTAAATCCTTCAGACTTCCTGTCCCTGCTGTCATTATTACTTGCCAAAAGGAAAGCCTCAAAAGCCTGGTGCAGGTAACAGAGGTGTTACACTTCACCTGTGCAGTTCCTACAGGGCTCAGTGGAAAAGCTTCAGACAGGCATGGAGCAGTTGGCAAGAGCTGAGCTGTCTGAGCATGCAAAAGTATGCATTCCACTGTACTTTGACTTAGAACTCAGTTAAAATACCATCCAAATTTGATGCTTTGTTTCCTGTTGCAGAGAGGCTGTGATGGAACAGGAGCAATGTATTTTGTAGGCTGTGGTTACAATGCCTTTCCTGTTGGATCTGAATATGCTGATTTTCCACACATGGATGATAAGCAAAAAGATCGGGAAATCAGAAAGTTCAGATACATTATCCATGCGGAGCAGAACGCCCTGACATTCAGGTAATGGGTTTGTTCTCACCACGGAGAAGAATGAGATGGTTTGGAAACAATTCCACAATAAATGCATGTTGTGGTTTAAGCCCAGTGGGGAAGATACACACCAGGCAGCCTCTTGCTCACTCCCCTGCCCCAGTGGAATGGGAAGAAGAATCAAAAGTAAAACTTGTAGGTTGAGACAAGAACAGTTTAATTGAAGCAAAATTTATTAATAATAGTAGATGATAATAAAAATGAAACCCAAGGTAAAAACAAGTAATGCACAATACAATTGCTCACCAGCCACTGATCAATGCCCTACCCTATCACCAAACTCTGATCAATGTCCCTTCTAGGTAACTCCCCCAGTTGATATACTGGGAGTGACTCTATCATGGAATATCCTTTGGTCCACTTTGGGTCACCGTTCCTGCCTCTTGTGCAGCTCCTCACTGCCAGAATATGAATCAAAGCACTTGATTCAGAGTAAGCATTACTTAGCAACAACTCAAACATCAGTCTGTTTTCAACATTATTCTCTTACTAAATCCAAAGGACAGCACTGCACCAGCTGCTGAGAAGAAATTAATTGTATTCCAGCCCAAACTAGGACAATGTATGATGTCACTGTGATGAATTGTGGATTGCAGTCACAGTCTTTTTTATGCCTGTGTGTAGAATTTGGATGTATATTGGCACAGTCAGCTCCTAGGGTTTCTTGAGATTTCTTATATGAACTTGGGTTTTAAAGGATATTGGCTCCTTCAGTTATCCTTCAGATACAAACCACTGGCTCTGGTTCTTGCTAGACCAAAATGAGGAAGTGTGGCAGTTGGTGAAGCTTCCAACAATAATAGGTGTGGAGACACGGGATGGGTGTTGTTCACAGATAGTGATACCAAGCCAGATTCCATTGTGTACTTGTGCACTTGATTAGAAATAAGTTGCTTCTGAGAGTAAATAACACTTCTTTGCTTGCTTTTTGAGGCATCAAATTTGTAACAATTGAAAACTACCAAGATACAAACTCTGAAATTCTGTTTTCTGATTGCTTGTAGGTGTCGAGAAATAAAGCCAGATGAGAGAAGCATGATATTTGTAACAAAATGTCCATGTGATGAATGTGTCCCTTTAATTAAAGGAGCTGGTATCAAGCAGATCTATGCAGGAGATGATGATGCTGGAAAAAAGAAAGCAGATATATCGTATATGAAGTTTGATGAACTTGAGGGTGTAAGCAAATTTACAGTAAGTGTCTAAATGCACTGTATTCTAAAAACTGGGGCAGCATTGGTGGGAGAGTAGAGTGAGCAGTCATCTGCAGCCAGCACAGAGGAGTCCTGTGCTGTTTAGTCAGGTGAGTGGAATTGAGAGGTTGCTCTGTCACAGTTCTGGGGAGCACTGCTGTGCCATGTGCCAGAGGATGGGCAAGACCCTCTCTTTATCTACATGGAGGATTTCCCTCTAACTCACTGTTGTTGGAGGTGGTCTCTCCACATGGTGAAGTTCTGTCTGAGCCTCCCCTGTCACAGCATGACAGCTGATTTCAGAGGTTGCTGTGTGATTTTGTTGATCCTTCCAGCAGCTCCCAAAAGAGCTGTGGTGGGTTTCAAATGTGGCCAAGTGCACCTGCAGGCAGGGCAGTCTCCATGACAGACTGCAGCACTGTAGGTGTGAGCAGCTTTAACATCTGCATGCTGTAATAGTCATTTGTCCTCAAAGCAAGAGTGTTCAAGAGGGAGTCCTTGATTCCCCACCTCACAGGTCATGCCTTTCAGTGAAGGCCTGTAGTGTACTTTTCCTGTCTCACTTAGCTCCTTATTCTGTCTTCTGGAATAAGTAAACATTTTTTTCTTGTTTTATCAGTGGCAGTTAAGTCCATTGCACACTAATGCACTTGAATTCCATGACCCTACAGCCAGGGAAAGTAAGTATTTTTTTCATTAATTCATTTTATGACTGCAACCAATAAGTGAGATCACATTTTAAACTAACCTGATTCCCTCTGAGATTGTTTTGTCTTAGTCTTGATTTCAGTGAGTTAAATTTTGCTATGAAACATTTTCTGAGGTTTTTGAATAGATGAGCTGTTATAGTAATAACTAACTGTAATAGGTGAACTAACTTGTAACAAAATGCTTGTCATTGACACACATTGCAAAATCTAGCAATGCTACTGTGAAGGTCAGCAACATGCTGTTTGGCATGTAGATAATTTTAGACTGCTTTATCATGTTTTAACTTTTGTTCTAGAAAGACATTTTAGATTGTGTTCTATAAAGAGTATCATTATTTTTCAAGATAAATTGGACTGGACTCCTTAGAGTCACAAAATCCTTGTTGACACACACCCCTGTAGCAAGGGACCTGTCATCTTTTCAAAACAGAGTTTAGATGAGTCTTACTTTGAAGCCTTTTTGTGCTACAAAACAGACCCATCATAGGCATCTGCTGTCAGCTACCAATCATTAAAATGTTACTCATCCAGAGGGGAAAACAAGATGGAAAATGGCAGCTAAATAACTTTTGTGCTTCAGGCTTGAACATGCAGTGTAAAGATGCATTGAGTACTATGTCAGGAGCGTAAGACAGACTGAAGGTAGTTTTTGTGGCACACAAATAGCCGCATACTCTGAGCAAATTCCTATCATGTACTGAGATATATTAGTGGAAAAGGTGTTTTGTTAGCTACTTCCTTGTGGGCTGGGGGAAGGGGGGAGGGAAGGGCTCAGAGTAGTGTTTATGGCATTAGTGATCACTGCAAAACGTTAGGGCTTGTTTGTCCCTCTCTCTCATAATGACCCAGCTGGAGAAAGATTAATCCTGGGGTACTTTGTTAGACAGCTTTTAACAGGGCTCATTTCTCATACAATTTTCTTTCATGTGGTGTGCCTGCATTTTCAATACTGCACTGGTTTAAGTTCCTCTCTTTCCTTGATGTATTCCTGTTAGCTAATGATTATTGCATGTTCCTCTGTAAGGAGAAGAAGACAATCTCCACCCCATTCCCCACCCCCAGTGTTACTCCAGTGTCCCTGTCCATGCTGAGCATTGGCTATACTTGCTGTTGTATTAATGGTCCATGCATGTTTTTTTCTTTAGATGGGGTCCAGAAAACAAAATCGCTGGATGACCAGCAGCACCAAAGCAAGAAACTGTGTCTTGGTCATTACTGAATAATTAAGCACTTCCTGCAGTCTTGCTTCGTACTTTTTATAATACAGCCTGTTTGCACTTTCAAATAAGGAAGAGTTTTATTTATTGTTTGGAAAGTGAATTTTAGAATAAGTTTATTTATGATGTCTTAAATGTTTTACAGCATTACCTGAAGGTTTTTTTAATTTAGAAGCTCCTGGCGAAAAAATGCTGCTTGTATTTTCTGTGAAAGTAACTGGGTGGCTGATCATTTTTAACACATTAAAAAAGAAAACTGAAAGTTCATTGGTGGTAGATCAGAGTAACAATAAAATGGTGTCTTATTTGCTTGTGGTATGGATTGAGGGAATGGATTTATAAGTTCTGGGCTAGAAAATGGCAGAAATAAGCCGTACTTCTTCAAATACAGTCATCAAGGGAATCTTCTAGGAAATGGTAGGTAAATAATCACCAGCAGCTCTCTCTCTTCTTGAAAGTGGCTTTTGCTTCTGAGTCTGCTTCTCAGTATAATGGACACAAAACCATTGGGATAGCAGTCATTGCTAGCTAAATGGTTTGGAGACCAATCTTGTCTCTCATACACACTTCTACCATACAGCAGAGCTGTTTAGTTTTCTGGTACTTGCCTTGCTGCTCCATGTGCTTCCTCACATGTAGTCCATCTGAATTAATGAAGACTAAAATTAGCTTTTCTTTTTCTCAGTTTCTGGAGGCAGGCATAAAAGCATTTTACTGTATGTATCTCACTGGCACCTACATACCTGTGAAGATTGCTAGTGTTGAGGTTTTGTTAATCTTCAGTGACAGGCTCCTAGGACTACAGGAGCTAATAAACCATCAGTGTCCTTTTGTGTCTTAGATAGGATGATCTGTACCAGTGAAATAGCCCAAATCTTTTCAGGTGCTTTTCTCTTGGATGACTGCACTACAAGGGTGACATTGAAACAGCCCCTGGAACTGCAGTCTAGTGTGGCTAGTTTTGAAGGGCCAAGTAATGCATAACCAGAACAAAGAGTTGTACCCAGAATCTTTTGATTCCCATCTGTTTCCTGCTTTGAATCTGACCTCGAACTGTTTGTTTTAGCAGATGTCCCAAGACTTTCTGTTCACTCCTCTGCTGAGCTCTCCAGTGCAAATGCTTTAAATCTTTTTCTGTTCTTGCTGGTAGGATACGTAAACAGCCCTTTCCCAGTTCTTTCATGCATCTTCTCTTTGCTGCTCTTCTTAAAGTCCTGGAAGGGGAATCATGTCCTAAGATGCATCTGTAGGTTCTTTTTGTTTCTTTTAGGTTTTGGAGAAGCTTGGAACTGCATAGCAGGGCTGTGACTGGATAGCGTACACTATCCAAATTAGAATAAAAAGTGTGCTGTAGTCCACCCACTGAAACCTTCTTGTTTCCATAATCCATTGGCAATGGTCATCTACTTGAAGTAGAAGCAAGGAAAAAAACAGGGCCAGATTTAAGGCCCCTTCAAGTTTTATACTGATCAGTTTGCTGGTATCAAAATCAGTAAAATCTGTATCTTGATAGGAACAGCTGGAATTGAAAAGTCCCTTAAACTTCATAGGTGGCCTGGGTACACAGAGAAGTAAATGAAGTCAAATATCACACACATGAAATAACTACAGTGAATGCTGCTGCTAGTCTCTGCTTCAAGAGGAGTTAAGATTCTACCTTTACTTTTATTTACTTCTTTTAAAAAGAAGATTTTTTACAAAACTTTCTGTGGAACTTGTAATCCCTTGTAAGGCTGAAGGCTTGGAAGCCTGGCTTTATTTCTGTCTTACTACATTCTACAGAATCTTCCAGAGGCTGAGAAATTTCTCTAGGCTCTGATCGTCAGTATAACCCTACGTTAATTTTTACTGGAATTACGAAGTAGGGACTTTATCTTGACCAACAGGAGCAATGCAAATAGGGTTCCTCTCTCAGCCTATGGACTCTGTAGGTGCTGCTCAGCTTGTCTGCTTACCAGGGAGAGCTACAGAATACTGGACATCTCCTTCAGTGCTTATTTTGCAAATCAACTCCAGGATGTTTGTTTCTTACATAAAAACTGCAAGGTATTTACTCAAGAAATGTAAAAGTTATATATTTTATACATTGTATGAAAGTTGCATATGCATTTTGAGACTCATTCATTTCAGAACAATCATTTTAATTGCAGGTATTAACTATCAGTAATAATTTGGCCTTCTGACTGAGAATTACAGAAATTCTCTGTTAACTGTCTGCCTTACAGCAAAACATGCTTCCTGCTAATAAATTACTCTGACAGTAAGTACTGAAGTGTATTTTTAAGTGCTTTGGGTTATTAGGAACATTACAGAGTGCTTTGGAATGTTCACACTCCTTACAGGCCTTCCTCTGCTCTGCCTGAAGAATTTGTCTCAAATGAGACTGTGCCTCCTGTGAGCCCTGGGAAAGTGCTGGGATCCCATTCCCTGGCCCATGAGGATTAATTTCCTCTTCCTTGGGAGAATGGGAACTGCATTCGGGAGCACTGCAAGCTGCCACCTCCATGGCCTGTTTCTTGGTTGGAGAGGATCAAAGTGGACGAAGCTTTGACCATCCAACAGTAAAACTGGTTCCTATCTCACCTCCTGCCTTGCTGCCCTGCATTGCATGTGTGGGCATCCCCAGGGGCCCCTGTTCCCAGTCCCCACAGAGCAGAGCAGGATCGCTGCGGTGACGGGGCCGAGGACAGTGCCCGTCCCCAGTGCAGCTGTAGGGCAGCGAGGCTGAACCATCAAGTGGGTGATGCTGGGGCTCTGGCCCACCAGGGGTTTCACATCCACCTGGTTCCAGCCCAGGCATTTGGACTGAAGGCCCAAGAGCCAGTGGAATGTATTACAGCTATTCCTACAGTTTTCCTGTTCAGCTGAAAGGAATCCACTCAATGCCCTCCAAGACTGGCTCATGTTGCAGAGCCACATACCGTATGTGGGGACAGATGGGAGATGCCTTTCAGAAGTGCTCTTGAACTGAAATGTCACTGTAGATCACAGTGAGCAGTCAGTGGGACACAGCCAGGCTGGCAAAGGGACAGGCTTCCCAGAGCCATATTTAATGTGGGGACTACTCTGAAAAGCTTTGTAGTCCTCTAAATAGGTTTTTTGTTTCAGCCATTGTGCCTGCAAACCCGACTCCAAATATCTGGCTTTAATTTCTTGGATCCAGTAAGTTACATTGCTTGGAGAATAGGAATGCAAAGAAGGCTGATGGTATGTGCTGATTTCAAATAGATCTGGGTTACAGTTGTGTTGGGTTAGTGTGGCAGGATTTTGGTCGTGCGTGGCTTCTGGGGTTGGTTCTGTGAGATGCTTCCAGAAGTTTTGCCCATATCTGACATCCAATGCCAGCCATCTCCAGGATGGATGAATCTCTGGCCAAGGCCAAGCCCAGCAGCCACCACGATAGTGCCATGGGATAATAGATTTAAGAAGTGAAGAAAAGCTGTACCATTGCAGCCAGAGAGAGGAGTGGGAATATGTGAGAGGAGCAACTCTGCAGGCACCAAGGTCAGTGGAGAAGGAGAGGCAGGAGGTGCTCCGGGCACAGGAGCAGAGATTCCCCTGCAGCACCTGGTGCAGAGCATGGGGAGGCAGCTGAGCCCCTGCAGCCCAGGGAGGTCCATAAGGAAGCCTGTATTCCCCTGCATCCCAGGGAGGTCCATAGGGCAGCCTGGATCCCCCTGCAGCCCAGAGGGGTCCATAAGGAAGCCTGTATTCCCCTGCATCCCAGGGAAGTCCATAGGGCAGCCTGGATCCCCCTGCAGCCCAGAGGGGTCCATAAGGAAGCCTGTATTCCCCTGCATCCCAGGGAAGTCCATAGGGCAGCCTGCATCCCCCTGCAGCCCAGGGAGGTCTGTAAGGGAGCCTGTACCCCCCTGCAGCTCAGGGAGGTCCATAGGGCAGCCTGGATCCCCCTGCATCCCGGAGGGGTCCATAGGGCAGCCTGGATCCCCCTGCAGCCCAGGGAGGTCCATAGTCAGCCTGGATCCCCCTGCAGCCCAGGGAGGTCCATAGGGCAGCCTGCATCCCCCTGCAGCCCAGGGAGGTCCATAGTCAGCCTGGATCCCCCTGCAGCCCCTGGTGCAGGAGGTCCATAGTCAGCCTGGATCCCCCTGCAGCCCAGGGAGAACTCCACGCTGGAGCAGGTGCCTGCCAAAGGAGGCTGTGACCCCATGGGAAGCCTGTCCTGAGGGGGCTCCTGGCAGCATCTGTGGGCAGTCAGTGGAGAGAGGAGCCCCTCTGGAGCAGGTTTGCTGGCAGGACTTGTGACCCACATTGGAGCAGTTCATGAAGAACTGCAGCCCGAGGGAAGGATGCCTGTTGGGGAAGTTCATGGAGGACTTTCGCCCGTGGGAGGGACCCCAGGGTGGAACAGGAGAAGAGTGTGAGGGGTCCCCTCCCTGAGGGCGAAGGAGCGGCGGAGACAAAAGTGTGGTGACTGACCACAGTTCCCATTCCTCTTCCCCCTGTGCTGCTGGAGAGGAGGAGGTAGAAAATTCGGGAATGTAGTTGAGCCCGGGAAGAAGAGAGGAGTAAAGGGGAATTGTTCTAAGATACCTTTATTTCTCATTACCCTGCTCAGATTTGATTGGCAATAAATTAAATAATTTCCTCAGCGCGGCCGCCCCCGGCAGCCGGCGAAGGAAGGCCGGGAGAGGGCGCTGGTGGCGGGGAAATGCCCGGGGAGGCCGCGGAGATCGGGACCCAGGGAGTGCCAGGCTCCACAGGGATGCTGTTACTCGCGGCGGGCCTCTGCCGCTCAAGAGCCGCTCCAGCTCTCGTCTGCACACAAAATTTGTATTGCATTATTTACATATATTATATTAGTGCAGCAAATGTCTTAGGGCTGGGTGTGTAAAGATAGGGAGGCCACACTCTTTCCAGTGGATCCCAGTGACAGGAGCAATGGGTACTCACGAAGCACAGGGAGTTCCATCTGAATATGAGGAAAAAATTCTCTATTGCACGGGTGACAGAGCACTGGAACAGACTGCCCAGATAGGCTGTGGAGTCTGCTTCCCTGGAGACACTCAAAACCCACCTTGGTGCAATCCTCTGCAGCCTGTTTCTGCTCTAGCAGAGGGGCTGGACAGGGTGGTCTCCAGAGGTCCCCTCCAACCCCAACCACTCCGTGATTCTGTGATTGTGACCAGTACCCAGAGAGTCCTGCTGCTGCAGACAGAAGACGACAAAGGTGTGCTGATGGTGATGATAAACATTAGAACACTCGAGGCAGCTCTAAGTTCATAAATGGGAAGAGGAAAAATTGTGGCTGGCACATCTGCTATGTAGATAAAGGGCCTTCTTGCTTGACGTGCAGCAGCACAGGCTTCACCATGCTTGGGCTGGGAACAGACATGCAGACGAAAATGCTGAGCATGGTTTTTTTCCCTGGGATATATTGCAGTGTGACGTTTATCTTCTGCACCCCAAGTATCAGCTGTTTGTACAGGAAATTTTCCACTTTGATTTCCCAGGAAGCCAGGCTCTGCCTCAGGACTGGGTGGTTTCCTGTAACTACAGGATCATTGTTGGAGGGATGGGGTCTGTTCCAGCTTCACCGTGTTCCTCAGTGGCACAAGACAGGTATACTTAAAAACTAAGCCTGACTTTTTCCTCCTTCACCCTCATTGCTCAACTGTCTGTACTTTGGCTCCAGTGAGGTCACCTCACTGCTTTGCCAGTAAATTTTCCACCAGAGCAGTTAAATTTCTAACTTGGAGGAAAAACAAGGGGTTGGAGAAATGTGGGGAAACCATGAAGCACTTGGACAATAACTTCAACAAAAGCCAGGCCTCTGGGACATGTCACACAAATGCCAGCACAGACACATTTCCTCCTCCCCAATGTTATTTCAGAACTACCTGAAAGACATATGTAAGATAGTGTGAATGCCAGTGCATTCACTTTCACTTAGTCTTTCATTCCTGTTTTGAGGCAAGACAGATTTAGCTAGAGAAAACAAAAGCCAGCAGGAATCAGAGGAGCTTAACTGCATGGCTAGAAGTTGTGTGTATTAGCAGGAGAGCTGGGTCTTTTGTTGGAATGAACATATGTCTCTCCTCCCTCTGCAATGCCTGCTGTCCCCTGGGACGTCCTGCTTTCTTGCCTGTTAGTCCCCAGTGTCACTTTCCTTTGAGCCTTTGACAGGAAGGCTGTCAGCCCACAGCAAGAACCTGCTCTGTGCTATGAGCTAATTGTGGCTCTGCCCTTGACGTTCCTTGGGGCACAAGGCGAGTTCATCTGTGGATATAAATGTTCCCCCACACCCAGTTTTAAAATGGGGAGGAGATGCCTTTCTCCACTTCCCCCATGGGATTTTGAGAGCCCTGCTCCTTGCAGGCTCCCACTTGTCCCAGGCACACAGAGCCTGTTGGGCATCTGACCATCTGCCCGAGCAAAGGCCGGGTTTGTTTGCTCCCTGCTGGCTGCCGGGGCAGGGCTGTGCCGCGTGTGCCGAACAGCCAGCCCTGGCTGCGTGTTTGCACAAACAGATGCAGTGGGCTCTGCTTTGACAAGGGTATTTTTAAATCCAAACGCTTGTCAAGCCAGCTGTTCTACAAGGGAGTTGAAGGGCACTGCCAAAGCTGAGCGCCAGTAGAGACAACGTACCCAGCAATTTGGAAATAAAGGACCTCTATTTGTAAGAGTTGAGTAAGGCACTTCATGGCCCCAAAGACAAGGTACTGTCTTCTCCGTGCTCTCAGAAGGAATAACTCTATTCACTGGCATAGTGGTAGCTCTTCCCAGGAGAGCTGCTTTGGGGATTTGGGTGGGTTTTGTTTCTTTAACTGTGAGGAGCTGGGCTATGATGCCATGGCTGGGCTGGTGTCTGTCATGCAACCAAAAAACTGCTCCAACCTGTCACCTTGGTAGTCAGGTGCTGGTTCTGTCCAACTACTTGTCAAACTCAACATGCTGGAGGTGTTGTCTGCTGGCACAGTGTGGCAGTTAAAATACATGGGTTACATTTTTGGCTATGGGACAATGACATTTGGAAATTCCATTCCCAAATCTGTGCTTGGGGGAGAGAATGGCTCTGAAGAAAAGCACATATCCCATGGCCCTGTGGGCATCAATACCAACGTGCAGACCTGAGCATACACCAAGGGAGGGAGGAGGTTGAGACACATGGGACACCTGGCCATGCCTGCTGTGCCATGCCACAGCAGGGCTCTGCAAGGCAGCACGGGGCTTTCCTGGGCCAGTGCTCAGCAGCAAAGCCCTCCCGGCAGCTGCTAGTGCCCGTAGGGCAAAGGAAACAGCCACAGGGCTCTTGTAGCAGTGGTGAGGGTGCAAGGCACGCCGGTGTGTCACAGGATGTGCTGGCACCCCACCCGTCCCTGTCCCCAGTGCCCCGGCATTACTGAGCTGGGTGGGGGGAGCTGCTGGCCATGGCTGGGCCATGGCTGGTGCTACACCCCTGGCACAGGCTGTCCTGTGCTGCCACTCAATGTGACACAGCCTGAGGTGGGAAAGGTAATTTTTACCCCCTCTCAAGCAATGCCATAGGAAGGGGGTGGGTTGTTTAATTGTTTTTCCTCCTCTCACATTCCTGGAAAGAGAGGCCAGCTCAAGGCAGGCGCTGTGGAGCAGGACCATGAGTCAAGAGGGTTGGGCTCACCGCCTGCCTCTCCCTGGGGTTCCTGGGGAGCTGGGCCAAGTCACAGCCCTGTGAGACACTTGGCTTAGAGCTGAACCACATGGCCAGAACTGCTAACCTTGTTTCGGGTTTCTCCTTAGCTTGAGCCCACGTTGCCTGTCCAGCACCAACTGTGCTCAGAGCTGGCTTGGGCTGCTGGTACCTTGTGGCCTTACACATCAGACCCTGAGGGACTGGAGACTTTGCTGGAGGCAAGGCTTCCCTTCAGCATAGGCCGGGATGGCAATTCCTTCTCCTCCCCAGGCCACAGCAGCTCTTGCTCACAGGATTGCCTCTCACCATGGGGCAGAAGCTCCCACTGGATGCTCTGGGATACCTTACACTCAGTCCATGAAAACCTGCATCTTTGTGCAAGAACACTTAGTCAATGAGTGGAAGAGTTACATACAATCCCTTTTATGTCATAGGGACCAAAACCTGTATCCTCTCTGCCTCAACTTTCACTGCCAGGCATAAGATGTTCTGCAGAAAGGCGCTTTCTGCCAAAATGTTGAAGTGCTACTGCTTCAGAAAGAGAAATGAAGTATTTGTTGGCCCAGAGAAAAAGCTTCTCTACTGACCAAACACCACTGCATCCCTTGGAGAGAGGCCTGGGTTCTCTCAGCCCTGCTCCAATTTCACAAACAAGAGCAAAGCACATGCTAGAGAACAAATGGGATCTGGATCTCCTCTCCCTCTTGTGAGTGCTGTTATCATTAGATAACAGCAGAGGCCCAAGTCATTCTTTCCTTCTCATCTGATCTTGTCTCTGGAGAATGCAGATTAAGAGGCTCAAGCGGTCTTAACGCCCACATTTGTGGAAGGCCAGAGTCCTTGGCCTCTCTCGGGTTCACACCTGCTGCTGTACACACCAGGACACTCTGGGGAGCCTGTAATCAGATTTTCCTGATTTCAGCACAAGCTGCCCAAATCCCATGACAGAAGCTTATGGTTTAAAGATTCCTGGCACTCTGCTGTACCAAATAAGGTTTGACATTGCAGCATCCTACATCGTATGTCAGCAGAGATTTCTTCATGTGATCCAAACCCTCTGAATGCTGTGTGCAGAATGGAATGGAGAGGCTTCCTCCATCTTCTTTATCTTTTCAGTTTACAGTCTTCTCTGCTGCCTTCACTCTGATGAACCACGTCCTGAAATCACACAGCTCCCTCAGATAGTAATTTCAGATAAACTCTGAGTTCCTGGTGGGAGCACTCCCTTAGGCAGGAGAACCACCTTGACTGAATTCACCAAAGGAAATTGGGAGTTCTGTCATTATTTCAAAGTCACATTAGAAAAGACTTCATTTTCATTTACTTATTGCTGTGTCCCCACCTGCTGTGAAATATTACTATGGTGCTTAATTTCATCTTCACCAATTTTTATGCTTTTTATTCTTTCAAAGATCTAAGCAAGTTGAGCTTGGGGAAGACTCTACTTTGAGATGGGTTGTGTGATCTACTGCAGGACCATCTTCTGGTAAGACAAGCTGCAAGGGCCCTGGCATGTGTCGTTTTACCTCTAAGACCTCTTCTTCCCCTCCCCTTTGCAGACACACACACAGATCCCCTTTTTCACAAGCCCTCCTTACCACCTGCTTTCTCATGTGGTACAAAGACTCTTTGCCCTGGAAAAGGTTTCCTTTGCAGGGCCAGGGCACATCACTGTTTCCTGTTGGCCTGACACCTCTCTGCCCATGCAGACACCAGGGTGGAGCCTCACTCCTTGTGTTACCATCAGGTTTGGGTCTCTTCAAGTGCTCCTCTGTGTGCAGACCATGCAGACAAAGCACTGCCAGTGTGACCCCTCACAGACTCTCTGGGCACCTCTGTGTGGGTCACGCTCCCTGCGTCAAGGGCAGGCATTCCCCAGCAACACACCATGAGACACTTTTTCCTAGCATGGGCTAGAAGCCCAATGTTTCATGTGACTCCAGAGGCTGAGGCAATGGACACGTGTCTCTGTGTTAATCCAGCCCTGGAGACCAGCCCCACCCCAGGAGCTCAGAACACAGCCAAGCACCCTTTGGATTCAGGCTCCAGATCTCAGAGGATCAGACTTAAATGACTGGCTCCAAGCACTGTGATTCCAGAGAAGCTCCCTTATGGACCTGCAAGTGACCACTGCCAGCAAGCACCACCGGCAGGCAGGGGCTCATGGCCAGGCAAAGCTGGGCTGGGGTTACCAGACCCCTGCCAGCCAGGGCTGCAGACCTGATGCTTCAGAGAGCATTGGCTTCGAAGGCAGTGCTCATCCCTCTCCATCTGCTGAAACAAGCTGACAAAGGAGAGAAGGAATTTAGCACTATATGGAATCTGGCTGTCCTGAAAGGCAAGAGAGAAAAAAACCCAGAGACAGAAATAGAGTGATCAGTAATCATGCCTTTAATAGCTTGTAAATTTTTTTTTTAATTCCAGGCAACTAAGATGTACGTTTGTTGTGTGTATCTGACATCTGAAAAAAACCAAGACCACAATCAGTTCTGTTTCTTCCCTTTTCTAAAGCACATAAATTAAAGTATCAGTCACCTCAATATACAACAGTTTAATGAAAGAAAAGGGCTTGCTCTGTTTTTACAATTCAGTGTCACCTGTTACCTGAAGCATTAGATAGAGTTTTAGCTAGAGAACTTTCTTACAGCAAATAGGAAAACTCAGAACTTAGGCTGTCCAGAAAAATTCAAGAAATTTCCACTCCCTGCTTTCAAACTCCACTTCCTACTAAAGCATCAGAATAACATTTTCCTGTTAGAAAACAAAAGACCCCAAAAACTCTTCAAAAACACCAGGGAAACAGTCTGTACCATAGAGCTTATTAAACTCAAAACATTTATGGTGCAACAACCTCCTCTTCCACAACTTTAACACTGAACCTGAATTCAGGTCAGGATGAACAAGGGCAGAAAATGCCAAACTACAGGTGGCCTTTGGTGCCTGTTGCTGCTCAGTGGCCTCCCAGGCTCAGCATCCAGTAAATGCTCTCAGCTATGGCAGCACCTGCAGGCTCAGGGACCTCAGCCCACGCCGTAAATCTGGCTGAGGCCTTTTCATGATTGCCTTACTGAACTTAGCTCAACCCCGCCTCACACAGCCAGGACTGGAATTTATATGGAAAGACTCTAGGGACCCTCCTCTTACTCTGATTCTGAGGCTCAGCCCTTGTCACAATTCAGCCAAGCAGCTGTGGCTGCCACCCAGTATTCTTGACCGTGGATGGCTTCTGTAGGTTAGGATCACTTTATCAGCAATACAGCATGGCCTTTGGTGGAGGGGTGTTGCCCTTGCCTTTTCCCATTACGGGGCACGTGAGCACTGTGTCCATGGGGCTGCTCCTCATGAGACTGCAGGGAGCTGGTAGGAAAAGCCTGTGCTCTAGCACAAGATAGATCACACACAGGGAAATGGGAGTTAGGCAGAAACAGCTCAGATGGCTGATATATCCATCCATTCCCTAGCACTGAATAGAAAACCTCTGATCTAGGGGTGGGGGGAAAGGATGAAAGAACACAAAATGAAGCAAAAACGTGACCTTTACTGCTTTTTCATCTTCCATAGTTTTGACTAAAGAACCTGACCTATAAGTGCAGCTAACTCCAGAGACCAATGTACTCTTTCACAGTCTTGTGTGTGTGCAGCGCTAGAACCAAGTCACAACTACAGGTGTGAAGGAACAATGTCACAGTCCTCAGGAGACCTGCTCTGTGCACTTGCCAGTGCTTGAGTTTGCTGATAGAGTTAAGCAAAGAGGTTCATTCTTCTTGAGCACAAAAACTTCTGTCAAACCAGCTTCTATTACAGAGAGATTCTAAACTGACATAAATAATTATAATCTTGATTAAAAATAATATATTATTCTAGATTTTTTGGTTTTTTAGTTCTCATGTAAAACCCCTATACTCTTGACATCTAGGAACAAAGACAAAATAAAAACCAGGCACTTGCTGTGCCTTCTCAAGCACTATTGTGGTGTTTAAGGGACACAGAGGAACTTGTCAACTGGATTAATGCCTACAGTGGAAAACAAGAGGTGTTCTTCATGCCGTTGGCTTTTTCAAGTCTCGGATTTGCTTAATCAGGTAGTTCTTCTCATCAGTGAATTGTTCATCGTCCGTCCTTTCTTTCTGGAAATTGCTCAGAAACTCAATTAGCTTGGGTTGGTTTTTCAACAGGATCTCCACAATAGGCTGTGTTTTGTTTGGACTGGCCACAAAAACCTAACATGCAAACAAAATCAGGCACAGAGAGACAGCAAGGGGGTGGGGACAGAGAGAGAGAGAGAGAGAGAGATAGAGGAACATCAGTCACAACATCCCCACAAGTTACAGGCAGATCCTCTACTGCTACACACCTTGTTCCAGGGCAGTCAGACAGGAGTTCAAACATGTTGGTTCCACAGCAAACTGAAGCAAAACTATGCCTGTGTGTTTCCCTTTCACTTTGGTCTTTGGTGATGAAAGCTTTTGACTGTAAATCCAGCTGTTGAGAGGGAGCTATCAATCCTCAGCCTCTTCCCACCCACAAGACAAATACACAGAAATTAATTATCAGGAGAACGGAAAAGCTTTGTGTCAGTATTGATATCATTTCCGTATTAAACCAGGCCTAAAATTAGACTTGCCAGCTTTGTTTTGGTTTGGAAAATTATGTCAGAGGCCTCACTTCCCTCTGCCTAATCCATTCATGGGAGCATGGAAACTTACAGCAGCAGGAGCAGGAGGATTGTGGTGTGCCCAGCACCTTTGCAGTCCTTGCTGACCAGAGGAGGGTGGCATTGCAGTATGGTGAGGTGAGACACAGATACTCACCTGGCACAGCCAGCCCAGCACTGTGGCTTACTGGCCTTCTTCAATGCTCTGATTTTTCCTACTATAATCACTAAAGCTGCAGCTCTGAACATGACTCCTCATGCCACAGTGCTGTTCCTTTAACATTTTCTCTGGGTGAAGTGCAAAGCTAAGGCTGGTTGCAAAGGCCAACAGTGAAAGGCTCTTTCAGGGACCCCGGGATGGCACAGAGATGGGGCTCTCTTTCCTGGATGTGGGTCAGGAGGGGCAGGTGGGGCGTGGGGCTCACAGTGGGAGCACACGTGCAGCGCCCCGGCCGCCCCGGGAGCAGCTCCCACATCTGGCTGGCTCCGAGGTTTCCATGGCTGGGCAACAAACACCGCCCGAGCGCTTGTGCAACGACAGAAATAACTCCAGTTAGTCTCTGCCCCATGAGAAGAAATTAAGGATGGACAGAGCTGGAAATCCTCCAGTTTCCCTCCAAGCCTGTCCAAAGCAGAATGAAAACAAACATCTGCTGACAGCACAGAATGGCATGTTGTCCTGCCGAGCACAGGCAGCACCACCGCTGGCTCCCGGTCTGGGGCTCTTCTGCAGGTCCTTTTGTCTCCCCTGAGATTGTGCCCACAGGAAAACCTGGGCCACATCCAGCTGCTCGGGGAGGAGCTGTGACACCTGATGAGAACCACACACACTCTGTCCTGGGGGGCTGTGCTAAGACAACACCTGGTAGAGGCTGGGGCAGGGCTTGGGCTGCACCCACCGCTAGGCCTCATACTCCAAAATCAGAGGATGTTATACAAGTGGTGGGGAAAGTGCCACATCAGGGGAACATGTGGAAGGAGTGGGGTTCAACACACACCAACAGTATCCCACTGAGAACTTCTGCCCAAACAGGAAACTAGAAGTACTTTTTCATTTCACAAAGGTGAGACAAAGCATCTGCTCTTAAACCCTGGCATCCTGATGCTAGAGTAATCTTAATCTGTGTCTATGTTTTTCTCTCCCCTGGATCCCTCCTCCTCAGGCTTCTCCTACAAGTCCCTGCTTCAAAGTACTTTGCCCTTTGCTGTGCAGGAAGAGCTGCAACCTCTGCCATGCTGGGTGAACACTTCCCAAGTGCATTACAAAGTTTTCCTTGATCTGGTGTCCAGGCCATGGTCCCAGTGACAATACACTATCTACAGTTATTCACAAAGGCCTCCACCTTGCCCTTGTCTAATTTCCCTGAGCTATCATCTTAAATGATTCCCACTTGCTACCTAAAACTTCTCAAGTCCAGCACTAACAGCCTCCAAGGATCCTTTTTGAGCAGCCCCTTTCCTGCACAATGCCCAAAGTACTCACAGGGCAGCCTCCTACCAGGGGCACACCTGCCTGGGATGTTGCTGTGAACTGGGATGGCCAGTTCACAGCAACAGCTGCAGCATCAGAAAGCAGCATCTCCTCCTTTGCAAATAACTTTGATACACTGCTATTGATGCATTGGTTCCCCTCAGACTGGGAGAAAAAGGGTTTGGGGATGTAAATATGAACGTGCTTTACAGCTTTCCACTCTTGCTTTATCTACACGAATCTTGACATCTCCTGAGCATGGACATGTGGCTCTGGATGAGGCTGCAGCACTTCATGCTCTCAGCTGGAGCAGGCCCAGGATGCAGCTCCCTGTGTGCTGACCTACAGCAGGTGATCATGCTGATGGAAGCTGGATACTTCCAGGAGTTGGACTATGATAAGCCCCCAGTCATCTGGATGAGCTGCCATGGGGAAAAGCAGGATGTAAGCCTACAGGCAGGGATTTACACATCTTCATAAGAAATTTTTATTTTGGAGTTCAGTTCACCCTTGGTGATGAGGAGAAGAAGCCGTGATATACACTGGCAAGACCCACATGCTCAGAAATCATGTGATGACAATGCAAATGGAAGCCATCAAAGAAGGCCTGGCCTTGAAGTGCTGAACATCTTCCTTCAATGAATATTAGGCCTCCCTAATATTTATCTGAAGGGTGACTCTCAAAATGAAGAAATCTAAATAATTCTTGTTGTAAAAGCTCTCTGCTCTGCAAACAGGACTGGAAGGTAGGTGGTAAACCTAGTAAGTAGTATTTCATATTGCACCCACCACTGGTATTACCATAGCAAATAATAAAGAACTTAGTTTCATAGAAGCCATCACATCCTGTTTATCTTCCTGCTCAACTATTTATAGATTACAATCTTCCCCTTGCAAAACTGGCAAAGTGAACATTCAAACAAAGATCATCTCAGCTGCCAGTCTTGCTCAGTGTCAACAGGGACTAGTAAAGAGAGAATGCTCAAGGACCAGAAAATTCCTGAAATGTTATTCAATACTTTGGCTAAGCAAACAAAATCAATTCTGTCAGTATCAACTGACCAGTTTCACAGAGCCCAGGAGCAGGACCACCACGAGACTTTATGTTAGAAAGGGTCCCCCTCATTCAGAACTCTGTATTGGCATAGAGAAGGAGATCAATCCCTAAAACCAGAAACATTATTAATGCTATCTGCAACATTTCAACTAAAATGAAGTTGGATCAAACCACAGAGAACTTGGTTTCACCTGTGGTTTTATTATGAAAAGATATATGCTCTAGAGCACTAAATTCAGATGGATGAGAGAGACAGAGACCCAAAATAAAGACAGTACCCATATAAAAATTCCAACTCTAAATATAGCTGTCTCCAAACAGAGAAAGCTCCATTTCATAAGTATTTGCAAAAGACCTGGAATGAAAATCAACTCTAAAGCTTATAAAGTTACTGAAAGTGGAATAGTTGTTACCTTCTCCATTAAAAGTCTTAATGTATTTCTTCAAACAAACATCAAAATTACTTGACCAGAGAATTTGACCTTATTTCCTTACAATTAATAACCAGGCATTACAACCTTCTGGGGCAAGAGCAGAGCAAGAGCAATTACAGGATGCCCTGGACTGAGCATTTTAGGACTTGCTCTGGGGTCACGCACGATGTCACTGTCAGGACACTGCACACACAGAACACACAAGGTTCATGCTGCTTACAGAACAATGCTTCACGTAATAATCCTTGTCCTTTAGATTATCCAGCTGAGAAACAGAGAGGACACATCCCCATAAACACGGCCTCAGCTTTGTACCAAGAGCAGACTGTCAGTATGGTCAAATTATGTGAGGCTGTTTGCAAAGCAAGCTGCAGGAGGTAGCTCGTAATGTGCACGAAAGAGAATGGAAAAATGAAACTGAGGTCACAAAACACAATGTACCCATTCTATTTTTAGATTTAAACAGTAAAATATATCTTGCTAAATGTCCCCTTAAGAGCAAGAAAGTCATATAATCCCAGCTCACTGCTACAGGGTGTTTTCCTCAAAATCAGCAAATTGTTTATGTGAAATCTAAGAGAGCTGTTCCTATCCTTTGTTTTTGAATATGTGAGGTCAGAGGAATCCCTGCACCACATTCACATAGGTCTGAAAGATACAGCCCGCCCTACAGACAGACAAACTTGAAGGAGGCTCCACTAATGGAACACATCCCAAACCCACCAGAGGAGCTGGAGAGCCCTTCCCAGTATTTGATCCCCAAAGTGTGTGCACTTGAGACCAACACCTCTCCACTGAAATCACTACAGAGAAGAGCCAGTGACTCTCAAAGCCCACAGCTCTGAGTGATCCCCTCAGATTATTTATGAAGGAGGAGGGAAGGGGTGAGGTCTGTTAGCTTTTCCTCATGATTGAACACACTGTGTAATCCTTATGCACACGTTGCCTGGGACATCCAGTTTTACAAAGCAGCTGCAGACCTTTAGGATGCTGCTGCAAGGCAGAAGGTCCATTTTTTTTCAGGCAAAAGAAGAGAAGGGGCTGGAATTAGGAGGAATATCAACCATCTCCTAAGTGGAGAATGGAAAAAGGCACTCCAAGTGGGCACTCTGTCTTCATTTTCCCACTCACAGTAAGTCGAGTGAATTAAATATTCTCAGAGCTTGGGGGTATTGGCATTTTCAACCACAAAATGTTCCTCCAAAATAAGTTTGCACTAGAAGTGGTCATCACTTTCATCTCTATCTCACAGTTTCAAATCTCCAATAATTAGAAATTGCCTCAGGCAGTAAGAGTCATAAGCCTTTTTTTGGGTCAGCTGGAGCACGGGAACGTTGGAATCTGGATGCTTACAAAACAAACACTTTTTCATTTCAACTGTGTCTAACTGGTAAAACATCTAAATCAGGTAATTTAAACCTAAATCTTTTGGCAGCTCAGACAGAGCAGCAAGTATCCCCTTCTCAGCAGACCTTTCATTCCAAATCACTGTGGTTAGTCTACTGTAATTTCAGCCAGGACTGCATAAGTATTTTGCAAGCATAATTTTAAAATGCAGGCACAGTTCAAAATTTATGAGATTAGAAGCTGAGGACAAGATTCCTCTCCCAAGTACATTAACATGGAATTCTACAGCTGACAAAAGAACTGGGCTGAGGGACACAAAACCAGAAACAGGAGTCAGGAACACTGCAGAACTGGGCACAAAAAAAAAAAACAACTTAAAGACAAAGCCAATCTTTACATACGTAAGGATTTCAGTAGAATTTAGAATTCCAATTTTTAATCCTCAAGAATTTAGAACTCAATTTAAGAAGTGAAATCAGGGAAAAGATCTTCTCTGACCCTCTCTACAAAGCTAATTCACAATGCAATTTCCTGTAACAAACCCTATAAAGACCCTTCCCCCTGGGGAGGAGCTGGATGCAGCTGCATCCAGGCAACCCAGATCCTCAGTGAGAGGGATCCTATAAGTGGAGCTGCTGCACCTCTACAGTTACTCTATAGTGTGCTGCTGGAGGTTGTGAATGAGCAATTTCCAGCTGATCAGGTTCTGCTCTGAGTCTGCAGCTCCTCACCATGAGCCCTGTGCATGTGAGGCAGTGTGAAGAATGCCATGGGAATGCCCTGGCCCCCTCAAGTGCTGCTGACTGGCACCACTGGAAAAGACCCACAGAGGTGTGTGAGGACAGAGTTTGGCCCTTTGAACTGAAGAGACACAACACCACTGTTGCTCATGGCTTGTTCTGCTGGCAGTCCAAGGTCCAAACATTATTTCCACATGGCAGCAACTGCAAGTGGTCAAGCAAGGATGAGCCTGCAACATCCCCACTCTAATTGGTAATGGGATGCAACACACTGGAAGGGAGGAATGGGAAGGCAGAATAGGAGGAACAGCAATGTGTGACATGGTTGCACACTGGGATCCTTTTACATTATTCCAAGTCCTTTTAAATGTCTCCTAAAATAAGTGAAATCAGCCTTCCCAAGGCCTAGTCCATGCCTATCATTAATTCAAAAATTCAGCAACAGCAACTCATGTCCTTCATAAATAAAAATCTTGCATTTATTTACAGAGTGGCTAAGAAACCCAAATCCTCTGATACCTTCTCTCCACTGGCATCTCAAAGGCTGCAAGTGTCTGGAGCCAGACTGCTTGCTTATCTTGGAGCCACACACCTCCTGATAAGGAGGAGGAGTACAAGTTACTCACAGTGGTTCAGCTAACTGGAGTAAGTCAGCAAGGGAACAGCTTACCAAGCCACTTATTTCATGAAAGGAATTTTCTTTTAATCCTCCTTGAAGATTTTTTTTTCTTTTACAAAACTAAAAGCTTTTTGAAGAAGCTGCACATTCTCTAAGTCTCCACACTGAAGATCTGAAAGCTTTTTTCCCAAATCAGAAATGGCAAAAGTACAATATTTAACAGGTCACTCTGAATTTGTGGAGGGTGTTGTAACCTCTTCTCACAGTCATTTGGTGTTATCTGGTATCTTTCTTAGCCAGCTTAGGGAAGGAATATCCTTAGAGGCCCAAAATTCCTCTTCTGATAATCATTAACAACTCTATTTATAGTTTGAAATTAACATGTTCATTCCAAATTAGAGTTAGTTTTGCATAACAATCTGACTCACCCTCTGTTTCAGAACAGAGAACTCTTTTGATAGGAAAATTGTAAACTTCTAACTTATCAAAATTGATCACCATGAAAAAAGGGACACTGGTTGGGCCTGGTAATTTTTTAACTCTGCAATAATGTCACTGCAAAATGATGGAAGGATAAAACTCATTTCAAGCTCAGATTTACTAAACCTTTCTAATACCTTTAAAAGCATATTGTGCTTGCAGTGATGCCCAGCACCAGCACGACCTACTCTTAATATAAGGTAGAGCTTTAAGGCTTTTTTAAATCTTTACTCAGAATCACATGGTAAAATGATCCAGGAGCGGGGAGAAGATCCCCTGGATACTACCTAGAGGTTGTGTACTACTGTAGCAATGGCTACTTGACTGACTACCCCCAGCTTAAACCAAAATGATGCTGCTTTAGGTCTCACCTGAAGGCCCTTTTCAATTATGACACTCTCAAATACTGCAAGTGACTGTAAACCTCAACCTTTGCCTTAATTTCCCAGACTTCTTCTTGCCTACCTTGAAAGATCTTTTTATGAGGAGAAGAGAAAGTCTGCCACCTCTACAACTCATACTGGCTCACCTTGAACACATGGAATGCTTCAAACTGAATGTTGGGGCTTTTATCTCGCAGCAAGTTCATCATCAGCTTCAGGTTTTCGGGTTTGCTGATGTATTTCGTCATGATGGCGAAGTTGTGTCTGTCCAGGATCAGTTCACCCAGAAGCTGTAAACAAAATTAGAAAAATAATGCTCATCTTCTAAATACTACAGAGGGAGATCCTGTGTTTGGGCTGGGTGTAACAGGGGCTGGTGTGAGTATCTCGGACAAAAGCAAGTGTAGACAAAGACCTTCATTTAATTGCCATGTTCCATTCACAGCCCCCTCTGCCTCCATGTGCAGGCCATGCCACACTTGTGTCCCAGACAGAGACTGCCACGTTACTGCCAAGCTCATTGTAACCATGTTCTGAACCAAAGCTCATTGTAACCATGTTCTGAACCAAAGCTCATTGTAACCATGTTTTGAACCAAAGCTCATTGTAACCATGTTCTGAACCAAAGCTCATTGTAACCATGTTCTGAACCAAAGCACAGATCCAAGCTCAGAGGAGAAGGGACAGCACTCGTTCCATAGAAATGGCCCAGTGCTTCCCCAGAGGCCCAGGAAAGAAAACACACAGTGAGCTCCTGTGCTTTTCAGGAAGAGCATCACAAGCCCTTAATCCTTCTGTCGATAGAAGAATGGCTGCTCCATTGCCATACATGCACCTCGATATTCTGCATAACACAGAGTACAAATGTAGGAGGAAAGTGCTGAGAGACTTTACCTTCAAAGACTGTCTCTTTGTTACATAATTCTCAGAATGAAGGAGTTTTTCATAGTCCTCAAAGATCTAGAGTAACAAGAAAACACAAATGCATCAGATGAATGTCCATCCTTCCTTCTCTTGGTCCTTCTCACTGCTGCAGCAGTGCCACCCTCTAACACTTCACTGCAATGCCAGGCCGAGCTCTTGTGGCCTTTCCTCTTGGCTGCTTATCACACAGGGAATTAACTAATGCCCAGGAACACTCCTCTTCCAAGTGCTGCAGAGGGGGAATACCACATATGGACTGGATGGAACTGGGGCTGGTGCGAGCCAGCTGGGACACAAGTAAGCCAGTGCCTGCACAGCCTTCTCTTACAGAAGGGTGACTGCTGACAGGACATGTGGGCCCAGCACATGACGTCCACTCACTCATATCATGGTCACGCCTGGCTCTGTGACTCAATGCAACACCCCAAAATGGTGATGGGGACTCCCAAATGCTCCTTTTGGGAGGTGCCACCTCATCTGCTTTCAGCACCATCACTCGTTAAAGCTCTTTACTCAGCAAGGGTCACTAGGAGCAAAGTGTGTGCTGGATTTTGCAGGGATGGATCAAGGGGGTATTGTGGTCAGGAAGACTGAGAGACAAGGCTGCAATATGGTCAGACTACCTACCAAATAAGCAGGAAAAATCAACATGGTTGTCTGATAGTCACAAAAAAAATCCCAAACAAAAACCCAAAAAAACTTCCTTAGGCAATTGATACTCAAAAATGTAAAATGTCAAATAAATGTAGAATGGGGACTGTTCCAGTGCAGTGCTCCAGTATTAAGAGAAAAGATTAGCAGAGACACATATTTTGCTCCAGCTAAGCTGCATTAGTGACTCAGCAATAATAAGCCTGCTCTTTATTTAACCTTCATGGTAACCAGAATGAAAGAAATTTGTCTTTTCATTTGGCAGTGAAATAAAGAATACCTCAGGTAACAAAAAAACGTGACCCACAGTCTAATTCCATGATCTGTATCAATTCAATTTTAGTTGAATCCAATGGAATTTTTCTGACCCACATTTGGTCCAAAAGGGAGCCAAAAAATCAAAGTGAAAAATAGCAGCAAACCAAGGGGCTAATTGCCTTAGGAAGATAATAGGAATATTCAGATCTCAGTCCCTCACTTAGACACAGGGAATTTCCAGTAATGCTAAAACTTGTTTCAGTAACTCCTCTCAAAGAAGAGTGAATAACACCTGTATGGCCCTATCAGTGCTGGGGTATCACAAAACTGGTTAAAACCATGCACAAGTTTTCTCCCATGATCTGTTTGCAAGTTTCAGTTCCATTCACACTTGAGGAGATCTGATGCACACGGCGAGGAATAAAACTTGCTCTTAACCTGTGAGTTCTCCTGAGACCTTGGCTGTGTCCCCAGCTGTGTGCAGAGGGGGCATCTGCAGTGTTTGCTTTTACAGTTCTATGTGAGGAGTTTATGCAGAACATGAAATCCTCTGTGCTTTTTTTTTTTTTTTTTTTTTTTTTTTTTTTTTGCAGCCAAACGTAATGAGATTTTCTGAAAAGCCTTTCAGCATTGATACTTACTACATCATAATTTTGTTCCAGAAATTCTGCCACCAACAATTTGTGTCTCGTTAGCAGGTCCTGGGGAAGAACAGAGAAAGGTTAGCTGAGAGAGCAAGTGCCTGTGATTGTCTCTTGATTCTCAAATGTATTTCAGCAGTTTTGACCAGAAAGCATTTACAACATGATTTCTATAGGACTTTAGTACTATAGAACTCAATTAATGTAATGCTAACAGAATCAAGACAGACCTTTCTTATTCTAATACCTTTTCTTTTTATTGCTGTTTCCTTCCCAACCTTCTCTTGCTGTTGATAGATCATAGTGCACAGTAGTCACATTAAACAAGGATGGGCAAAAGGAAGAAAGAAAATTAGCCCTTTATGGAGGATGAGCTATGGTCTCCAAGCCAAAACTGGTCTACATGCTACCCCAGAGCTGGGGATGATGGTAAGCCTGAACTGCTATTGCTCATCTCCAAGAATACAAGAAAAATTGGAATTCAACTGTATATCCACCTAGCTATTTAATAATGAAAGCCAGGCACCAACTTCAGCTAAGCCATCCAGGCTCCCTCCACCTCCACTGCCTTGCCTGGAAGGAGTCTCAGGTAGGTGAGATGAGTCTCTTCTGTAGAGCTTTTTCTGCCCGGGGTTGGCTTTCTGACACAAAGCAGCAGCAGCAGACCTTCCAGACAGCTGGACAGACTGCTTCCCACTCCAGAAGGCTAATTAATTCAAATTTAAATTAAAAGAACCTCTCCCACAGAATGGTGATGCTGGTGCTCAGTGACAGAGATGCAAATGTTCAGTTCCAGAAGAAAGTGTGTCTTTTTCACTGGATGAATAGCTGTGAAATGAGTGGCCAGTGTGAGGTATTTAAGTGTGATTTTTATCCTACTGCTTCTTTTAAAATACAACATTGATCTCAATAAAGGCCTGACGAAGTCCATTCAAATTGGTATTTTTCAGTGAATCAAGCTGGTATTTTTCTGCTCTTTTTTATAATCTTTTTCTTGGTTTCCCTACCCAGGCAGAGACTGAAGCTGATCAGGAGCTCAAGCTCAAGCAGATGCACAGACACATCCTCACAAATAAAAGAAATCCTTTACATACTAATCCTTTAATTTATTTTTACCATCAATTATAAGAGGAAAGCAGAGCACTACAAAATCCAGTGCCTGTTTTAAATAATCCCTTCAATTAGCAGGACTGCAGTGACAGCACTTTTAAAGGCTGAAGTGAAACACATGATTCAGGAGCTTTTATGCAGGGCACTTGGAGGCAAGTACAAGTCCTTCAATAGGGGGCACAAATGAAACATAATCCAAAATGAGTTTTTCACAGGAAATGAGGAAGCATGGAGCAGCAGCATTCAGCCAGCACATTCCAACTGCTGCTTGCTCCCTCCACAGACAGCTTGTACCTTGAAATACAAGCCCTTTTCTCTGCATTTTTAACAACTCTGCTTCCTCTCTGCAGTGCACCTGGATAACTTTAATTAAGAAGTACATCTTCAGATCATAATTCCAGTTCTTCCCTGCTATAAATATCCTCAGACTTTAATGCACATTTAATTGAGCCCTCCTCTGGTGCATAGACTATCCAAGACTTTCAGCTCTGAACCAGACACCGCGGTGGCAACTGCAAACCCAACATGGGGACACCAGAAATGAAAATGTGAGTTCAGTAATGCAGCAAGCAAACAATCATAGCACTTCTTTTCCCAGCATTAGAAATGAGGTAGCTCCATATTTCAGTTGCTTCCACATAATCTCTTGCTGTTCCAGCTATTCCGAGTAACAGACAAACAGGCGATGAAATGAGCAGCTGGTTTCTTTCCAGAACTGACCATGTATCAGGTGATAAGAGATAATTTCAAAAAAACCTAAAAATGCTGTTTATACATTTACCCCAAGCATTTTAAAAGGTGAACTCTGTCCTTTGTCTGAGGATGAACTGCCCTCATACTCCTCTCTTTCCAGTGCACACGAGGATGTAGAATCCTATTTTTAAATCCTGCTAAAAATACACTCAGTTCACAGGGGACAGGAGTACATGCTACAGCTGTAGATCTGTGAACAACACCAATCTCTCTTCTTTTTGGGAGGACTGTAGCAGTCTACAGTCCCTGCCACAGCTTAACTGACCCTTATCCCCATCCTGCCTCCTGGCTGGGGTGAACACTGCTCATCACCACCAACAAACTTTGCTGTCCTGCTTCAGCAGGACCTGGGGAGAAGATGCAATTCCCTTCTGTCAAGCTGGGAACTGAGTCCAGGAGCACATTTTCTGACCAGAGAAAAATATTCTTCTGAGCATAGGGTAAAATGTTTCATGCCAGAAACAGAAGAATTAAATACCTCAGTTATGTTGCATTTTTATACCTTGTCTGTGTTTCTGTGCTACTTTGAATTTCATAACCTTTACATAATGGACACCACAACAGTGAAACTTAAAATAATGGAAAGATGCTGCAATTGATTAAGGGGTGATTTGAATTGCTAATCCTGCTCAAGTCATTACTGAAGAATGCAATGTTATCTCCATTATGCAAATCTTTGTCCCATTCAGTAGGTTAGTAAACACCAGTAAAAAGCCAGGCTTCAGTGTATGTAGAATCAATGAGCTGAGCTCTAACATTCCTTACAATTACTCCTGAGGTCTATCTAATCATGTTTCTAATTAGCTTTGAAAGGAAAGAATAAACAATGTGTTTCTATGACAGCAGGGAGCTCAGTGATAGAAGAAAAAAAAGGAGTTGGATCTATATTTAGAAGAGTCTTTGACTAAAAAGATTTTCCCTCAGTTTTCTTAAACTGTTTTTCAGAAATAAAGTAATCTTTCCTGTATGTGGAGTTCACAGGCATCGAATTTATTTTGGTTTTTTTTGCTCAGAGACTGTACTAGCACTTGGTGGGAAGGATGATGGTCACATACAAGCTCCAAGAAATTTGGCATCTTCACCCAACTAATTTTTAATGCAACACAAACTCTACACAGTGCACTCTGCTCTACACTCTACAGAGCCTATGCAGTGCTTCCACTTACTTGGCTTTTAGCACTACAGTCCTTACCCTGAACCATGGGTCACAAAAATAAGACTATGAATACACTGCAAAATAATGAGCAGGCTTGGCATTCATCTCTACTTGACTGCTGAGCTCAGAAGGGACAGCAAAAATTACAATTATTTCAAATGTTAGTTTTAAATGTTGCCTTCTATTCACTCGTGTGGTCATGATGGGCAGTGAGTTTGTGGTAGGGGAAGGTAGGGAGAGAAGAAGGTTATGCATTTTACAACAGCTGTAGGTAATACATGATTCATTTGAGTTTTAAATGGTAGCATAAAACACTGTGAGTTATCAAGGGGAAGAGTGTTTATTAAATACAGATTTACATTTCTCTAAAGATTCTTTGCAGAGTTGATCACTGTTGTGAATCCTGCTACAATCAGACCAAGGGTTAATTAATTATATCCTTTACTGAACAATAAACAAGCCACGCAGTTCAAAGGCACACAGTGCTCAGTGATGACTTCTGATGGAGTGCTGCTTTTGACACAAACTATGATGCATGTACTGAATAATTTACCTTGAATGTAGCAAAGGCATCAGAAGCAATATCAAATGTTGACATTTCCACATATTTAAAAAAGTCTCTGAACTGTTCTGAGAACAGTATGATTTTGGCCAAGGGCTCATGGCGGATGCACTCTCTCAGCATGATTCCACAACGTAAGGCAATATTTGGGGATTCGTATCTGGAGAATGAAGAGAAACAGAAAACATCAAAACATAGTAGAGAGAAGATAAACAGGCACCTTTCTAGCAACAGGGAACTTTGTGGCACAGGAACACCTATTGGGAGGGACACAGCCCACCGAGGGCAGCTCCCAGCCACAGTGCTGTGCCCAGCTGCAGGACCTCATCCCAAAGCTTAGGAGCAGACACAGACAAGGCTGCCAGAATTCTTCATTGCAAACCTCTCTCTTCCCAAGCCAAACCACATTTTGGTGTAAATTTGCACTACTCCCCCTCTCTGTGGAAAGACCGTGGGGAGTGTGCAACATTTCAACAGAAATCCTTCACCCTTTTGACCTTGTGAGAAAGCACAGCCTGTACAATATAACCTCCCTTTTCAGATTCAGTTCTGAGCTCCTCAGTTTATTCAAGAAAACTGTAACACCTCATGACCATCCATCAACTCCCACTCCTCCTCTAGAGGACATCATTCTGCAGTATTAATGAGGAAAGTAGGAAGAGTCTCTCCAGGCAGTCTACACAGGATTAAGCTTTCTGTAGCTCTGAAATTTATTTTTTTTTTCTTCAGTTTAGGAGGAGTTGGGCTCAATGCCTCTTCTGCAGAGGCTCTGGCTGTGATAGGACACAAGCAGCCATTCCCCAAGCCACAATCCTGCTATGGCACATGAGGCCCTGCAATAGCCAGGAGCCAGCACACGTCTCACCCTTGGAAAGGAAGGAAGGGAGGGAGGGGGAAGGAAATTCAGATCATCTTCAATTTCTACAAAGTCTTGATTTCTTTAAAGCTGAAATTAATCTGAAACAAAACTGTTAGAAACACATTAAAAAACAAAAAGGATGAAATCCAACAGTCAAGAAAGATTTAAAATGAATTTTTTCCAGCAGTCTCCCAGAAATCATGTGAAAGTGGTGAAGTCCAAGGAGACAGAAAGCACTCTCTGTTTCAATAAACTGGTTATATTATATCAGAGCTGTGTATTATCACCCAGAGCTTATCAGCATCATTTTTCCTTTGCACAATTAATTCCTATCACTAGGCCAAAAGAAATACATTTTTTTAAAAAAGGGAAGAAAAACACAAAATGCCATCTGTGCTGTAAGTGAGTGGGCCCTCAAATTTACCCCTAGCATGCAGTTTAAAAGAACAGTTGTGTTCTGCAAGCATACCAGAGCTGCATACTTCAACCTGCTGTCAACAATAGTTGGCTTAATGAAAATGGATTGCTATTCCAAACAGGCAAATGAAGCTTCCCACCCTCAAGGAAATGCAGGCACTCAAGCCCCTATTTGTTTTGGTTTGGGGAAGCATTTGCAAACTTGAATTTCTAACTCTTCAGACAGCAAAAATTCACTGATGTTTCCCGTTGAGGCATCAACTCCATTAACAGGAATACTAATTTCTAAGGAAAATGAGGCAGAGCTGCTCCTAGGAGTGCAGCCAGGAAAATATTTAATAGTTGGCTAATGAATATTTTGGTTGGAATAAAAGCAAATTACATTGTTTCCAGCACAATAACTTTTACAAACATTAAGTATCAACAGAATCATTCTTAGTCAAATGCTCCATTATCTGGAAGTGGGTTATGGACCTTTGGCTGTTCACACAAGCAAGGGAAGTTGGGTTTGGTGCCTGGAATAAGCCTGGAAGAAGTTTACAGGCTGCCCAGTCATAGCTAGCATGTCCTTTGCACCCACACTTACATGCAAAGCCACCAGGCAGGAATGATAGAAATGTGATTCAAATCACTTCTAATGAGCAATTAATGTTCTATGCTGATGTATTTCCACAGCAGAAAAAAAAAACAACTGAGTTCTTCTCTGTTTGGATGAACTTACAACCTAAAGAAACCCCCACACAGTGAATACTGGAGAGAACTAGAAAATGAAACAATGGACTTGAAGTATTTCAAAACACTTATTGTATAGTTTGAAAGGGGCAAGACTGAGAGCAGAAAAGCATTTCTGTGCAAGGGGAATCATTCTTCCATGGTTAGTGCAGAAGATGGTACAAGGTGAGGAGCACAGGCAGGAGATTTGGAAGGCATCAAGCCTGGGAGACACAAGGTCTTAAACAGAGGCATTCTGATCTGACTTTACATTGCTTGTATAGCCTGAGTTTATCCTTGGATAGACTCAAGGGGAATTCTCCAACCTCAGCCAATACACCACTAAAGCTTTGACTGGGCTGTGATATGAAGAGGTCATCACAAGACAGGCTGGGGCAGTGTCTAGGTAGAGATAGCATGTGGCATGAGATACAGATAGATATTCATAAAGAAGCTTCTGAATTTGTCACTTGAGAGAAACAATGCAAGCGCCATAAACTAAGTCCTCAACAGTCACTGTCCTAGAGGGAAAGTATTTTAACTTACAAAGGACAAAGTTATTTCTGGGCTAATGCAATAGGCTGACACCAGAGCAAAAAATTGGCCCAATTACAACTGGTTCTCTATGCACACCAAATACTGCACTCATCTGAAATCCTACACACAAAACCTGCACACAGAAAAAAGGAGGCTATTAAAGCAAGTGCAAAGCAATCCTTAAAGCAAGTGCAGCAGCAAAGTCAAATAACCTACAGAAAAGAAAGAAAGAAAGAAAGAAAGAAAGAAAGAAAGAAAGAAAGAAAGAAAGAAAGAAAGAAAGAAAGAAAGAAAGAAAGAAAGAAAGAAAGAAAGAAAGAAAGAAAGAAAGAAAGAAAGAAAGAAAGAAAGAAAGAAAGTTGACTATGTGCTGTGTGTTTTCTGAAGCTGAGAAGCTGGAAGGAAGCAGGCAACAAGTGAAATGAAGCCTAAAAGGTAGGAACTGTTATCTCAAGTTGGCAGTTCCACTGGAGTATGAGACAGGAAACACTGGGTGGGAGCTCTGATTGAAGATCCTTCCCACCCAACAGAGCTCACATTAAGCCACAAAAAAGGAACCTCTTGCTTTTGGGGACTGACACAGGGCAGAGGAAATTTTGCATCCAATGGAAGTACAACAGTCACAATAATCTTGGCCATTTCTTTTATAGTCATGGTAGAGGTGGTTTTTTTTCTCTCCAGGCAATGTCATGATGTCACGTAACAAACACAAAACGGCACAACTCAGCCAAACCCAGAGTTTCCTTTAGCAGAGTTTGATTTCCTATATTTCCTATAGCATTATATTAATATATATCTATATAGTATAAATAATATAATTCATTCAGCATTAAATAAATAAGAAAACATGTCCTCAAGTCACATTTTCACGTGGTGGTGCCTAACATGAGGTGCTTGTTTCCCAGTCCTGCAGCTGACTGCGCACACACCCCCACGCTGTGGGCATGCAGCAATCTGTGTGTTCAGGGCCCTGCCCTGGCTGCAGGCACAGATTTTGGGTCCCATTTTTAGACAGTCCCAGCAGCAGGACACAGGCAGGGAAGGCATCATCACGTCTGACATCATTACACTGTTCTGCAGCAGCTGCTCGGGCTGGGCAGGACCGACTCTGGGCTTCTACTGTGGATTCAACTGCACTTTTTAACAGAAATTACAGAAATGGCAATTCTGAGCCAGTGCAGTGCTGCAGAGGGCCAGTCAAGACATCATGAACAAGGACCTCAAGGACCACAGACACTGCTGCATGCAGCAAGATTCTCAAAAAAAAGCATCTAAGTGATGCTATTTAAATTCATCCACCAGCTCAGGTCACTTGCTGTAAAATGTCTGTCAGAAGCATATATGCATAAAGACTTTACTATTTATCTTCTTAATATTCTTGGTTGCTACAGATGCCAAAGAAAATCTGGGACATAATCCAAAAATATTTTTATCTTTAAATAAAGCCCAGACATATGGTAGTGATACATGCTCAATGTGCAAGATCAAAATGAGTGAAAAACTGAAAAAGCAAAGACAGAGAAAAGGGAAGAAAATCATTGTATATACATAGGAAATTAAAAACAGTTTGTAAAAATGATGGAGAGAATTATCATCATTGTCCTGAGATTTAAAAGACCAAAAAAAAATTTAATGCTGAAAGTTGTGGAGTTAATTACAGAAAGAATTTAAAGTTGAAGTTCACTTGTGGCCACAAGTGTTGGAGAAGTCTGTCCCGCAGGCACAACTACTCTTTTAATGCATTTTTGCTTCTCTCTGTTCTACCACTCAGTTATTTACAGACACCACTGCTGGTCGCTCCTGCAATGCAAAAAGGTCTAAATGAACCTGAGCAGTCACCAGCAATGCTGCACAAGAGTCCACAGTGAGAAATGGAGTGCACATCACATGGGGTGCAGTCAAAAACAACCAGCACATAATATTTCAACATTAAGTTTTTGGTGAAGAAATAACAGCCAAATTAAATAATCTGATCATTTAAAAGTATAGAGTTCCATAGAAAGAAAGTCATCAGGAAAAAAAAAAGAGCAAGAAAGCTGGAACAAAATCTGAAACCCCTTTCTTTTTTTTTTTAACTAAAAGTGAGAGAGTAGATGAACTGCAATGCCAGCATGTTCCAGGCAAGGCTCTTTTTTAATAAAACTCAAATTAAAGCACCTACCCTTTAAGAAGCATGAATAGGATATGTGGATGGGCACTGATGTATTCCACAGTAGGGCTGCGTGTGCCAATTTGTCTTCTCAAGATGTTGTTGAATATCTGGGAAACATCCTTTTTGCCCTGTTACAGAAGCAAAATATATCTTTGCTTAGAAAAACACGAGCAAACAACCATTTACTATATCAATTTAAAGTGCAAATGAAACTGAAATCAGAACGGGTCATCCTTTTTTTTCCTCCTGACTCTCTGCCTCATATTTGCTGTTTCTCCAATGTCACAGGAAGGCTTCCTCCTTCGGGCAGCTCTGATGGCTCCCGACTTCCCCACTCCCATTTGCACCGTTTTTTCCCTAAATGAAGGTGTGCATTCCTCCTACACTGCCACCCTGGCTATTTCAAATAGGAACATTAAAGCACATTAAAAGCAAGCCCCTACCCCGAGCCAAGCCTGCTGCTGCTGTGTGTGCTGTTAGTCCCATAGCCTCCAAATGTGAGTAACAGAGCTGGTACCAAACCACTGCCACACTGCCTACACTTAAAAAGCTAAAGCTTTTTATCAGTCCAGTGCAAACAACTCCAAGTGTGATTACATTTCTGAAAATCAGGGTTAAATTTAACCTGTGCCCATTATTTACCATGGAAAATTGAATAACTACAACCAATAAAATGGCTGCCTCACATGTGTGTCTCTGCTTTAATCAAAACTAAAGTCCTTCTCTTTTTCCTGATGTTGTGCTGTATGCATCCATCTACACAGTCACAGCTTGTCTCCAAATGCTTCCCTGTGCACACAGCTTTCCAGAAGGTCTTTCCAAATCATGTTCTGTTCAGTCAGAGGGCTCACCAATCCATCTTGCATTTGAAATCCACATCCTTCCCCACCACCTTCTCCCCTGGCAGAGCAGCCAGATTGATGTGAAGTTAAGGGAGGTGGGGGATGCTGCACTCAGGACCAGTAACCAAGGCACTGAGTCAACAGCAGGTCACTATGCACAGGGCAAGCTAAAGCAAAAGGTCACATGCTGATTGATCTCTCGTGGGAGGACAAACATTCCTTGGCAGAGAAATTATTGAATGTTTGAAGCCAAGGAGCAGATAGTTTCACATGGAGGAAAATTCCCTGGTTTCACCTCTACAAATAAATCAGTGCCGAGGAACACAAAATATTCTGCCTTCCTACTTGTTCCAGCCCAGCTGGCTTGGAGACTTGGAGACTCTGGGAATTAAACAGGAGAATCAAATCAGTGCAGGCCAGTCCATCTGCCTTTATCTGCAACACTTTCTTTGACCCTGGGACATAATTTCAAATAGGCTAATTCTGTATAAAGTCATCCATTCTCCCCTATCTTTACAACACCCATATCATATGCCTGCAATCCTGTGATCCCTATGGGCTTCAGCAGTTATTCCAAGATGAAAACAATTCAGGCAGAGAAGAGCTGTTGAAAGGGTGAGGTAAAGATGGCCAGAAATTAAGTGATCCTCTCTGCTTTGCCAAATTTTATATTGGTTACTCAATACTGTGTGCATTGCAGCACAATATCCATGAGCAGAGAGGAGATAGATACAGATATATAGATATATACAGATATATAGATATATATAGATATATAGATATATAGACATATAGAGAGATATAGGTATATAGATATATAGATATATAGATATATAGATATATAGATATATAGATATATAGATATATAGATATATAGATATATAGATATATAGATATATAGATATATAGATATGAGTATCCAATTATAGCTAATTTTCTAGAGATCAGTGACAGGGAAAGCCAGAGTTGATCTCCATGGGTTCTCCAGGAGGGAATGGAGGCAAATAGAAGGGAACCATGACAGATTTCCCTCACCACCTGACAAACATTAAAATTGTAGGAGTACTTTTGAAACACTCCTTACTTGGATCTGCAATTGAATTTTGCCTTATAATGAAATACATGTGGCCACTGAAGCACAAGATAAGGCAGCATGAAGAGAAAGTGGCTAGACAAGAACAAAAGAAACCTGCCAAGAATGCATTATTTAAATAAAAATTTGTATAATACCTATATCATAATTTAGCCCCTGTTTCAAGGCAAAGTAGGGAAAAGATTATAAAATCACCAGTCCTGGGCTTGTAGTTATTTACTGCCTATTTTAGGGGCTTTACAGTTTGTGAACCTTTAGGCTTACACACAGTAACATGTACATTTTTAGTTGACTTCTGTTGTTTGCACATTTGCCTCAGTTCTTTAAAGTTCAAAAATAAATTTCATATTTTACATTTCAGAAAAGCCCAGATCTTGATTCTGGGCTCCTGCCCAAACCTGACTTTAATGCCTCAAAACAATATCATCTCTGAAATTATATCTTGTTTGTTGAGTGGCAGAAGCAATAAACCTGTGTCTTCTATGGATGTGTGATGGATGTGTGATGGAAGTCTCCCCTACACTGTCTTTGAAAACACATCTTCAAAGGGAAGTTCAGCTGTGAAAAACTGGGATCAAAGTGGGCAGCAGGGTTGGTGAGGAGGACACAGGGAGTCAGGAAAAAACAGAGTAACATTATTGCCTTCAGAAATCAGATTTTCAGTAGTTTATGATTTGCTTTTTACCATTTCATACGGATCAAAAAATTAACTTGCATTTAATGTTACAGTGAGATGCAATTAATGTTACAGTGAGATGAAATTGCTTGTTCAATGAAGCAAGTTAAATACCAGCTGTAGCCACCAATATAACAAAATGGAAACAGAAAAGTTGATAAACTGGAAAAGTCAGTGGGAAGACATGAAAACAAAGCAGCACATGCTCTTACTGTCCTCTTGTTCAGTGATGATTGGTTTCTAGTGTTTTGTCCAAAGAACGTGTATAACAGCGTGGCTAAATGATTGGAAAGCTTTTGCAATGAATAAAAATATATTTTGCAATAAGAATTATGAGAATTGTTTGTAATAACAGCAATTCAACAACAAGTTAAGTATTTCATCCAGTGCTTGCATTTTAGGACTGTGTGTTTAATATGTTGATACAAAATTTTTCTCTGGCAAAAGCAGTACAGACTCTCATGTAAATAAAAAAATGCAGAAGTCTCCCTTCTGTGATTTCAGTATCTTCTCCTTCCCTCTTCTCCATTTCTATTAAAGGGTTTTTTAAGGGCTTGGTTGTTGGGTTTTTGAGTATTTTTGTAATTAGATATTTAACAGTAACCAGAGGAGGCACAGAGAAGTCAAAGCATTAAAAAAAACCCTTCTGAACTTAAGACCTGAGCCAGAGTGAGAGAATTCCACTAAAACTTTTCAAAAACTGATACATTTCATTTTCAAAAATTATTACAAAATAAATAAATCAGTCCTTGATCCTGGATTTACTGGCAGTAGGGGGTGGAGTGGAAAAAATGAAATCACCCATTTTCCTCCCTTTCATTCATTTACAAAATGGAAAGAAAATAACTTCTACACATGACTCCCACAAAAAGTGTCTCTGAGAGCATCAGATCTCTTTGAGAAGCTGATTTTTCCCTCCAGCAGCTACCTGTGCATTGGGTGCTGCTCCTGTTCCAGGCTCAGTGGTGGAGGTTTGGCTCCTGGGCTCGGGGGATTTCCCGCTAGTGGTTGGACACTTGTGAGGAAGTGGCCACAAAAATCATGGAACCCATACCAGCAGTTATATTCTTTTATTCTTTTAATTGAAACAGCTAAGTGGGGGACAGCCAAATTACCTTGTGACCTGCTGTCTGTTTTTAACATGTTTTTCAATTCCTTTCCTCTCAGCTAAACCATTTTAATTCTTTCAGTCTTTGTCATATGAAATTCTCCATGCTTCCAATTATTTTTATTCCATGTCCCTGAACCCTCTCTAATTTGGACACTCTTCAGAGACAGCAGGTAGCTCTATTAGCACTATCCCAAAGATCATCCCTGCAGTTTACAATGTTGGTCTTATACAGTATTCCCAGCACCATGTTGTATCTTGTTTGGATACACATGGAAATATTTCTTTATATTTTTTGTTTTAATTTTTAAAAATCAGATTTACTGCCAGTGTCCTCAGGACACCAACCAATCTAGAGCAGCAACTTTCTTCAGCCTGTAGAAAACAGTTTTGAATGCAATGAAATTATTTAAACTTCAGAAAAATATGGCTCTAGTCACTGACAGCACCAAGACCAAGGAGTTGAAAAAAGTTTATGAATGTTGACCTACCTCAAAATCTATCAGCTGCAGGTTGGCAATGAGCGTCACTAGAAGGCCACTGTTGTAGAGCTCTTGTGCCAGCTGGGCCACGATTTCTGTGGGTGGCTCTTTGTCTGTGGTCCCACACAGAATTTCTTTCATTGCTTGCAGAGATTTTGACACTTCCTCTGATGCCTTTTGCCAGCAGATAATGGGTTTTGTTTTAAAAAAATGAAACAGGAAAAAAGAAAAAGGTGTTCTTTTAAAAGGCATGCATTTCAAAACAAATGTTTCTAAATGTACTTACAATGATCATTATCTATTGCAAAATGATATCATAATTCTAGGTAATCATGGAGGCTGGAGCATCCATACTATACCCTGCAGGCCTTACACAAGATAAATTCAATTTATACATGACATACCACCATTTACAGACCATGAGTACAAAATAGGGCCAAGAGATCAATTACCAACCAGCACCAGTGAGATCCTTTAGCAGGTTTGGAGGCAGGCACAGCCCTGCAGAGGCAGCAGCAATTTCACTGTCGCTCCCCCTGTCCTCCCCAGTGGGCTCCACGGCACTTGTGGGGCAAGAGGCTCCAGATGAGGGTGCCAAGCCTTCAGGTGGCTGCTCCCACCAGAGGGGTGCTGCTGGGCTGCCTGCCCACCCAGAGCTTCCTGGTGGGCTGTCCCAGCTCCTCCGCTGGGAACCCAAACAAACACTCACAGCCCTGTGGCACTGCCTAACCCAGCAGGCAGCTGAACCCTGCACAGCCACTTGCTCACTCCCCTCAGCAGGATGGGGAAAGGAACTGGGGAGAGGAAATAAACTTTTAGGTTGAGATAAAGATAGCTTGATAGGATAGAAAAGGAAGGAAGAAATAGTAGCAGTAAAACAACAATAACAACAACAAAGACCCAGTGATGCACAGTGCAATGTCCAGCCAGCTCAGAGCAGCAGCCCTGCCCAGCCTCCCCCCAGCACTGTGTGCTGAGCACAATGCCATGAGACAGGGAACATCCCTTTGGCCCACTGGGGTCAGCTGTCCCAGCTGTGCCCCCTCCCAGCTCCCTGAGCCCCAAACCACTCTCTGGTGGGGTGGGCTGCAGAGCAGAAAAGGCCCTGACTCGGTGTGAGCACTGCTCTGCAACAACTAAAACATCAGAGTGTTGCCAACTTCATTCTTATCCTAAATTCCAAACACAGCACTCTACCAGCTACCAGGAAAAAAAAAAATTCACTTTATCTCAGCCAAGGTTGACAGCTTCACATTGCCTCATCTCATTTCTCCTCATCAGGTGTGGTTTGAGCCAGCATCTTCCACATGGGATTTGTTCACTGAGCACACAGGCCTTCAGCCTCAGGTTGAGAAATTTAAATGAAACAATTTGCTTTAGTAAAGCTCCACAGCTGCTACCAAGTGAAGTAAAATAGATCTTTCACATCTTTTGCTCCCACCTAGAGTATACTAATCCTGTGCAATGTTTCAGGTACCTAATGTAGAGAATGAACCAGAATTGCCAAACCTTGACCAGCAGGATTGCAAAAGGGAAAGGAAAGAGCCATGCCTGTAAACAGGTAACAGCTCAGCATTCATGCAGTCAGCAGGTGAAAATCAGATGTGAGTGATAATACAGATTCCCAGGGAAAAGGGCCACTGGCTACAGCATGGCAGCTCTGGCTCACACTCTCCTCACAGCTATGCTCCACTTTGAACCAATAAAGACTCTGTGGAGGAAAGGAGTAATTTTTTTTTCATGTGGATGTGTATGCTGTAAATCCCACCTGCTCCAGCCACGGGGCTATGGAGGCAATGGCTCCTTCTGTGTCGGGTTATATTTAATACACACATCACCTGCAGCAAGGCTGATTGGATTCTTTGGCAGGGAGTGGGAAGGAAGTAAGGATCAGGTCTGAAAGCAAAGCTGAGAATGACAGCAAACTGCCAGGCAGGATGCTGAAGACAGCATTTCACATATTTGAAAAACCTTGACTTGGAGTTAGCCTTTTGTTAGCATAGCAGGTGGGAAAAAAATCAAGACAAACACAGAAAACCCAAGAGTGACTTGTAAAAGCTGACTGGAAATCAATGGATGTTCAAAGCCACATCAATAACTTCAATATATCTCTCACATACATTGAAAGGAAAAACATCATGCTTTCAAATACCACCCCATCAATCTGCACAACATAACCCCACTGTGCTCTGAAGAGGCATCTCCCACCTGCTGCTGATCTCCCAACATTTTCAATCACAGATTTTATTCAAATTAGTGAATAAAAATGATACAAAAAACCTGGAAGTCTTAAAAAAAAAACTAAAACCAAAACCAACCACACCAAAAAGCAACTTTTACATTGCAGCTACCTGGAAGATTTAAGCATTGATTTTGCACAGCATAAAGAACTGCTCTCCCCCAACCTCTTTGTACCTACTTGCAGTTTTCTCCTGGTTGAGATAGGTCAGCATGGGCAGTGTG
This sequence comes from Melospiza georgiana, assembly GCF_028018845.1. Classification (NCBI taxonomy): domain Eukaryota; kingdom Metazoa; phylum Chordata; class Aves; order Passeriformes; family Passerellidae; genus Melospiza; species Melospiza georgiana. Next base: position 54,471,932 of record NC_080431.1, read on the forward strand.
TAAACGAGCATGACTGTGTGATAACTTCTAACAGCAGAAATCTTGATGTTCCTTGCCATCACTCAGCAAAAGAGCCTATTTTTACCTCAAATGTTAGTCGTGTGTCACTTGAGATATCCCACAGAGTACAGATGGGATTAACAACAGGGGCTCTATCTTAGAAACTAAAGCTCTAAATCTTTATAAGAGCTAGGGAAATATTTTCATTTCAAAGGCAAAGCCCATACATTTTTGGCTTTCCACCCTTTCTGCTGGGCTGGGTGTGAATATCTCTGGCATTCTGTAGTTTAAAAAAACCATTAATAACTTTCCTTTCAAGTATAAGCAGTCCTTTCTGATATGTACAAAAAAGCTCTGCAGGACTTAGCTTTAGGTTTAATTCTCAAAAAGGAGGCAAAAAAGAGCAATGTGAGAAAATGAAGCATAGAACACTGGGGCTGGTGGACAGAAGTGGCCACCACAGCTGCATTTCTGTAATCACCTGCCATCCCATCCACTGTCTCCTCAGCTTTCCCACATGCAATTTACATTTCATGTGCCATTTCCTCCCCCTTCACAGCCACTCCATGGTCTGTGTTTTGATGTGCAACTCTCCACCAAAAGTTATTCACGGTCAAATCTAAGGACTGCTCCTCAGTGGATATCCCTCACAATATATCTGGAGGAAAACCATAATCCCAAACACAGATTCTTAAATTAACAGCCTTCATTTTGACATTTCCACTTAATCTCACAGCAATTTTAGAATAATACTTTAAGTACATAAGCACTGTTTCTGGGATGGAAACTTTCTTAATACTCAGAGAAAAAAGGCATTCCAAGATCCAAAGACCCAACATCTGTCCAAAACAAACAACAAAGCACATTTATTCACTCAAATACATGGAAAATACAAGATGACAGAAACATATCTGCATGAAAAGTCAGACCAGTCCTGAGCCTCTTTAGGAAAAATTGCAAAAACCAACAAAAAGCTTCAGCAAGACATCCTCACCCCAGCTGTGTCACAAACAGAATTTCAGTGACAAAAAATAAAAAGGATTCACTAGAAACCCCTAATTCTGACTTCTATGCTATTTTTTCTTTTCAGTGGCAAGAGCAACAACAGCAAAGTGCTGCAACCATCACTCCAGCAGAAGTTAGAGTGCAAAAGAAACAATTTCATGAAATATCAAAGCATTTCAGCCATTTGCCTCACTCTTGCAATTAGGCACAATCTTATTTCCAGCAGATTTTCCTTTACTCCCTTAGGTACAAGTCCTTTCCATCATGACTGAATTTATGCCATTATATCTAGAGAGGCTCTTGTGAATAGAGAGGAAAAAAGAAGGCAAGGAGAAAACTACACACATAATCCTAAACAGAACAGCTTATACTTAGACAAACTAATGTCAAAAGTGGAATATGCTGAACTTTGGACAATCAGAATTTGCAGGTAGGGACAAAAAAGTGAGATTGAAATGCAAGCTGATTCCCAGCACACACAGATGAGTATTGCTGTGCCTGCCCAGGTGACAGGATGTCAACCTCCTAAGCCAAGTTTCTGGTCTTTCCAATAAGAACTGACTCTGCATCCACAGAATGTAGTTTATAATGGCCATCAACCCACAAGAGGTTTTGAGGTCCATTTTGAAAGACAGGATTTTGTGTAAATGTTGAAATCTAACAATCCTTGGGTTACTCTGCCAACCCTACTGGACTAGATGATCCACAACAGCCTTGAATGTGGAAAACAGACAGCATAGATAAACCTGCATAACTTCTCTATGTTAAATTATAAATATGTTCAACATCCCCTCCTCATAAAGCTGACTTTTTGTCAGTTTTTATGTGTCTTTCTAAACCTACCAACAGCTTCAACCAGAGCTGGAAATTTTATAAGTTGAAGATTTTTGTCTTGGTTTATTTTCCTCACACATCAAAGTTTTGTCACTGTTGACATAACGGGAACATAACAGAAAGAAAGGAGCTTACAGAAAAATGATTCCCTGAAATTCGATATGAAAAAATCTTCCCTGAAAGACTGATTGATCTTCAAGTGTGGGATAGGCTGTGGAGGGGAGAAACACAAGAATATGGCAAATAGGCACATACAGGTTCTGTCTGTGTACCTAGCACATTTCCAGCTCCAAAATCTCTCTATAAACTGTTTCTCTCTTGCACAGCAGCAGACAGTAACGCACAGAGATGCCTGCCAGGGCCATGTTAAATACTCCAATGTGTGATTCAGTGATCTGCCAGTACTCCATGCTATATATTGCAACTAAAAGCATAAAGCTCCTTGATTTGGTCTTATCTGGTTTAAAAATATTCTCACTGTGTGATTCAAACCAATTTTTCTCCTAAAAAGCAGTGCCAATGCAGCTCTCTCTACATGGAGGATTCCCAAGAAAAGCCATTAGCAGAATCTGAATCAAGCAACCACGTAACCTCAGGATCACCCCAACTGACTTATTCTTGATGCAATTTCATGCTGAATGGATCTGCAGGGACAAACTGTGGGTATTTTGGATCAGGAGGCCTGATGTCTGTTATTTAGCAAAACATTACGGACCTGTACTCAAGGAAGCTGGCAAAGACAATTTGGGCAAGCAAGCACAGCAGGGAAACGCCTTTTACAAGGATGTATGATCAAATGGACAAGACAGGTTTGCCCCACCTGGACATAAATTCCTTTCCCACTGTTAAGGCTGCACTTTAGACAGAACTAAAGGTTCTGAAGGTCCTTAAAAATAAAAGCAACCAGAAGAGACAGGTTTAAACTCTTGGCACCAGAACCTGATAGTATCTGGAGTTTCTCCCACCTCTAGAGCAATAACAGGCCTTAGCAGAACAGGGAAGCTGAAACATGAAACGCTGCACAAAACCCCAGGACACACAGAGCTAGGGGGAAGGGGTGCCAAACCCTTCTTATCTCATTCCCTTGGTTTCAGTGTGCAGCATGAAATGGAAAGCAATTTTGCAACTGGCAGCTGCAGAATCGCATCCATGGGTATTCACGTTCCCGGCAGTCACGCAACTGTTCTTCCATGCAAATGCACACAGAGCCCTCTCATGCACCTCATCTCACACACCAGTCCCCAGAGCTCTACCAACACAGCAGCCAGCAAGGTGAGCAGCAGCCAGGAATGGCTTCCTTGTTGCTATGTAAAAAAGCAGGATTTATTGATAGAAGTATTTGTTCCAGATATCTTGAAGTCTTTTAATTGTAGCCTTAATAAAATGCTGCTCTCCTGACCCTTGTGAACAGCACCAAATTTGTTACAGCACGTGGAGATGAAAGAGAGGACAGCTTGCAGTGACCTACCTGAAGGAGGAGTCTCGTTAGAGAGATTTAAGTGAGAGGGGCAGAAGTGTGACACTTCAGGTTATTTTTACATCTCGCTTCACTGTGCTTCTGAGCACTGACTGAAGGCACTGCAGACTGCAGTTCTGCCTGACAGGAAAGCACTCAGCACAGTGCTCTGAACCTGCTCTAATGCATTTGGGGTTCATTTTCCACAATAAACCCTTGTCTTGGATCAGCTATACCAGAAACTGCAAATCTTTCAGCCCATCTAGACCACATGCAAAGATTACACCAAGTTTCAACCAACCTCAGATCCGTTTGTTGCGCTAAATTAAAAGCCTGTGACACTTGGAAGGCTTTTGCTGCAGGGCAGGTTCAGAAAATGTTACCCAACCTGTAGGCACCACAGATGGCACTGAGTCAGGCTGCCACACCCCAAGGTGTTTGGTTAGCAGCGGCAGGGCCATGTGCTCAAGGATGTCCTTCAGTGACAAACTGGATGCCACCCGCACTGCTTGGTGCTGACTGGGCCCAGCAGCTGAACACAGGGCTTTGAGAAGTCAGGCTGTCACACCCCTTCTTTTGTGAGCTTGGTCAGGCACCCTTTCTATCAATGTTCCTTTACAATAGCCATCAACAAAGACACGACGACACACCAGCAATAAGTGAAGCAGTGTGACCAGAGCGTCACATGCTGTCCATTCTTCCCCAGGTTCAGCAGGTGTGGCCTCTGGGTATTATGGCTTCTCCTCATCCCTACTTACATGCATCCTCCAAATGCTATAGGAGTTTGTACCAGAAAGAAGAGAGCCTCAGCTCTGAAGGCTTTCTTTCTTATGTATTTAAATACTTTCCTGCTTTTCTAGGTAGTTCCAGAGTGGACATTTCTCATTAAATTCAAGGACTGATCGATTCTACATAACTGAGATTAAATTGTAATGACATTTATACAATACTGCAATAAAACTTAATTAATTGTTCTTCACCACATCAAAGCCCAAACAGGATGTCAGCAATTGTATATGCTTGAAGAACACCTTATTTCCTTTCAGATGTTGTAAGAGATGAGGATTATTGACAAAGAACATTTTAGTCCACTTTTCCAGCTCTGTCTTACTTAATCTCCCAATTATTGCATTAAACTTGCCAGTGCTGCAATCCCTCGTTTAAAATAGATATTATTTTTTAAAATCTGTAAAAACAAGGTATTAGAAAGAGCACTTCAGAAGAAAAGGAGAGCCAGATGTGCTGGCGCTTCTCAACCTGTGGTCTATCAACCATCAAAATGTAGCTGAGAAAATGGCAGAGCTTTAAGCACACATATATCCATGCAAGCAAACAAACAAGAAAGCCTACATAAAAAAATAAGAACCAAACATCAAAACTTAACCTATTTTTTCAGCTGGGAGTGTTAAAAAAGCATCAGAAAGCACTATGGCAACACAACACATTAATAGTTTCAAAAAAATTAGACACATGGAGAAAGTGGGTCAAATTCAATCCTTATCTAAGGAGACAGATGCTAGTGAAGTCAATAGAGTTTAGCTAAAGCTTGAATGGGTACTATTCCATGAATAACAAAAAGCATCATGAAGGAAGAGTGCAAACCTCTGTATATTATGTGTGCATGTGGAAATGCCTCAGAAAATATGTATAATTTCCTTTACACTTACAACTGGCTTCTCTGCATTCTGTCTATCAAGTTATATCCTCTACCCTCTTCCCATTGCCTGAGAAGTCTTAACTGCTGTGCTGCAAAGTTCCCTCTAGCTGTGCACTCCATACCTTGGCAGGAATGATCCTTTCTGCAGTATTTAAAAGCATCCCCTCTAAGACACAGATGGTTCCTGATGAAAGTTGCACAAAGTTGTATTAGAAGCATCAAGCCCCTTTCTGTCTGACCTTGTGCCCTCCTGGCTGCCTATGGCATCTTCACCTCATACTCACAATTTCTCAGCTGGAAAGGAAAGGCGGTTTTCTGCCAGCCCTGCAGTTAATTCAGGCTTTGTCCCACTTCTCTGACAATTCTGCCTGTATTAGCAGCTTTTAGCTGTCTCAACCCACATACCACATTGGCTGTACTACAATAACAGCTTAATTGTCACAGGATAAATCTTCTTGTTTAAGCATCTGAAGCAAGTCCTAGTTGGAAACTACTTAGCACGCAAAATCAGGGATGCTCTGGAGTTGTACCCTGGAAGTACAACTGGGAACTTTGGTTTTATGGTGAGGCATAACAATACTCTTTTAGTTCTTACAGCAGACTAGGAGCTAGAAAGCTGAAAAATTGGACGGCCCTGAGTCACAAACTTCCCAGGTCACAGGGCTACAGGGTCCAAACCCAGCTCTGAGACATCCAGGGTCTCTGGCTCTTGCAGTAGCTAAACCTCTAGGCCCTTTCATGAAAGTTTGACAAATTTCTTCTCCCTCCAGAAATCAAATTTGAGGTAGAGTTAAAAACCTTGCTAGGTTTCCAAGAGCACAGAGTACAGCACTGTGCTTTGTTTCTCTTTGCTTTTGTTTTCAGTTGTGTTTCTCCAATTATTCTCATGAAAAGACATTACTCATTAGCATTACTGAGTATATTTTGAAAACCTGCGGGCCACTGAAAGTCTTCCCATTGTCTTTTCTTCTCCAACTCAAACTGCAAACAGAAATGGCATTACTAAGCTCACAAACCTGAATGGATAGCAGCAGGTGTGATAGGGCTGGGTGGTTTTGCAAGAGCTGTATTTTTCCTGCCAGTTTTTAAAGTTTATCACCATCTCAGTAGTAAAGACAGTTCTTATGATTTACTTCCATAAACTCAGGAGAATAAATTTAGCTATTTTCTTTAACAGGTATTTATTTCAGGACAGCTCAGTGAAACACTTCAGATGAAAGGCAGAACTGCCAAGGAGTCTCTAACCTTTCCTTCTGCAAGGAAAAGGACGCTATGTGCTTCCTTGACATTACAGTACAAAGCCCTGAGTCAACAGGCCACATAAGCTTAAACCAACCCAAAAAAAGGCTTTCCTCACCTTCTGTCTTGCTGCTGAAGGGACTGCCTTGTCCCTCTCTCTCCTCTCCCCCAATCACCCCCATTCACCCCAGGAACAGCCTCTACCCCATAGCAAAGAAGTACACAAAAACTAAGTGAAAATCAGCCTCTTCCTGTAAAATAGGCACCACTGAGCTCATGAGCTGTTTCCATTCTAACACACCAGGGAAGCATTCTGTATCTTTTGCTCTGGGAGGAAAACACACACCAGCTGTTCTGACTTTCACAAAAAATTTACATTGAGCACTCAGTTTTCTAAGAAGTCTGAATTTCTCCTTGTCACTGACACCCAAATATACAAACCAGCTCAAAGCCAAAAATTCTCAAAACCACAACCCTGAGGAGTCACTCTGCAGAGCAGATCAAAAAGAAATCCAAGTATGGAGCATCTGCTTTGAAGGTCTTCTTTAATCAGGCTCCAAAGGATGAATTCAGCAGGGCAGAACAGATTCTGCAGATTTATTTAGTTACTTTTTTTATGTTTTAGTTCAGAGTCAAATTCTCTCCATTCTCAGGTTACTGAAGGTATTTCAGAATGAAACATCAAATACTAGAGACCTCCCAGAAATCCATGTGACTTACCTTAGGTAATTAACACGCTCTGAGCTACTCGCTTTGAACCAAAAAGTTTCAAGAGGATTTCACTAAGGGTGCAAAGGGCTCCATGCCTACTTTTTGGGTTGGGTTCGTTTTCATACAACTTCCTGCACAAGGTGGGGGAAGCACAACATGCACACATGCAAAAATCAGCTCCATGGAAAATGTATCAGTGTCCCTTATCAGCTATTTTTGCTTCCACTGAAAATCACTTTTAACTTAAAGTTAGTCTGTTGTTAACTGAAACCATATATTTCCATTACAGCAATAGTGTAGAGGGCCAGAGTCTCAGATGCAAAAAATAAAAATAAAAAAAATTTAAAATTTATACGAGCTCAAATTGCTAACTGGGAGGATTTTGTGTGTTGCATGTTACCTATTAAGTGGTCACTGGAAAAGCAGCAAAAGTAACTCGAGTCTGTGTCATGGAATTAGAAGAGAGCAGTAATATTAATAAAAGCCCAGCACTATAAATAGAAAATGAGTAGCACACCTCTTTTAGGAAGCACTGGCACCCAGAACATTAGAAAGGATGAACAGAGTGAGATCTCTTTTATACACATCTGGACACATACAGCTTTCCTGGTTTCTGAAAACAGTGTGCATCAGAAGTAGAGTTTTTCTCTGTGGGTACCTACACATTAATTGGCAACCTCATTTGTTATCCTGCTAACACCATTAACAGTACAATAGCTTTCACACAACCTTCCAAGCTGTTTTGCTAGATTCATCTCTGTATAAAGTAGTGGGAGATCACCCTTTGTTTTGGCTGAGGCTCCTGGATCTCAGCATTTTCTGTCTGAGCCCCAGATTTTATGTATTTTATTTATGCAAAAGCCCCCTGATTTCAGCAGAACCATTCAAACACACAGCTATATCCACAGCAAGCACTCACAGAACCAGGGCAGTGACCAAACACAATGTCATTCCCATTATTCTGCTGTTCTCCCAGCACAAAAACCTTTTTGGTCTTCTACAACGTTACCTCATACCTTGTCTGTCTTTTTTTCTTGTTTCTCCAATATGGCCATGTTTTCTTTCAGAACTTTCACAATCTCAGCAGGATTTTTGTGCGATTTACTAAACAAAGGCATGGTCTTCCTCCACCTGGCTTTCTTCCTTCAGGATAGAAGAGGACTGCCTTAAATCAAACAACAAGCAAAAACAGCTTTTAAGGCTTATACAAAAACACAATAAAACACACATAGACACTATGAACAAGAAAAGGTTGCACCTCATGCACTACACTTTGCTTCAGCCTACCAGTGGAGCAGTGAAAGTTCTCATGTGTAGTTCTTGCAAGTTCATTGAGGATTCACAAGCCACCATTAGAACATGAAAAGCAACTACTCAGCACCTGCACAGGAGCTGGATGCTTCCTGCAGGGAGCTCTGACCTACAGGTCAGCACTCCAGCAAGTCCATGCCCATGCCCAATGTGTTTTGGACACTGCACATCCAGCAGGCTACACTGGATTTCACATATGGGTTTCTGTCAGACTTCACCAGCTCCATCACAGGGCAGAAAACCAACTGTGGGTGACAGCACACCAAAAGCACCCTTTGTTTAAAGCATTGCAAAATGTAGTCCCAGCTTCTCCGCCATCTCTCCTTCTTCTTCCATTGCTTTGCTTTGTCAGCCTAGGGGATCTTGAGAGGAAATTATTTAAGCTATCCCCTAAGTCTGACAGACTTCAAGAATCTGTGGGTCAGATCTCACTTGTGTAGAACATTGCCTGAGTTAAATAAAGAAGAGAGGATCAGCCCCAAATATAAACACAAACATATTCATTACATTCAAATGACAGACTGAGCATTTTAATGAAAATGGATTGTTTGTTTAATATGAAATGTTCTTCTTCTGTATGGTTAGAAAGGCAAATACTACATCACTGTATTTATACATGAAAGAAACCAAGTAGCTCAGTTTCTGCTTAGGCTGTGAATTCTTATGGGTTTTGCTGAGGGTCCAATACAAAGATCTATTGAAGTCAATGACTGACTACAGATGGGAATATGTTCTGGTTAGAAGCCCAGCACTGTTCTGGACTGCATTCCAGTTTGTACAATAAAAAAGAGGTAAAAGGGGAAAAAAAAAAAAAAGAACAAAAAGCAAAAAATTATCTCAAACTTTCATCTCCTTCCACAACACAATAAAATCACAATTCCTCCACACACATATTTGTAAAATTAGTTGTGAAAACATAAATACACACACAAACTACTTCAATCCCATTATTCACCAAGATTTGCTGTTGAAAAAAAGCTTTATATGAGAGGTTTCAAACAAGAGAACTACAGAAACACAATTCGCACAGTTTTAAAAAAACCCAGTGGTCCCAAAGAACAAACTTCTCTCATGCTTCATTGTTACTATGGGCATAGTACAGAATCCATCAGGAAATATGATCCCATTTGAGACATACATCCATGTGTTACTAATCCCCAAATAACCTATGGAATTAATACTCAGATTGGGCATACATTCTATTGCAACTATAAATAGTAACCATATAGAACAGCCAAGTACGAAATGAATTCAAACTTTAAAAGCAAAATCTATACAGACTTTGTCCTAATATCTTATTAAAATAATTTCAAAACACTTCTGTAGAGTATCTTTACAAGAAGAGTTTCCATGACACACAGGAAATCTTTTTGAATGTCTTATTTAAACCAAAAGCTCTTTTACAGTGTCCAAAATAGGTGAGTTTGTATATAGCTTCTCATTTGTTGCTAGGTCAGTTTTACAGGGATATTTTCACATTCAGTGCCTGAAACCTCTCGACTTTTGAGTTCCCATTTTCAAGCTCCTCACGGTCCTGCTCAAACTCATTTTTATTTCTCCAGCTTTGGCTACATGACCTTCACCGCTCAGCAGAGCTCCCAGCTGCAGAGTCCTGCTCCCATGCAGCTCAGAGGCGCAGGTTTTGGCAGCACCAGTCACCAGAGCAGAGTCTCAGCCTGACAAGGTGCAAGGCTGAAGCCTGGGTGCACTAACAAGTCACCCTTTGGGGCACACACAAGCACTGACACAGACTGTGATGACAGAATTACACAATAAAGTTGTTTAGGTGCTGCTAGCAAGCGCCAAGCACTCTGTATTCCCAAATGTGGTGCAAATAGAAGATTAATAATTCACAATACACTTTGAGAAGGACCTTATTCTGCATGTTTTTATTATCCTGAAGGCATGGCATGAGCATGTGATGATGCAAGAGACACAGAGTCTGAAATCAGGAGCTTAACAGGCAAGTTGCATTTCAGAAAAGAATTCTTTTCATCCAGGGTGGGACAGGTATATTCAGATTGCTAAAGTCATCCCTTCATCTTTTCCTCTCAGAAGTCTTCACACAAAGGAAAGAAATGGGGGAGATAACTTGATTTTTTAAATTAAGAGCTCATGAGCTTAACGTTCTGAGATTTTTAAAAACTGAAGTTCACATTTCTAACAGAAATGCTAACAATAAACTATTTTTTCCTCTCAAAAGTAACTTACATGGCTGTCTAGAGTAATGTGTCTGCATTTCAAATAATCACTAATTTTACCATAGAACCAGCACTTTTCCACTGCACAGTTCCAGTATCACCAGCAAGTCACCAGAGCACTGCTCAGTGATAAAACACCATTTTTTCCCACTACATTCCCTACCAGCAGCTTAATCACAACAGCAAAAACACCAATAATAGGGCAGAAAGGGACTCAAGAAACTGTTTAATTCATTGTTCTGTTGAACAGAGCCAAGTCTCTGCATTACTTCATTAGATTACCAAGTTTTAGATACAAAGCAAAGAGGGAAGAGCCACAGATGTGCATGAAATAACATTTTTGGATTCATCCCTTTTCAGGATACAGTTTTTAACCAGGCAAAAGATGATCATCACTTCAGAAAATGCATCCTGGCAGCTGCAGAACCTTTTGGTTGCCCATGCAGGAATCTTCTAGGGGGACACAGCTATCTTCTAGCTGCTCACAACTACAGGCAGAAGCACATGGGGGTGAAGTCACTCTGCTGAGATTTGGGAGTTGTATTCCTTAGCCTTATGGCTGGCCATCCAATAAGGCAAGTGGCAAAAGGAGGACTCCTCTCCTCCAGCTTTGCTCCCCATGACTGGAGTTTCCAGAATCAAAGAAAGCACAAGCTCTTATTAAAGAATCTTTTATCACAGCTGGGCATTCCTGTCCTGTCCTCCTCTTTGTACCAGCCCTCTGCTCTCTAAGCTTTTTCTTGGAAGGTTTTCTGTTCAGTAGAGGCACTAGTTTGGTTTAGAGGCCCTATTAGTTACATCGCTTATTTTCAGTATGATTTTTGGAACTTGTTTTTTTCCATGCACCTAGTCCTCTGTCAAGGTTGCTTGAAATTTCACAGTAAGTTAAAAGTTACCATGAGAAAAGAATTGGGATGAGAAGTGGACAGTGTGACCACATAAGCCCCATTCTCTCAAGAAATCAGTCTAAAAATAACTTAAAAACTAAGATGAATGACAACTGAAAAAAATGCAGCACAGGCTCACCAAAGGTAGCTCATAGAATAATGCCTTATAAACATATTTTTAACAGAGAAAACAGAGTAGAATCCATGTATCTAATATGGAAATGCACCAATTTGAGTACAGTACCAAAAAATTAGTTGAAGAAGAAAATTATTGTGTCATTTGACTGAGAAGGCAAGAGCAATCTGTGGATGGGATCATATTTAGAGAGGCACAGGAATTAAGAACCTATCAAAAAATTGTGGTTACTGAAAATAGAAAGATATTATCAACACATTACAGGACTGGAATATCATTACCTGGGAAACTGGATGGAGTCAAGAACAAAGGTAATACAAATGGGATAAAAGTTAAGAGTAGAAGGTATCAGATAATGCTGAATGGTAGATGAGACACAGTTTGTAGATGTTGCAGATCCTCAGAAACATTCAAGATCAGATTGGACAGGACTCTGAGCAACCTGATCCAGTTGAAGACCTCCATGACAGAGGGAATTGGACTAGATGACCTTTAAAGGTTCCTTCCAACCGAAATCATTCCAAGAATATCTGCTTCAAGCTGAGGACTTGCCATGAGAAATGATGAAAGCAAGCAGCTGGTGACATATACAAACACACAAGTACTTTACAGATGTGAGAAAGACAGATGCAAATTTGTGATGAATCACAAAAATAATGGTCAGTTGAAATCCAAGGGTATCTATGCCTTTGTACACAGTGTTGATAGACCTTCATACAGAACACTGTACACCCAGAGTCAAGTAGAATCAACAGAGGTTAGAGTGGGTGGAGAGAATCACACTGGATGGGCAGAAAAATGGGAAGACCAGCGTGTCTTGGAGGCTAAAGGTGCTCACCTTCGTAAGTTTAGAATAAAAATACAGAAAAGCTGAAAAAAGTTATTTCAGCTTAAATAACAATAACACTTTATTTATGCAGAAGCAAATGGCTAAAAACTGCTGATGTATAAACTTCAGCTGGAAATGTAAAGGTTTCCACCCATTGGAGCTTTGAGGTTTTGAAATGACCTAATCTACCAGGCACACTACAGAGCATCTGTTCATAAATTTTTGACAGGGCTGTCTGGCAGCAAGGGACAGGACTGAATGAACCCCTTTCTTTCCCACTTTCTAGGAAAACTTTTCCATCTAATGGTTATTCAACATATGTTTTCATAACATCAAAAATGGATTGTGGACACTCCTGAATTCATAATGGAGAACCAGCCAACTTGTGAAACATTTAGTTTTGATGATGTTATTTCAATGGTGCTCTTGAGAGCAGCTTATGAGACCAAGGAAAGAAACAGCTGTATCCTACCAGACCAACTCTCCTGGTCTCAGAGATTGCCTCTCCCAGCCATGAGGAAAATGCCTTGGCAGTGCTGTAGGAGGAAATGAAGTTTCCTAAGCCTGCTGTTTCCATCAGTGTGAACATGACATTTCAGACACCAGAGTTGGAGTGTCCAGCACATTTTAGAAACTCTACTTTTACAAAAGTACTTCATGGAATACCATTCCATCTATGTTTGGGAGAAAAAAATGGCACTGATTTTATGTTAGATAAGCCATAGAAACACCAAAAGGAAACAATAATTAACCACTTTCTAAATGTCAGCCTGTTTCTATTCAAGTCAGGAAAAAAAAACCACACAGACCAAAGCAGTGAATTGAATCCAGAGCTGGATGTGGTTTACAAGACATGACTTTTAGGGTATTCAGTAGCTTGTCAAAGTAGCTTGCCTTCATATTGAGGCCATACAGTCTCTCACAGGTCTCCAACTCCCCACACATTCAACAAAGATGGAAAACACAATTTCAAAAAACCTATCTACCTACTTTTATTCTGTCTCCTCTGCAAAGGGAGAAGCTGAAACACAGAGAGATGACAAGACTTACCCAAGGCCACAAACAAAAAAATCAGTGGCTGTGTCAGGAATGCAACCTAGATCATGTGACAACAAAGCCGACACTTTATCAGGCTTCAAAATATCTCTTCTGCCAGTTTATCTGCTCATAAAGAGAATGTACTAAAAAAAAATTCAGCACAGCTATAAAGTACAGAAAGAGATCTAGGTCTGATTGTAGGCACTCTCCACAATTTCTCTGCTTTTAAGTCAAATGCTTCCTCAAAATATCATAGTGCAACTGAACTTGGAAGCACAATGAAAGAAAAATGCACACAGCAACACCACTCTGCTCAGCAGCCCATCCCACTATGAAGTGACTCAGTGAAGCAGCTCAGTAGCAAAGGCTTCTTCCTGCCCACAACAGCAAGAATGGAAGAGAGCACGTGAGCCCATCCATGCACTCTTTGCAGACACTCCTCTGGACAAAACATTTGGTCTCCAAAAATAAATGAGAAAAAAATTTTCCTTCCCATGGAGTATCAGACATTGTCTTGCCTTAGCTCCCAACCTTCATCAAGTTATTGATCAGAATCAAAACACTTCAATAACTCATATCGTGTGAGAGTTTCCGGAACAGAAAAAAAGACCTTCATTTCCCAATCACTGCAGTGTGCCCATGACCCACATAGGTCCTGGTCCCCAGTTAGAACACTTTCTTCATCATTTTGTCTAATTCAGTCTCCACATAATGGAAGAGGTCCTCATTTCTCCCTCCTGCCACATTTGGGAAAGCTGTTGCAATGACAGAGCAATATCTTCAGACCAGGAGACGGAAGCCCCCATGTGTGGTGAGCACCCAGAGAAGCCCAGTGCAGTCTCCTCACACAACCCACGTTTTACTTGATATGCAGAAGGAATCTAGGCTATGGAACAAGCAACTACTCTGCAAATTCTCCTTATGAGTTGCAAATTTTGGAAGGTACACTGCAAATGAGACAAAAGATTACCAGAAGATGGGACAGTTTTGTGGTTAGGGTGAATGAATGCCATCCATCTCTGCTTGGCAACTTGATTTTTCTAAAAACTCCAGAATTTACTCATCATAAGCTTTGATGTTGCCTACTTGTTGCATTACCTGAAATGAAGAGGGATATTAGCTGAAACTTCACCTGAACACACAAAACATCACAGTAATGCCTACCATCACCACACATGTCATTTTTTTAGCAGATGGTAAGCATCCTGAAGATCAGACTGGCAAAAGAAGTAGGCAGCTCTGCCCTTAATCTGATCACCTCTACAGAATGAGAATAATAATATCACACCATTGTTCAATTCTGTTATAAAACTGAAGGCACTTACGGTGATGCTCCCCTCAAGTGCTATGATGTAGCTCTAAGGAAGCACTCAAAAAAATTATTAACTCTTTTTATCTGAGTGCTTGAATGCCACTTAAGTAAAAAACAATTAAAAAAACCCCTATATATACAGTCTTTCAGCAAACACAGTGGATAAAATTAAACACCAAAAAGCAGTCTGGTCACTGAGGCACTCTATTTTGATAGATGCTTTGTTCTGTGATGGTGACACCCTGCCCCACATGTATTCCCATCCCTACAGCCTCTGTGGGAGCCATTCAGCTGTTGCAGGGCCACATGGAGAGCCAGATCAGTGAAGTGACCCAGGTTAACAAGAAATAGCCTGCTGGGGAAAAAAAAAAGGTTACAGGTTTCCAGTCCAGTTCTGCCCAGACAGAGTCTAGGGCTGTACCAGCACAAGAGGGAAAGAAGGGAATGGGAAGAGGGTAAGGCTGCTGGAGCATATGCTACAGCTCAGATGTTCACCAACCATACCCAGAATGGGGCAGTGATGATCATAAAGGGGGTATAAATGTGTGGCAATGCAAACAAAATACTAATCATAGAATAGTTAGTGTTGGAAGGAACCATAAAGGTCATCTGGCTCCAAGCGCCCTGCCATGGGCAGGGACACCTTCCACTAGACCAGGCTGCACAGAGCCCCATCCAGTCTGGCCTTGAACATTTCCAGGGATGGGGCATTCACAGCTTCTCTGAGAAACCTGTGCCAGTCTCATCACCCTCACCATAAAAGATTCCTTTTTAATACCTAATCTAAATCTATCATGAGTAGGGTACAGAGAACAGAATTGAAGTTAAGGACATTTTGCTACCTTGTGTCCTTTTATTGGAAGTCCTGTGTTTTCACATCCACTATTATTATTATTATCATTATCATTATCATTATCATTATCATTATCATTATCATTATTATCATTATTATTAATTTATTACAAAACAGCATTTGCACACTGCAATGCCAGGTAACATTCAGATTCTCACCCATGCAGAACTGGCATCCTGTGGCACCATACTCACACCACCACCATTTATGTGTATCACAGGATCACATAGGCTCTCCCTGTCATGCTAATGAACTAGCTAGAAGTGGTAGGTTATTACTTCACATTCAATAAAACTAGAAGTATACAAGAGGTTTTAGAAATATACAGAGTTTTTACAGCCACCAAATTTGCAGGATTGATGAGTCAAGAATATTTGGAATCCCAATTTGCATTTGCTACCACAGAGACCTTTAAAACCTAAAGGATTAAGAATTCAGTTCCATGCCTAACTGTAGTCCATAGCAAAACTCCCACAAAGTCAGTCATGCAGAAAGAGCTCTCTTAACAAACGCCTCTGAAGTACACACAATTCTAACAGAAGAGCCCTTAACAGCTTTTCATTTACTCAAGTAAAAGGAAAACCAAGTTAAATATCCATTTCTAGTAGGAATAGTATCTGTAGAAATAATGGAAGCTGGTAACATAATTTAAATAACACAGGCAGCAGCCAAGAGGGAATACGACTTCCTCTAAATTCATTAGTGAGGAAGATGGATACTATTTTTGTATTTGGTCCAATTTTACTAAACTTACCTCTCTACACAGCATTCACTTGATCAAGTTTGTAGCAAGTCCGCTGTGTTACTTTCAATAGCTTCAATAGTAATGGATTAAAATAATTTTCTATAGCAGTAATTTCACTTCACTCATAATATTAGTTCAAGAAAGAGCCTTTGCTTTTAAGAAAGACCCCAACTTCCCTTAAGCTTCATTAAAGTTCTGCCTGATAAAGACTTCAAGCATGGCCCGTGGCACAGAATCAGCATTTCCAGTGGACAGGACCTGTGGGCTGCAAACGAGGAGGAGCTGGGACATTCACACGGGCTGTTCCTTGTGGCTGCTCTCACGGGCGCTCATCTTCCCTCCATCTCCCTCCTTGCCCTGCCTTATGCAAGTGGCCACGCTCTCATTCCTCTGCATCTCAGGAGCCAGCCCGCAGCTGCAGGCAGCCCGCGGAGAGGAGCGGGAGAAATGATATATTGCAGATATTTTATTTTTGGAAACCACACTGTAAATAAAGCCATTTCCAGAGATATTCCATGGACACGGAGTGCTTGGTCGCAGAGCCAGCGCCTTATGTAACAGGAGGAGCATTGTTTAGGGTTGCCTGCGTTAAAGAGCCACTCCTGGTAACACAGTTTACAAAGCTATAAAAAGCTACCAGCCTAACTATCGAGAGCGAGCAGGCAAGCGGTTTGTTACCAAAAGGCTGGGAAAAAGGAAAGTTTCGTTAAACCCCTCAACTTTCCGCGGCTCGGAGGCCATCAGCCCGGCTGGCACTTACCGGGGTGGGAAGCTGGGGGCTCCTAGCGCAGCCCCATGGCCAGGTGCTGAGGACAGCTCTGCCGCCTCCCGCCCGCGCCGCCGGCAGCGCCCTCAGCGAGCTCCCATTAATCCCGCTCGGCTCCCGCGCCGGTCGCCCGCAAGCGGCAGAGCCCGGGGATCCCTCGGTTCGGCCTCCCGCTCCTCTCCCGCCGGGCGCCGTCAGCCTCTGGAAAAGCGTGAGCAGAAAGGATCTCTTGGACATGCACAGGCGCTCACAAGCAGCTGTAAATTTCCACTCCCCGCTGCCTGCGGCTGCACTCCCGGCTCCTCGCCGTTCCTGCTCCGACGAGCTCCGTGCCTGGGTGTGCGTTTTCCCCCACTGCCCTCCCCGCTTCCCACTCCCTCGCTCGTCTTGCTCACAGGCTCACACACACACACACACACACCCCAAACTCCACGTCAGAGGAACGCGTGGAAAAGCGAGGGATGAAGCGATCACTCCGCCGAGAGATTTCCCCAGGGTTAAGGGAGGACATGCGACAATTTCGCATCACTTCTGTAAGTTTCCATTCCTGCCCAAAGTCTGCCGGTGCAGGGGGAGGCATCGCTGACGGCTCCTCGCACCATCACGTGGCGTAGGCTGCTGGAATTAAATTATTCACCTTGCCGTCCTGCTAGGAATGCAAATAAGGGAGCCCAACAGCGGGTTGTTGTTACAAGATAATAAAAAAAATCAACATGCTCACGCACCACATCTTTCGGCAAAGTCCTGTCCAGAAAAGCTGCAGATAAGCTGCTTCCTGCCTGACTATATATTATTACACAAAGATCCAAATACTTTTCCACAACAATACTTGAGGGGATAAAAACACCCACCCATCTGCAGTATACTCTGAGCAAAATTTAAATCCTGATGAAGAAAAACATTACCCCTAAGTATTTTTTCAAAGGCTAATGTGATGGGGGAAAAAAATCATAAAGTATTCTGAAACAAGCACTACCAGCTATTATCAAGTGTACGAATACAGCAAAATGTAATTAAAGGAATTTTTAGTGCTTCATTTTTCTCTCTCGGCAACAATTGTTTGGCAAGCACCACACATTCCCAAAGGGAATGGCAAGTGCTGTCCCCTCTGCCCCCAGCTGCTAAGAGCAGGGGAAGAAGGATGCTTTACTACAGGCACTTCAAGGTGGGATTTAAAATGTATCTTCATCTGGATCTTGGCCGAGTCCCAGCTGGGATGTGTGCCCAGCATGTCTTTCTGCCAAGCTCTCCAGCTTGGGGGGAAAACTTTACCTCCCATCACTTCTTCCTCAGGGCATAGCCTAGCCAAAGTCCTACATTATTAAAAATCATTTGCTATGCTACATTTGCTTGGGGAGCTGATCTCAGAGTTAGCAGCACTATAGTTGCATCAGATCTTGATTTAAGGCTCACCTGCAGTAGTTATTCACAGCTCTACATTACAGGCAGCCAAAAGTGCATGAGAAACCTAAATTCTGAGGAATACAGATGAAACAGACACCTTTTAAAGGGCTCTAAACCTTTGCTTGCAATGCCAGCTCCGAATGAAGCACACAGGAGTATCCCAAATCCTCACTTTGAAGAGCCACTCACCTGTCCCTCCTGGGCTCAGGGAGGCAGGAGCCACCCCTGCTCCCTTAACCTCCTGCGTTTGCTCCCGCCTGTGCACAGGAGGCACCAAGCCAACCTTAGATCAGCACATTTGTACTCCCAGCTTATCAGTAAAGCACGTCACCACCTCTGCTCACACTTTACCCAACAGATCATCAAGATACTGCATTCCTGTGTTTTTGGACTGCCCTGAACAGCACTGGGAACAGGCATTAATTAGTGCTGCTCCCACTGCACCAGAAAGCACTGCAACAAGTGACACCAAGTGGCAATTTCTGCTCCAAACCCCTTGTGAAATATTCTTCCAGCACCAACTTAAAGGTTTCACATGAGCCACCACTGAGCAGGTTTCCTCTCCAGGCCAGCCCCACAGAGAGCTCAGCAAGGGACACTGCGGATGCCAAGCTCTGAACGGGATGAGCCACCCACGAAGCTCAGGAGGCACATGAACGACCTGAGGAGATGTGTCGTGGCATGAAGGACCTGGAGAGAAAAGCTGGCACTGGTGGGGAAGGGAAGGGGAGCTGGGCCTTGTGGGACCTCACACCCACTCTGACATTGGACCTTTATTTTTCATCAGATACCTCAGCCTTTGGATAAACAGTGAAAGTCAAATGATAAACTCTCTACCCTTGGGCTGCTGCTGACAGCACTGGCTTTTCCTAAGGCAACACAACAATCCAAGTGCATCACTGCTTCCCTTGTGTGTTTTTAAGAGAAAAACTTTTTTCCTCTACCTGTCCCAAGAAAAATTTTATCTTTTCTACTGTAAATCCACCATCCCTTCAACAGGTAGAACCCCAACTTTTTGCTGGACTGTGGAGTTCAACAGTGGTAGGTGTTACCCTGAAATCAAACCATCACAAAAAAAGATTGAAACATCACAACAAATGTGTTCTAGCTGCACATAAGGAGCCCCAGTGGGGATAATTTGTGTATCACTGCACTCCATAAAATATTCACAGACCATTCTGAGTATCCCAGCTTTCTGGAAATAT
The DNA here is from genome assembly GCF_028018845.1 of Melospiza georgiana. Classification (NCBI taxonomy): domain Eukaryota; kingdom Metazoa; phylum Chordata; class Aves; order Passeriformes; family Passerellidae; genus Melospiza; species Melospiza georgiana. Next base: position 54,491,521 of record NC_080431.1, read on the forward strand.
AAGAAATTTATCTACAAAGTAACTATCCTTTGTTTCAGACTAAATATGCCTGTTTTCCTGATTCAGAACATTAAATTGAATTTGCACTCAATTACAGTTCAACTTTTCCCATCTTCTACCTGAAAATCTTTTAGGGCTTTAATAGGAGCCCTCTTGAGAGCTGGAGAGCAAGAAACCCACCCACCTCCATCCCTGCATTGCAGCAGAAGAAACTGCACAAAACAAGGTAGCGAAAGGGGCAGGGGAAAAAAGATTCTCTGCTATTCCAAAACTCTGTTTCATCTTAAGTAGAGTTAATTCTCAGATGACAGGAAAAGGCCCTGAACCATTCAATAGGAATTAAGCTATAATTACTTGGTGCTCTTATCTGTTTGTTGGGATTTTTTGTTGCCAAGAGGTTATTAAATATTTCCAAAATACGTTTTCTTCAATTCTTAATTTGGAGCCATCTAAAATCTAGAATGATGTAATTATAAAGAGACAAAAAATCTTTACAGTCCTGAAGTACATGGGGAAAAAAAATCTCTGCACTGCTAAAATACTCCAGCTTCCACATATTTAAATTTCATTATATTTGTTTCCTTTAAAGAGGGCAGAGTCCTCAGGCTAAGGCATGGTTAAAGTACTTTTGAGAAATGTTTGTCCTTGCTTTCATAACTTAAAATCATTCAATCTAATAAAGACCAAAGGAAGAAAACCCCAGTTGATTTTTCCTGCCCTAACCATTTCTTTTCTAATGTGGAAAAGAGAAATTAGGGAACTTCAACAGTGAGTGAAATTGCAATAAATTGCAGCAGCAGATGATAAACACACGGCGTATATATATAAATTCTGCTTATTTAATCATCCATTTCCAGTCTGCCTACCTCCTCTGAGATTACTTCCAGCATTCCAAAGCCCTAAGCAGCCTCTAATAACAATAACAACAACAACAACATCCTTCCTTCCCCCCAAGTTGCTCAGTGCCCCAGGCCATCAAAATTCAGCTCTCCACAGCAACAGGTTTAGTTGTGTAATGCTGAATATCAAGAGGAGAAGCTTTAGCATACTAAAAAGATTCCCCCACCCTCCAAAACCTGGAAACTAAAGAACATCCCCCACAGGATTTCGTGCTATTCTTACAAAGCCCAAGATATCAACATTTTGATAGTTGGGCAGTTTATTGGGGTGGAGGGGAACTAAAAACAAGTAACTTATATAATCTACATCGTAAAGCTGTTACACTTTAACTCAAAGCATTTAGCATTACGGCACAGCAATATAAAAAGTGCCCAACAACACTTCTAAAACCTCATAAAATAAGATGCTTTACAGTAACTTCATACTTCTGTGTTTTTCTGTGAGTCCACAGATACTCAGTTTCTTCAGATCCCTGCAAGAGCACTGTGGCCACTTCAGATTAATGCAAATAAATTCTTCTTCATGCAGTCGATCCCAAATACAGACATCCAACACACACTTTCTCTCTGTGTAATCTTGGAGGGACACAAGCTTGGAACTGAGCCTGTATACCAGTCCCCACAAAACAGCTACCAGCACCAAAAGGCAGATTAACATTTGGCTGCTCATCCAAATACAAAATAAGGCAAAAAAAAAGGGGTACAGTCTACGGAGGGGCAGGTGGTTTTCCCTACAGCCATGTAAAAAGCAGCAAGGCTTCTGGCTTCTCCTGGGACTAGAAAATTTATATTCCTTCAGTGAAGTGCGGGAAACAGAGAGCAGCAAGATGCAGTGGCTGACCTGTAGCTGCATTTTAGCTGGCGTGAGTGGAAGCATTTAAATGGATGGTTTATATAAGCTACTCCTAAAAATGCAGACATGTCTTCCACGATTATGTTCCCCTCCTCTTCCTCCTAGCTCCCTCTAGCGCTTTTAAGGACATACGGCCTTTTCCCTCCTGATTTATTTAATGCAAATACAGTTGCTAAGATGTTGTTTGGTTTAGTTGGGGTTTTGGGGGGTTTTTAAGATCTGCAATAGTTCTTGTAAACTGCTCATGAGATTTTACTGAATGTGTTATTCATATGTACAACCACTCCAGAAACCAAACACTGACACTGGCCTTTCTACCAGAAACTTTTGTATATTAATACTTTATGTACAGGCCAGTATATTTAAAAGTTTACTCATTTTAAAGGGCATCCAGCTCCATCATTAGAGAAAGTCAATTAAAATTAATCCCTTTCCTTGAGCATTCCCTCTCCCAAGTGAATTGTGTCTAAACAGAAGGTTACTACAGCCCAACAGCTGAAAAATATAACATATTAAAATTTTATGTCTGCCCTAAAGTCACTTATAAAATGTTAATTGTGCACCTTATCTACTGTATCCCAACATAAACCACAAATAAGAACCATACCTGCACTCCCACTTTTATGAGCAGAGGAACACAGCCTCCTGACCACACCAGGCTTTTTACCTGCAGACTCATGCAAACAGAAACTAGGCCCCCAAAATCAGTGACTGCCTGAAGAGCCAAGCAAGTATTTTTAAATAATTAAAGTTTTCACCTCTCCAAACTGCTTCTATCCCAGTTCTGTACAGTCAATCACCTTAGTGGCCATGTTTGTGTGTTTGTTTCTTTAAGGTCCAATTGCAGAATTAAAAATGGGAAGAGGAAAGACCATTTCAAGAGGTGCAACAAAAAGAGCTTTGCTGAAGACCTAAAACCACTCATCACTTGTGTGCCAATCTTGCAGTTTCTATAGCAGCACACAAAAAACCATTTTTCTTCATGGAATTGAATTTTAAGTGTATAAAAGCATTTATCTGTGATCTCCCATTTCTGAAACAGTCAAACAATATTAATAGTGTTTGGTCTTCTTGAAATGATTGAATTTAGTTACTGATCTTCACATAACTTCACCAAGCAATTTTCTTAATGTTAGGCAGAACAGGTTAAGACATCTCCTTCCACCAGGCTCACTAACCAAAAATACTATAGATGTTCCCTACAACTTCCTTGCTGGTCAAAGACAACAGAGCTTTAAACTTCCTAAGAGTGCTTGAAGCCAAAAGCTGAAAGTTATTGCATATTGACCTCAGCAATGGTGATACACTGTGAAAATGTTGGGCAGATCAACTTTGATGCCTATAATTACTTGAAACACAGTATGTGACTGCTTCTGACAAGCTGGAAGGCAGTATGGGATTTAAGACTTTTCCTCTGCTGACCACTACTATAGAAGGCTAAAGCATTTTTCATCAGATGCTTTCCAGATGACTTGCAGACAAACAAAATTAAGTTAAATTTAAAACACAAGTTAAATGCTCTTGTGAGGCACTCACTGTAACACCCAATTTAGTATGAGGCAAGTGAGGTGGCACCAAGGGAACACCCAAAGGTGTGCAGTCCAAAATGTTAAAGATTAAGTTTATACTGTTAAAGAATACTGTTGAAGGAGATTGGAATTGTCATTCTGGATAAGACAAAGCTCAACTAAATCCCATTTCTAAGAGGGGCTGACACCAAGAGCAAAGTAGAAAAAGAAACTTATACCCATAGGAAGGACTACTCTACTCTTCCTCTGCATCTGGCAATCAGCACCTTTGAGGTTTCCTGAAGCATCATCCCAAATCACCATGATGGATAGTTACACACCTTTCATTTTTAAGATCCCAAAGGAGCACTATTCCCCATCTAGGGGGACTCTTAAATCACTTCTGCATACTCAGATACAACAGATTGCTCAAGAATGCTTCTGACTGTCAAGACTGAGCTGCCAAGACAGCTCAGAGACTGCTGTTTCCTGTGGGTGAGGGACCAAACAGGACAAGTTCCAGCATCAATTTATTGCCTTCCAGTTAGTTCCTTCTTCAGGGCAGCAAAGGCAGGATTTACCTGCAGAACCATTGTATTTTTCAAGTGGCAACCCCAAGACAAGAGAACAAGTATTTCCAGAAAGTCCCATACAGAGCACGGTGTTATATCCATGAAGAAGATGAGTTCAGGTCTAAGAAGTGTCAGCTCCTATTTATGTCACACTCTGTGATCTTGGAAAAGCCACTTAATCTCCCCACTGGAAGATTTATGCATTCAAAACCATAAGGTGCTTTGACACTGCAGTGATGGAACCCAAACAAACACAGCAGGCAGTACCCAGCTTACTTGTGTCCTTTTCCTGCAGACTGTGTGATGCAGGAACGTCCTGCATCCCACAGTCTGCAGTTTGTGTGATGCAGGTCTCCAGAAACCATGCCTACAGACACAACAAACTTCTGAGTCTCTTCTCATACAGGTTAAGAATCCTACTAAAGCAGAACACTCGAAACAAAACCAGAATAATACTAGTTTAAAGGTCTAAACTGGTGCTTTTAGATGAAGAATTACAGTTTTTTCCCAATGTCAAATAATTGAACCCAAGCATTACTATAATTCTTGAAAAACAACTGTTATACTTAAGCAAGTGTTGCCCTAAATTGACTTGCCTAAAGTCACACAAGAAAATCTCTGGTGCCAACACTGCTCCCCTGGAGAAAGAGAACCCACATCTCTCACATTTTGCTCTTTACCAGTTTTGTCCTGCAACGACATTAGTTTAAGACATCGGAAAAGGATAGGGAGCCTTGAGAACTCATCAAGCTCAAGCTGCACAAGGAGAGATTGTCTTCACAAGTACCCCAAAGTCATTCCTCCTGACAATTAAGTTTATTCATCACTTGACAGATTGCAAACATGTTTGCCTTCATGTGATAGATACATGGCCAGTTGATGAAACACGGGGTGCTTGCACTTCTCTGTCCCACAGTAATATTTTACCATCACTTCAATGTTATCTTCCTGTTAGGTGGTGAACAGTTCCTGTCGTCACGAAGCCCCTATCTCAGATTTTAGTAACATATTTTTCTGGTCCCGGGAAGGCGCCTCCAGTGCCTTCCTAAAGACCCCTGTAGTCCATTCTGGCCAAAAGTTGACTATATTGAGCAAATTAACCTGTAGGGTGTTCTTTGGAGTCCTCAGTGGGGAAACCTGTCCATGCACATTCCCACACTACTAAAAAGCCATCTGCTGTTCCCCCATCCATGTTGCCCAACAACTGACATTACAAATTAATTATTATGTCAGACACATACAATTACAAAGTGTCCAATTAAGGGCTGAGTTCCTTTTGTTTCAATTAATAAACCAGGGTCATGCCTTGAAGTCCTTAAATGGCAGCAGGCATGCTGCAGACTGGCATTTTTTAGCCAAGTCTGTCCTGTCCAACAAAGACCAACAGGAGCAGTGTGTTCATCTTCTGGACAATTTCTGTTTTGGAGGAAGAGCAGCTCTGGCACCTGGGTGTGCTTTGATTCAACTCCATTTCTGTGTAGCCTCAACAGTGGAGATCCCTGACAGGCTCTGGATACCTGGAAGAAAAGCACTCACCGCATGACATAAATGGCAAGCTCCAGATATATAGATTGTAACAGGTCAAATATGCTCAAAGAAATCTTGGCAAACATCACTCCTTGAGACATCTCCTAATGAAATCTGACAGCTTCAACCTCACACAGATCTATACTCACAGACTTTGTCACACCCTCTGAAAATAGTTTAAGAAATCAGTTTTCTCAGACTTTCTCACATACCTGTTCCCTTCCCACAGAAGCAATTGACAATTTTCTTCCCTGCGTGTGTTTTGGTAGTGTGCATTTGCAAAATAGCTTTATCTGCCATCAAAATCTACACCTCTGAAGGGTAAAAGACTGCTACTGTCCACTTATAAAAGTCATGTTTAGCACTGAAAATAAGTAAGGTATACGCCTCTCAAATAAAAAAAGAGTCTCAAGCTGTAGCAGCCCAGACATGAGAAGTTACCTATTATCTTTGCAAAAAAATAATATTTTTAGCTAGATGCTATCTGAGCCTGATCACCTGCAGAACATGTTTAATATATTTGCATGCAGTACCTTGAATTTATGAGAGCTGTAGGATCAATAGCAGAATTCAGGGATCAAAGTCTCAAAACTGTTTCTTTCAGAACTGCAGCGCTCGTAAGGACACAAAATTATGTCTGGCATTGTTGCAAACTTTGGAGTTTCCACCCAAGTACCACTGAAAAGAAATGGCTTGTTGTCTGGGAGCAGGCAGAGCCCCGTGAGAAGGTCACCCAGCAAGACTCGTATCAGTTCAACTTTCCATGACCACAGCAAGAGCAAGGCAGTCTCCCCCAGCTGTCATCATGGGATGAAATTACTTTCACAAGCATAAGAACTTCCATTGAAATATTCCAGCACACAAAGGCCTGTATCCAGAGAGCTGCATGGCAGCCAGGTAACCAAAGATGTGAACGTAAGCTATTTAATACCTTGGCATTTAACCCAACAACAACATTACCTATTTTTATGTTTTTCAATTTAAAAAAACCCCTAAAAACAGATGACATAGAAGTTCAAAAGTAATAAATAGTATGACACTGTGACACACTACACAGACTAGCTTTTCTTTCAAAACTAAAGACAGTTCTATATGATTCCTACACTTAGGAAATAAGACCTTATTTGGATTTAAAATAAGTTTGAAATAGATTTTTTTTGTTCTTCTCAAAACAATAAATGAATGTTGTTACTATCAGCAAAGGCATTTAAAAATTTCAAATATTTACTCTGATTCCCCAAAGCTTAACAGCTTCTTGAACAAGAGCAGCTTTTTAAAAGATTTTGTATCTTTACACTAATTTCAAGTGCTGGAGAATCTGTGAAGTCCATTAATAACATAGTGCAACAGTTAATTGGTTACCACTTTCAATGTTTCGGGGTTTTTTCCTTTTCTGAAAATTCATATTCTGTTTTCCTTTCTGCTCTCTGAAGCTGTGATTCCTATGTTTGCAAACGTGTTTTTTGAAGGTTTCTAATTTTATTCATGTATAGATATGTGATTAAATCATTTCAACAAACTCAGAATTTACTTCTTCATCACCACCTACATGAAGTGTACATATACTGTTTTCTGACATCTACAACCAGTACTGACTTCAATTAAAAAATGTCTTGAAATCAAACCTGATTGTATTACAGAAGTGAGATAATTAATACAGCAAAAGAAATCTCCCACTCTGCATTCAGCGTTTTCAACTCCCATCAGCTCTTGGCTACCACTCATCTACAGGGAGTGCCTTGTCCACTGTTTGTGGCCCATGAGTCTTGACACCTTGAGGTGTTTTCAGACACTGATCCTCATCTTTTAAGGCACATCCAGCCTCTTTCCATGGTTATTAACTTCACAAAGCTTTGAGTCCATCTTTCGAAAGAGCCAGCCAAGATGCCTTTTGATTCAATCAAATACATGAGGCTATGCCATCATTTGTCATCTTTCTACTCTGCATGGCCTAGATAAAACTGTCAGAAAGGATTGTGCATTTCCTTTCAACTGTGTGCTCATTTGGGGATTTTTTTTTTTTGCAAACAAACATCCAGTGACTGAACATCAACAAATTATTTATCAATTAAAATATTCTTAATGACAGTAAAATTTTCAATATTGAGTTTCTTATCCAGAATACATCAAACCCATAATCTGAAATACTAGATATTTTATAATATGTTTCCTATTAATCATGTTGAATATTTTGCTTTATGACAATCCTTAAAATTTCAGAGTTTTACATTAGACATAAAAGAAAAAAATTCAGTCTCCATACATTTTCAAAAGTGTTCTTTCAGTCTTTATTTACCGCTGAAATATGATGGATTTGTTCACAGTTACGTGATTACTTTTAATATTCATCTTCATTCTCACTACAGAAACATGGAACAGTTCTGTATTTTCAGCATCACTGTTGACAACTTTAGCACAGCCAGCAGACAAATGTCACTGTTCTTTTTGCTCTTGGTACTTTAAAACTTATTAGCCTTAAATCCTAAAGAAAATCCAGTGAGTTCTCTGTAATCATCTTTATAAAACTTACTTGTACTAATTCCTATGTATTGGCTGCTGCCTTGGAACCATTTCTAAATCAAGATATGACTCTCCCTTTGCTGAAATCCTCTTTCTGTATCTGTATCTATTCCAGACAGCCATGTGTTCCCACATCCCCAGCTGCTCCCCAGCTTTGGGAGACAATCTTTAGGCAGGGCTAGAAGTGTACCAGTGATGTAGCAGCGCATCACATCACATCACATCACACAGAGGAGACTTGCTGAGTCCCTCAAGGTTTTGCAGCAGTCTTTTCCCATGGCCTGATGACCTGTGCTGAACTTTAGGAACCCTGGTGAGGGGACACTTTACAGCATGGAGGGAGTTCAGCAAGAAAGGAAAAACAATGGATAACATCTCTATGGATTTTTAACTAGCACTTAACTGCTGCCCAAGCCACCAAAATCACATAAGAATATCTCAGCAAATCCTCTGCTAGCATTTTCCCTTCCCTGACAAAAGGGTGGAACACTGAAGAATTGCAGGGGAGTGTATCTCCTCACATTAATGCTGCTTTTTTGAAGGGAAAAACTTTTCCAACCAACACACAGCCTAAAGACCAGCAAGCCAGCTTGACTTTAGAGTACATTCAAACCTGTCCTCATTCAAACTGCCTTCAACCTAGAGCACTTTATCTTTTACTTCCATATTTTGCCCAAGGCTGTGTGTGATGCTTGCAAACAGAGCAGTACAGATGTTGCAAGCAGATACAGACCTAAACATGGATTGTAATGTAAAAGACAAGACCTGTTAATGGTCTGCAGATAAGTAGGACAAAAGGTCAACACAATTTCTAAGTAATAAGCTTTTATTTAGAAGGTTCAGCCTTTTTTGGTTCACTTACTTACATTAATTTGTAAAAAAAATTAACCCTCCCCCCACAGATTTTTCCCAGGGACTACATGGTATATACAATATTTGCCCTAACAGAGGACTACATCCAGCATGCAGTCCTGCACCCACTCTATAAGGTTCAATTTGGTGCTTCTCTTGTAGCCAAAAGTAACAGGGAGTGAAGGACCACCACGAACTGGTAGTCCAAAATAAGTTTTGCTTATTTGCAGAAGTGAAAGAGAGCTGTCTGACTGCCAGTGAACTGCAGAAAGTGAGAGAGAGTACACAATTAAAAGGTAAACTTGAAGAGGGAAAGGTGATATAGCCGTGCCTCCCTGCTGACATATGAAAATAGGCAAAACAAAGAGCTGAATGCTCAGGACACTACAGCTGCTGGATGTGAACCCTTCCCACATAACATTAATCTCTCTGTATTCAGCAGTCTCCAGTCTCTACAAAGCCACACACAACTTCCTTCCCACACTCAAGAGCAAACAAACTGTACTTTTGTTGCAATGAATTTGCATGTGTAAATTTGTACAAGTGCCTTTGTGCCACATTGACACATGATCTTTAAGTAAGACCACCCAAAGATCCAATGGCTGTCCCCACATTTCAAAATCCAGTTATGCAGCAATACTTTCTTCCATCTTAATTATTGCCTCTTGCAGCAGGAAAAGCAAGGTACAAACGTTACTGTGATATCAGAAAGGGTGTTTTTAACTAATGCTGTAAAATAATTTCAAAATGTTGTTTCACAGTTTATCAAGCTGCTCTAAGGACACATTGCTGTCAAAATGAGAATTCTAGTCCTTTCTGCCATCACCTCCCATGCATGAGTTCTAGGAATGACATGACTGCAGAGGGAGGCAGATCAGCCTGCTGGGCATCATGAAAATTTAACAGCCAGGAAAAAAACAAACCCTCTTACCTCCCCTAAAACTGCAGCTTTTGGAGAAGTGAGAAGAGGTGTGGGGGACTTACTAATGTAAATTGTGTGAAATTTTTGGAACTACCTCTATCAATATGGATAATATTAAAAGAACAAAAGGGAAAAAAAATCCATCTAATCACAAATGTTTTAGTAGGTGTGTGAAAATTTAAAATATTTCTACAATATCTGTTAGGAAAAACAGTTTAAAAAAAATGTCCTGTTCTTTTCTGCTAATTTCTACACCCAGGTTGCAACCATACATCTTGATCTGTTAATGAAAGGGTTGTAACACCTTGCTATGAATTTGTTAACAAAATTATTTCATTCTTAAAAACAATTCTTCACTTTAAGTAAAGGCAAAATATGTTACCAAAAAGCTTCTCAAGTAACTGGTTCATCACAAACTGGACAGAAACCAATTGCACACACTTTACTATGATAAACAGCAGTGTTTGGTGGGCTTATTTTTTTTTAAATGCACATTAAATTTATGTGTCGAGAAGCATACAATCTTATTAAAGCTTTTTTAAAATTTTATGCCAGCCTGAATGTAATCTGAATTGTGATTACTTTGTAACAAATAGCATATGTATCCAGTTCTGTGAGAGGAAGGCCAAATTCATACACTGGAGTCACTTGAGGAACATGTCTTCAGTAAAAGGGGCTCTTTTTCTTTTTCTTAAGAAGAAAGAGTTACAAATATTTGGGCCCACAGTTCACTTAGTGAAAGATTGTCAAATATATTTTTAACACAGCTTCCAGTCATTCAAGAATTTTGCAGGGGAAAAAGTTAACAACAAAGTTAAAGTCAAGCACTCACGAGAGAAACCCATTTGCCTCCACTGTCTGTGAAAAGGCAGGAGGGGATTCTGATCCAGCAGAACTCAGAACAGCAGAACACAGAACACAGGCTCTGCTGTGTGATAAGACCATCCCAAATAACCTAGATATGGTAAGTATTCTGCCCATACCACCACTTTGCTCATACTGTGGAAGTAGTTGGCTCAAACATTTTAAATTGAGATAAATGACACCAACAATAAAATTAGAAAGCAATCCATTGATTTCCAGATGCTCATTTTGCACCTAGACCACCTCCAGTTCCTTGAGAAAAGCACAAATACCAAGTGGCTGCACGCCAAATGAGATGGGAAGTTATTCAGATAAATATAGCTGAGCCAAATAAGTTTTTGTGGGTTCTTTGGGGTTTTTTTTGTTTTGTTTGGGTTTTTTATTTGGTTGGGGTTTTTTGAGTTTGTTTCTTTTGGTGGCTTTTTGGTGGGTTTTTTTGGTTCATTTTTTGTTGTTGTTTGGTTTGGGTTGGGTTCGTGTTTCTGTTTGGTTGGTTTTTGTTTGTATTTTTTTTTTTGTTTGGTTGGGTTTTTTGTCTTTTTCTTGAACCCCAACCAGTCCCGTGAGTAATCACACAGAGGAACAGGGCAGTCCAAGAAGTCCAGGAACATCTGGACTGTTTCTTTCTTTGACAGTGCCAATTTTAAACGTTCAGGGGACTGTGGCTTCCCTGACCCTTCAAAACACTTTTAAACAAACCCAAATGAAATAAATATTAATAGAACAATACTCCATTCCATTCTTGCTGCTCCTGTTCCTCACACCTTACTGCTGGTTTCACAACTCTACAAAGTTAAGCAAACCTAGCACTGACGCAATACATTGAACAGGATTCAGGAAAAAAACAAAACCTAAAAAATTAGAATTTTCTTCAACTAAATTAATTTCCTCACAGGAAACTATGACTAAGGACAGTTTAGTCCAGAATATTCTTAAGAAGAGCTCTATTGCTGAGCCTTCACACCACAAAACATATCTACCCTGTTTTCTAAGGTTTTAGTGAAATTCCCTTTAGTACATTTGAAACCTTACATGTTTCAGTTTTATTTGAAAGAGGTTGTTTCAGCACACACAATAATGACTTCAGGTTGTTGCCCTATGCCTCCTTTTGATGGCTTTTGTTAGTTCAAGTCCAATTCTACAGCAGGCACTGCCTCTCTTGCCTTTCCACAGCAGCTAGCAAGACCAGCACCAGCCCATCAACCTTCTATCAGCTGGCACCACAAGGGCAGCTGCCTCCACACTTGGATTTAAAAGTCAAAATGAAGTAGGGGTTCCCACAGATCATCTCTTCAGAGTGGGAACACCACAAATTCATTAATTCTTGCAGATTGCTTAATGTCTCCTACGTGTTCATGTAATGAAAGTAGTTTGTGTGCCTACTTTACCCTGCAGGCAAACCCACAAAGAGCCATCAAAAGGGTCAGAATACTTTACAACCACAAGCCTTACTTCAGAAAGTACCAGTGAAAATTTATTTCAAATAAATATATTGCTGTGTTCACATGGAAAAATGAAGATAAAAAGGGTTTTAGGCATCCATTTATTTTGGATTCCTTGCATCACATACATCTACTGCCTGGTTTCCAGAAATCTCAGGCCCTTTCAAGTGCACTTGTAATCACAGGCTTTCAGACCTTGTTAACTCAGTCCCATCACCCAAATTAGAGGACAGTTTTAGGTCTTGATCAGTGTGGTGGGGCTGTGGCACAGCAAAGGCAACACATGCTGCTCAGCTTGGTGTGACATAGCCTAACATCCACAGCAGTCCTTGCTCTCTGTGCTCACACAACTGCCTGGAATCTCTGCTGGCAATGAACACCGAGAGTGGAAGACAGAAATATGGCTGAAACTGAAAACACCTCTGCTACATAAACAGATGAAATTCATTGCACTACCACTTTCCAAATGCAGACCTTGGAGAAAATGCCAGCCAGTGGATGGTTAAGTTTCAGCATATTGGGCCAGATTCCAAAATCCTCAAGCCAGTTAGTAATTAACAGACATCTAGGTCCTCCACATGAAAGAAGTCTATTGTTAAAACGGTGACACAAATTTTTCCTTTCCTTTTCCTAGCCAGTCTCTGCCTGTGTTTTAAGATTCCCTTAGGACTATAACAGCCTATGATTTTAGAACCTCCACTTCTCAAACAGACAATTTGTCAGACTTTTAGTTGCCAAGAATGCAAACATGCTTACACCAGAGGTAGAACAAAATTCATTTACAGGCGTCTCAGAGACCCATAATCTCCCCTTTCTTTCATTTAATACCTGGGGGGAAAAAATTATCTGAAAAACCTTCTACCATATCTACAATACCAAAAGAATTACAAAACACAGTAACAAAACATACTGAGGACCTGTAAATACTCTGAGTCCAATTAGTGAGCTACATACCTACAGGGAATATTAGCCTGTGTCTTCACAGATAACGATGTGTTGCAGCAAAATTTCTAAGATAAACCAAAGACTGCCTCACTAAAACCATTTTGTTGATGATCAACTTGTAAAGCAGGAATGATCTATGATTTGCAGTCAATTGCCTGTTCTCTGTTCTGTTACCTTACTGAAGATAGACTTGCGAATAACAAGAGGCTACATATAAACCACAGAAAATGTAATAAAAAAGGAGATTATATCAGAGTTGCATTTTGAAAGGATGAAGTGCAGACATTCATCTGTAAGGGAGCAAGTTAAATCACCAAGGATAACAGGGAGAATGTGACAAAGCAGGAGCTGGCAAAAGTATTCAATGAATATGATGACATTTGAAGAAGAGTCAATAAAACAAAGAGCCAAGCCTATCGGAAAAGGACAGAAACCTCTATCAGAATAAAAAAATTAAAAATAAAAAAAAAAAAAAAAAAAAAAAAACAACAAAAACCACATTTTCTGAATGCCCATGGCTTTCCAAAGTCTATGGCTTTGACTGCTTTGCTATTTGCCAGAGCTTGACTTGCGTGTCTCTACCTCACCCAAGTCTATATGGTCATACAAGGAAAAACCCAAACCCCACTGCATTCACAGTGAACAAACCATCCCTGGGGAAGACAACTAGATTAATTCCTTTGAGACCAGGTTCACCTCCTCCCACTCCAAGGAACTACTTGCACTCTGCCTGTCTATGCAATTGCTCATTTTAAATCTCAACATATGACCAGACCTATGTAACGACAGCTCAATTCAGCAACTCAGCCAACAGCACCATTCTCCAGGACAGTCATTCCTTTTGCTGTCACCCCGTGGGAGTGCTGCCCTCACCTCTGGGTACAGGGAGTCAGTCCAGGTGCAGACTGCAGAGCCCCAGGAAGCTGCCACTGCTGCTGGAGGAGAGCTGCAGGCAGGTTGCTGGGATGTCAGATCAGCATCGCTGGTGAGCTTCTGCCACCTAACAAGTTTGGGAAGAACTGAGCTTACTGGTTCACTGGCAGAATTTGCTGCTATGTTGCAGAAAGCCTATGTTAGAGTTCCAGGCTAAAAGCAAAAGGAAGGAAACTCAGGCATGTTTACAAAGTGCCTCATTAATTTTGTCCTAAGTCTTTAATTTAAAGAAAGATGTAGTTACCATTCTTTTTGCTTCAAATAGCAAGCAAAATCTATTAGTACTTTCTAATATATTCATAAAATTCAAAATTTGTCCAAGGCAGGTAGTCATGTTCTTTCAGATTCTTCCAGCATAGGGCTCCATCTTCTCTGCATTTGGCTTATTCCATATATACAATTGTAAAGCCATAAATGTTCCCTAGCATTCAGAATTCACAAGCACATTTATTAATAATTCACCAAAGCGAGATTAATCTGCAAGCATCACCTCATAATGCAGAATATTCCAGGAGCAAGAAAAGCTTGTGCTTAATTTTAAAATGAACAATTAGAAGGGAGAAGTCTCTTTTATAAAACATAATAAACGACTATTTTATTGAGAGATTTGCCAGCACATCAGGAGTGCTGAGCCACCCTCTTCCCAGCAATGCTGCTGTGAGCTGTCTCATTCGTGTCTGGGGAGCTGGGCAGCTCTCACGGGCTGAGCTTCAGCCACAGATGGAGGCACGTCTGTGTAAACATTTAAAAGGTTTTATACGAGTACAAAGCAGATGCTGGACATCAAAATCTTCTGCCGGATCTTGGGTCAGATGAGAGCGGCATGTCACGTAAACACAGCATTCCCGTCCCCACAATAATCACATTTCTACCCCCCGCCACGAGATGGGAAATATTTTCGCAATTACTGAAGCATGTTTATCTCTACAGTTTTAAAGTGGTGGCAAAAAAGAAGCGACAAAAAAGCACCCTCCCTGCTTTTTTGAGAACAGATTATATTTTTGCCCCTGTGAAAAACATCTCTACATAACCACAACACCAACACTCGCAAAGGCAACGCAGCTGCAAATTTTAAAGGGAGATATAAAACTTTATTTTCGCATTTCGAACAGAAACGGGCAGCCACAATTTAGCGCTCCATACGGCAGCAGCGCAGCCAGCAAGGAAGAAGAGCAGAGGCCACAGCGATGTTACGCAACTCCACGTACCGAAAGCTTTAATTTACGAAACATTAATGAGCCGAGGGCAGCCGGACACCAGCCCGAAGCCCCGCTCTCCTCCCGGCCCCAAGATGGCGCCGGCGCCCCCACAGCCCCGCAGGCAGCCCGCCCCCCGGCCCGCCCCTCCAACATGGCGGACGCACCTCCAGTCCCTCGGCCGTGCCCCCGCCCCGCCTGCACCGCCGCTCCGCCGTCGCTCGGCCCCGCCCCCTCCCCGCCCTCCCTGCTTCTCCATTGGTCGCTGCCGCCGCCCCTCCTGCCGCCGCAACCAATGGGAAGAGAGGGAAGGGCTTCTCGCGCGCGAGGCCCCGCCTCATGTGGGGCCGCCCACATCCAGGCTCTCGCACTCCCCGGCGGGGTTGCCCCCCCTGGCGGTCGGCAGCGCGGGTGCAGCGTTGGACGAGGAGGAGAAGGAGGAGGAGAAGGGAAGCAGCAGCAGCAGAAGAAGAAGCAGAAGCAGAAGCCGGCGTGGGCCTGGCCGAGGTCCCGAGGGGTGCGGGAGTGACCTGGGGCCCGAGCCCTGGCCGCAGGCACGCCCCATGCCGGCCTCCCAGCCCGAGCGGCACCCCGGCCCCTGCCCACCGGCCCTCGGCGCGGGCCCTGCGGCCGTGGCGGAGCGCAGCGAGACCCCGACCTGAGCCCGGCTCGGCGCCGCCACAGCAGCGGGGGAGCTCTCCGAGCAGAGCCCCGGAGGATGGAAGAGAAAAGCAGTAAGCTTTTTAAAAGTTATATAGAGAAATATATATGTATGCGTGTTTTGGGCAGCCATTAGTATTGTACGAAACATTTTTAGGAGTCAACTGTCTTGACCTATTTTCCCGTTCAACTCAATGAAGTAACCGGAATGAATGGCAAGGTTTGGGGTTGATTTCTTTTTTCAGTTACAGCATAGAAAAGATGAAGGAGCGAACGTCAATAAGGCATGTTTTACCCTGTCTGTGTCATTATGGGCTGCCCGCGGAGGTGGTGGAGCCGCTGTCCCTGCAGGTGTTTAAGGGAAGGCTGGATGTGGCGCTCAGTGCCATGGTCCTGTTGGCATCCTGCAGCTCGGTCATGGGTTGGGCTGGATGATCTCAGAGGTCTTTTCCAACCTAATTGATTCCTTGATTCATGGAGATAAAAGTTTGGAATCTTCAATGTGGTTGAAGAGTGCTGTCTTACTTAGTATTCTTGCAGTGAAGGGTGTCTTGCATTTGGCAAGAAACAGATTCAGTAATTTATTCGCCTAAAAACAACTTTCCTTTTTTTCCCTAAATAAATTGATTTAGCTATAGTACTGCTGTACTGAGCACATCAATTTAGGGAAGAAAAACCCCTATGAGTTAATGGGCAGGGGAGTTGTGTAGGCTCATTTGAATGTGCTGGAAAGTTTGGGTCATCTTGTGACAACTTCGTGCTTGAAGGACAGTAAGAAATCACCTAAGTAAAAAAATTTCCTCACACTGCTTGTTTGAGTGTTCCTCAGCTAGAGCTTGACAAGGCATGGGATGACTGTTTAAAAGGGGAGTGACTATTTCAACACAACATATTCTCGCACAGTGCTCCTCCACTGATGCCCACTGCAGTATTTACTAGTATAAATTTTGAAAAGCTGAGTAGGTACAATTATTTTTAATTTCTCACCTGATCTCTTACTCACTTGTCCATTCTGCACCTCTTGCAGTGCTGTGTGACCTCTTTGAAGAGGAGAACCTTACCAGTCCCAGGGAGGAGAGCACTGAAGGTAATATAATTCAGATTTATGGAGGGAAAGAGGAAAGTAATGCATATTTGGCACTGCTTCTGATATGAAAATTACTACTGGAAGACAATAGTTTTGCCTTTTATGGTGTAAGAGGTTTGTAAGCAGCACTACAGGAAACATGCACCCAGGTTGTTTATCTGGTGGCTGGAGTAAGTAGCCCTGATGTTGGCTGCTTGTTGCTTGCTCTAGCATCATTCCCCTGCACAATACTGGGAAAAAAGAGATATGTGGTCACAAGGATTCTATAAAGGGAAAAGAAAATCCCTGGAGCCAGACGCCAGTACACATCCTGATCCATCAGCTGGAGAGATGCTTCTCAATGCTGGCAAGGTAGATGTATCTGGTGTCTGCTCATTCCCTGTCCTTCTGGCTGTGGTTGGTGATAGCAGCATTAGCACTGGAGAGATTAATGGTGTGGACATCTGTCTTTTTTGAAATGAAAGTTATTCTATGAACAAAAATGCAATCTTTGCTTCTCTGTGGAAAACAAAGCTTTTGCTGCTGGAGTTTTGGAGCACTCCAGCATGAGAACTGGGGAAGCATTTCCAAGATGAGTGTTTTATTTCCCTATAGCCTACACATTATTATAGCTGAGGACCCAGAAACAAGAAACTGTTCTGTCACCCATCCTCTGAATGAATCCATCCACAGTGCTATCCAGATTTAGTCAATGTATGGAAATAGCTGAAAAGATGTAATGAATAAGGACAGCAGTTGTAATCTGCAGTGGAGAAACTTATTACTAGAAGTTCAAAATGCATATTTTTAATTGAATGTGTTTTTAAATTTTTATTTTAAACACAAATATTTAATATACTTTTTGTTATATTAAATTTGTGATACTGTCATGAACAGCAAAAGGGTGGGAATGGCACAGGGCAGGTGGTGTCCCTTGGACAGTAGTGTAGGTTTCCAAAAATTGTTGTGACTTTTTCTGTAGTTGGACTTTAGGCTTTCCACATGTTTAAAAATTTTCTGTTAATATAAGAGATCATTAAATTTTGTTGAAAGTTAGTGCCAAATCAATTTATTTCACAAGAGAAAAGTACTTTTATTATTGCCTGTTGATATTAAGTATTATGCCTTTAGCTGCTGGTGACATGAGCAGCAGGGATTGTTGTGACAAAAGTTTGTTACTTCTTTCACTGCTGTCATGGTGCTTTTGAGAGTAACCACACTGCCATAGCATCACTGGGCTTCAGGTACCCTGGGTGACAGAAGTCATTCTCTACTAAGTCAAAAACGAAGGAATATTATTTATGAGCCTGAAAGGAATGCAGTATTTCTTGACTGCTGGGAAGGTGTTATCCCAGCACCAACAGAGATTTGCTTTCTGAAAGTGGAATGTAAAACCTAGTGTGGTGACAGTGGTGACTCCACCTCTAGAAATTGAGTAGGAAAACAGATTAGCTTATGCTTTTGTGCTTGGTCATTGAAGAAGAGCAAAATTAACTGAGAAAGAGCTGGTTCTTTCTTCTGCCATCATCTTTTGACACACTGAAACATATTTCCTTTTCAAGTCCTTGACAAAGATGCACAGCTAAAATTTTTACAAGACCCTTCATGACTGGGCTTAGCACCTCAAAGGTGCATAACTTTGAAAGGGAAGAGGTTCTAAACCAGTAGCTTAAAAACATTTCTTTAAACAAAATGTTTATAAATATTTCTCATAGAGGAAGGAGGCATGATATATGGGGTGTGTTAGTTATTTCAACTGATACTGCTTGTTGAACAACATTCATCAAACTGCTTTTATCAGAAAATACTTTGAAAGTTTTTTCCCTGACAAAACATATCAAAACTAACAATGGGACAGGATAGTCAGCCTATGCAGCTAAGAGAGGTTACAGCTATAAAAAGAAATCCCAGTGTCTTTTGTCAAGTAAAATATTCGGTTCATTCAGTTGAAAATATTCTCCTGTGTCACTTTTGTGAATTTCAGAGATTCATTTTTAGTGGGACTCATTTGCTGGCCTTTGAAGAAAAGCTTCCACTGCTCCTTTTGTGATCTGCTTTAAAAGTTGCTTGAAAGAGCATTGTGCACCATTGGAAGCCACTCCAGTTCATCACTTGACTTGTTTCACTTTCTTTATTAGGTTTAGGAAGAGACTTCTGGAGGTTTAATGAATCCTGCTGTACTGATTGTTTTTTCAGAAGTGACTCCAAATCAAATGACTGGGAGCCTTTGAATAATCCACTAGGAGTTTGCATGGTTTTAGATTTCTCAGGAACTGTAAATGGTAATTTGCATTTCAGGTGATGTGAAGACATTTTGGACACTATTGGGAGGTAGAAGAGTGGATGTCATATTTGAGCAGCTGCAAAATGTGCTGTCCTTGCTGAAGGAAAAGATCAAGAATGGAACTGCAACAAACCAAGGTTTGAAATCCTTGTGGTGGTTAAACTGGACTGCAGAGTAGCTGTGGCCTGCATTGTGTAGTCCACGTGATACCTGCCATAATCCATATATCCCTGAATTTTAATAACTTAGCTGTTGGTGGTTTTAAGAACTTTAAAAATGTCTTTTCTTTTTTAAAAAATAAAAGTAATTTCAGGTACAATTGGCTATTTTCCTGTTTTGCCTGTATACTTTTTGAACAATGAATAGCTCTTAAGCACGTGGAACTGAAATATTCATTTTTGAGAAGTAATGAAATAGCTGCAGTGCTTTGTGTTTCATTTATCATCAGAAGTTTTAGCCTTTCAGGCTGTTGTCAGTGAATTGAGTGGTTTTGGGGTAGGATAATAATCACCTCAGTATTATTTTTTGTCAGAGACTCCATTATAACATGAAACAATAGTAGAAAAATGTGACACTAATCCATTTCAGATTGTTCCTGATTTTCAAGGAAATAAGCTTCCTCTGTCTACATCAAAATACACTAAAATCATAAATCTGATAAGATTGGAGCAGTACACAGATTTCTTTTAACTGGTTTATTTAATTGAGTAAAATTGCTTCTTTTTGTTAAGTCACCTATCTAAATGTAATCTATGGCTCTTAATGGGGTTTTTTTGTGCAAGAAAATGTGCAGTGGTGTAAGATGCTTTAAAACTAATATAGGCACACACTCTGCATTATATATCTAGCACTTCCTCTAAACTGGAAGTGCAATTTTTATGTTCTTGAGCTCCCACATCTTGACTGTTACAGCAAAATATCAAAGCAGTGCAGAGATAAAAGTTGAACTTGAATCTCCCGATGATGCAATGAATCTGTGATGAAGTTCAGTTTGAGTTTTTCAGTGCTTTGTTCTGTAAAGGTTTCAAGCTAGAATATTAAGGTGGATTTTGCTGAGAGTTGTCGGCCAGCTTGTAATATTTATTGCGTGGGGTGACAGGTTGAGACAGAAAGGGTGTCTTGTATTCTTCTGTCTGAAGGCCATTTCCACCAATTTAGAAGTAGTATTAATTTAGTCTGCCAAGTTCCAGCACTTCCTAGCCTGAAGATGATCAGTCTGATTACCAAGGTAGAAGCTTACACTAAATTGTCTTTGTATATGTTGCAGCCACCAGTTTATGTGTTGGGAGACATTCCAGCAGCTTTCCAAAAGCTCATGGATATTGAGTGCCAATTCACAACAATTCACAGTGCTGTGAGCTGTAACAATTTTGTAATTCCTAGATGTGTCTGCTCAGGTCTGTGGTGCAGCACATTTCTAGTAGTATCAGTCTTGAGATGCTATAGGTGAGCAAGTGAGGAGAAACAAGTGTCTGTGGAGGATTTAACACTTGTTTTGCCTGTTGTCTTTACTTGAATCCAACTTAGTATCTGTTTTGGTTTGGTTTTTTTTGCATAGAGTGCTGGCAGGCTTGGGCACTGGTGAATGAAGCTAATCTAGGTGATCTCTTAACCTTGCCAAATGGTATGTGCATTTCCATTGTGTTTGTCTGGTGTGTGGATTTAATTTGTCTTGTTTTACTCACTAGAAGCTCAAGTCCCTTTTTGAAATCAATAAAATAGATCTGAGAAGGCCATTAGCATTACAATTAAGAAAGTCTAATTATTAATTTCCCCACTGAACTGTGAACTCTCACCTGGGTTTGTATTTTTGTGGTTTGTGTGTATAATACTTGTACCACAGGAAGAGAATTTGAACTAGTAAGCCCTTATGAACCCCAGCTGTCTGTGAGCAGTTGTCCTGTGCATGGCTCCACTGGCTGTAATAGCTTGGCATCCTTTTATCTCTGACAACGAAGGGAGATCTGTAAATGTAAATGTGTTTCATGTGCATGTTCTTTCTGGTCACTTTGAAGACCACATGGAAGGTTTTTCAGTGGGACACTTGCTAACAAGCTTTTTGTTAGCTGTAGTTCATACCAATGCCTTGTTTGTAATGTGTTTTGTTAATTATCTCTTTAGTAACTAAAGTAAATTCAATGATAAATTGAAATCTGGCTTGATGAAGATTTTGCTCACATTCAATTTTTTTCAGTAAGTGACGAATTGAATGGAGATGATGCACAGGAAACCAAACCCAAACTGCAGCCTCTTCTTCCAGATGACAATGCTGCAGACATTGTAGAAGCTTCTGACAGGTCAGTGCCTTCTTTCAGTTCCTTAATTTACATATTCTCTACTCCAGTTGAGAGAGCTCTAAAATTTGTGTTTCTAAAGTCAATGTTTTAAACCAAATTTGAATCCTTTGAGTTTTCAAAGTGAAAATGTTTTTAACTTGACCTATGTGGAAAACCTGAGGTTTTGGATAGACTTGTTTAATTTCCCACATGAGAACATTGCAGAATAGGGCATGGTTGTGAATAAAGGTTCATGAGTGTTATCAGGGTTAGGACTTGAGCATCACTTCTCAGGCTTTCCTTAGTGTGCAGATTGTCAGGTGTGTAACTTAGTCTCTCTGTGTTTAGTCTTTAGCCTCAGGTACTGATTTGAAAGATGGGGGCAAATTCATTGTGTGGTATTTTCTGGGGTCCCCATGGCAGGAAGGAAATTATGAATCTGACTCCATGTTCTTAGAAGAATAATTTATTACTTTATGTTACTATATTATATTAAAGAATACTAAACTAAAACTATACTAAAGAATAGAGGAAGAATACTTACAGAAGGCTTAGCAAGACACTAATGAAAAACCTGTGACTCTCCAGAGTCCCGACATGGCTGGATCGTGATTGGTCATTAAGTAAAAACAATTCACATGTTGGATAAACAATCTCCAAACCACATTCCAAAGCAGCAAGACACTGGAGAAGCAATCAGATAATTATTGTTTTCATTTTTCTCTGAGGCTTCTCAGCTTCCCAGGAGAAGAAATCGTGGTGAAGGGATTTTTCCAGAAAATATGACAGTGACAACATTGTTCCTTTTTTTAAAATTTCCTTGCTGTGTTTTAGCGTGTAAGTTCTGGGAAGAAGCTTTTTTTTAATGCAACTGGATATGTCTTTATATTGTTAGGACAATTATACCATGAGAAACCTTGGGCCTTCTAGCAATGGGGCTAAAAATATTGAACTGCTAAAAAACTGAACACAACACTGGTTATCTAAGATGTTGCTCTTCCTTCTTTTTTTTTAACTCTTTTACTTCAAGTAGCGAAAAAGAGGACATGGAAAAAACCTGCTCAGGGAGTAAAGAAGCACCAAGCAAAATTCAAGGTTTACCTTTAAAAGTTCAGTATCAGAACCACAAGTGCTCTAGTGCATGTCTTGCCAGCAGAGCAGTGGGTTCCTACAAGGGTGAAAATCCTCTGAAGATCCCCATCCTGTTTGACTTCCAAAGACGCCATGCGAAAGCAGACTGCCTTTCGAAGCCGCTGGATGTGAATTACAAAGCTCCTTGTGGGCGCAGTCTGAGAAGCTTTCGAGATGTGCGGAACTACTTGTTTGAAACAGAGTGCAATTTCTTGTTTGTTGATCACTTCTCCTTCAACACCTATGTGCTGTTGGGCAGGAACACCATGAATCCCGAGCCCCTGGTGTTTGAGTTCGACATTAGCGACGGAGCCGAGTCTGTGCCCATCTCCTTCTGTAACAGCCTCGACCACGCAAGGCTGCCTTATTTCAAGTATCGGAAGTCCTCGTGGCCGCGTGGATATTATCTCAACAATCTCTCCAGCCTGTTTGTTGATTCCTGTGACTGCACAGATGGCTGCATCGATAGGTGGGTAGAAACATCTCATCTTGGGCCAGTGACACACGATGCCTCAATAGCAGAGTAGTGGGGTGTGAAGGCACAGTACCGAACAGAACCAGCACTGCTGGAATGTCTTGTGCCATGTTTTGTGTTGAGTGACACCATTGTGTCTTTCTCTTCTCCAGAGCTTAGGTGCTCCCACTGGTCCACCCTCTGTTGTAGGGAAGGAAGCGATCAACAGGTGGATTATTGTGTTCCTTTTCCTTTCTTCCAAACTGGCAGTGCTTCTTCTCCAGGTGGAACTGACAAGAAGATATCTTGGCTTTGGAAAAAGAGTAGGGACGGGAGTCTTGTGCCAGCAGAGGCAGGCAGGCAGGGAAGGATCCTGCCTGACAATTTCTGCTGCAGTTCCTACTGTTATTGGACATCCTGTAGATGGGGTGAGACAGCCTTGAGGGATCAGATCATTCGGACCTTAGTGGTTTACTGAGGGCAGATGAAGAAACATCCCTGTTTCCAACATCTACATGTCATTCTTCCCCTTGTCTAAACAGAAACTACAAAACTCAGTGGTTACATGATACATTTGTGGTCTGAGCAGTTCCAATACTCTTGCTCATTGTCATCTTTTTCTAAATCCCAGTAACTGAGCTACAGACACTGTGGAAAGCTGCCACAGTTACCATATGCAAGTTTGGTGGTATTTTTGTCTACTTTCTTGAAGGATGTTTGTGTGGTCTCTCTCTGCAGGCATTATTTGGTGTTGCATCCATTCTGTATTATTGACAGCTAGGGCAGTTGCGCATGCTGCTGTGCAACACAGTTGCTCATGACCCAACAAAAGCTGGAAATCACAGCCTGGTGTAACGTCTGCCAGATTTTGTAATTTAGTTTCAGCTGAGTGGTGAGAAACAGCAAGCACACAGTGTGCCACCTTTTTGCATAAAGTCTCACAAGAATTGAGTTGCTTTTGATGTGCAGTTTTGGAGTTTAGGATTTGCACAATCACTGTGACTCTTTGAAGTTGTCACGACATACAATGGTGAAGACAAGCACTGTTGCTTGAATTTTCCACAGTGTAAAATTC
The DNA here is from genome assembly GCF_028018845.1 of Melospiza georgiana. Taxonomy (NCBI): domain Eukaryota; kingdom Metazoa; phylum Chordata; class Aves; order Passeriformes; family Passerellidae; genus Melospiza; species Melospiza georgiana. The sequence goes on from NC_080431.1 coordinate 54,515,500, forward strand.
TTCACTTCTTGGGGGCTAAGGAGGGAGCAAGATAACCAAGTAGTGGCAAACAGGCTGGGATGCTGTGCCAGAAGAGATGATTTTTATTCATTTGATCCATTTGACAGTGTCCTGCCTATAATAAGTTTCTTTTGTACTTCAGCTGTTTAAATGTGCCATTTAAGGAGCTTGGCAGAAGAATGGAGTTGGGGTGAAGAGAACATGGTTATTTTAAAGCACAGGTAACCAGCCAAGAGACTCAGGGAAAAGGTGCCTGAAACAGCCTTGTGGAGTAAATGGAGCAGGGAGGGGGAATACAGGTGTATATACAGAAATGTATGTGTGTGTGTGTATAGTCAATTGCATTTCAAATTACCTAGATTTATGATTGATTTATTCTGCTTCAAATCCATTCTGAGATGTTTTACTCTTATTTTTAGGTCCAAATGTGCATGCCTACAGCTAACAGCAAGAGGCTGTAGTAAAATTTCTCTGTCTCCAAGTAGTAAAAGATCCCATGGGTACCGTTACAAGAGACTGGAGGGACCTGTTCCTAGTGGGTAAGAAAGACCACAGGAGTAAAATAAGAGCACACAAATAAAACAGCAGTGAATAGTTCAGTCTAAGTGCCACAGGATTAAAATATCTGGAGGTTTTGGATTACTGAAACCTTCCATTTTTGTCACAATTTTAGTGACAGATCAGGATGCTAAAAAATAATTAATGTGACTTGAATAAGAGGGAAAAAAAACTTTTGTATTGCAGATCCTACAGTTTTCACAGCTTAGGTCAAGGTCCAGGAGAAGTGTGAAGAGTGACCAGAATCCTAAAGATGTAGCAGCCAGCTGCTTTTGCCAGACTTTGTTATGGGTGGCTCTTCCAAGAATGTCCAAAAGCCATCCAATGATTCAAATGTTTGCCCTTTCTCTTATTCAGCTCCTGTGGATTAATAGGTGGCCTGGAGAAGAAGCTAGTTACTTCAGGTCTCTAGGAGAGGTATTATGCAAGACAGCTTTCTGCAATAGCCAAAGGCTTAAATCTACAGGCTTGAGGAGCCCCTTTCAGTCCTCTATGTGATGTTAGTTTTTGGCTGACATGCAGAATTAAAGTTGTCAGAGAACCCAGAAACAGATGCAAAAATCCCCACAATTATGAGTCCTTTTGGAAATGGACAGCTACAGTGAAGTCCAGGCATATGTGTTCTTGCTAAAATCAGTTCCAGTATAGAATTAGGTGCTTCTTAGGGATTTCAGTTTCTGTGTGCTTTACTCCTATAAAACAAAAATATGGCATTTGTTTTTCTTATGCCAAAATGTATGTAATCTTAAGTATACTTATGCCAAAATCTGGCAGACAGGCTCTTAAAATTAATGAACCAGCAGTCAATAAAATCACAAGCTTCAGAGCATTGCTGCACAACAAGTTTTAGCCAGAGTCTGTATATTTCAGTCCACTGCCTTGTTGATGCTTAGAAAGGGAATTAATAACAGGAACTTTGTTATGCTAATGCATCCATTTATGTTGTGCTTTGTTTTTCTTCCCTTGCCAGGATTTATGAGTGTAGTGTGCTGTGCAGGTGTGACAAGCTGATGTGTCAGAACAGAGTTGTGCAGCATGGCATTCAAGTCAGGCTGCAAGTGTTCAACACGGAGAAGAAGGGCTGGGGTGTCCGCTGCCTGGATGACATCGACAAGGGGACATTTGTTTGTACTTACTCAGGTAGCAGGAGGGGACCTGTGAAGACATGTAGCATAATTCTTCCTCTCCCACGGTGTGTGCCCTGGATTTTTTTTGAGATCAGGGAAATACAGGGTTGGAAGAGAAGTGTGTCAATGTAATCTTAACTTGCAATATGATCAATATGAATAAGAACTTGGAAAAGCTCTGCTATGAGATGGTGACAGACAAACAAATGGAGCAAAAGCTGTCTCAGATTGCTGGGTTTTTCCCTCATAAATCTGTGCATCCTACACCACGGTTAATTTTCCTTCAGTAAAATTCTTAAAATTGTAGAATTGTTTGGGTTGGAAGGGACCTTAAAAGACACCTAGTTGCATTCCTGCCATGGGCAGGGACACTTTTCACTAGACCAGGTGGCTCAGGACCCCACCCAGAGTGACCTTGAGCACTTCCAGAGATGGGGCTCTCACAGCTTCTCTGGGCAACTTGTGCCAGTGCCTCCCACCGTCACAGTGAAGAAGTTCTTACTAATATTTAATCTAGATGTGCTCTCCAGTAGTTTAAAGCCATTGTCCTTTGTCTTATTACTACATGTCCTTCTCTAATTCAGTTTGTACTCCAGCCTCTATTGACATTATAGAATTGCAGACAGCATTCATATTTTGCTTTCCCAAGTAATGCTCTTCTATTTGTTAATGTAAGTGTGACCTGTGCTAGTGAGTGTGACTCAGCAAACAAGCATTTTTAAAAAAGCAAGAAAACTTTTCTTTTTCTTTCAGGCAGATTAATGAGCAGAGCTGAAGTTTTGGGAGATAGTGAGCAAGAGCTGAAGGAGAAAAGTGCAGTGAATGATAGAGGCCATGACTTTTCTTCCAAAAAAAGAAAAATTGACCTTGGTCGTTCAGACTCAGTGATTGAACTAGTGCAGACTGACAAAAATGACATTCTTGAGAATCAGGATTCTTTGTCTCAGACTGTGGATAATGAAAATAAATCAACTCTGTAAGTTTATGAAAATAAGCTTAAGCATAACAAAACTAATATTCTGCTAATCTAGGAATTCTGTTGTATCACTTAGAGTATGTCGTCATATGAGGGTGGTGTTTTTTTTTCTTTCTGAACTTCTTTTTAAATTCCCAATTATTTCTTCTGGTGGGACAGAGTTTTCTCTCTGTATTAATTTTACTTATGTGTACCACTTGGCATTTTCTAGAAATTCAGTTCATCTCTTGGGTATACTTGATCTGTTCAGGGCATTAATGGGAATGCTAATTTGAAAGAATTAATAAAGTATACTTGAAATAAATTGTTTAAAGATACTTGATGACACTGAAGGGTTTGATAATACATCAGCCACCAGCTATTCTGCCCTTTGCTCCCAGTCTCTAAACCTTTTGTTATTTGTAACATAACCTTTCCTGCCAGAAACCTTAACCTCTCCTGTTAAGAGTCTGACAGCACCTCACTTTTGCAGTGAATATGTTTTCCTAGTTGAAAGCTGTACTGTCAAAATTGTTGAAAGTAGTAACAGGAAAAGACAAAACTCTGTAGGTGTTCTATTTTGAGATAATCTGATATAATAATAGTAAAGCAGCAGACAATTTGGTTCTCAGCATGACAGCTGGAAAAAAATTTAACAGCAGCTGCTGATCTCTCAAAAAAGTTTGAGCAACTGCTTTCTTACAAATGCAATAAAGAACCTAACCTAGGTTCTCAATTCTTAGAAACAAAATACTCACAGAACATGGAGTGAGGCCAGACCACAGGCTCTGCTGTAGTTCCTTCTAGAGAAGAGACTGGAACTAGAGATTGTTAGAGAAATGTGTCTTGTGAGAGTTACTTATGGGTCTGTTTGTCTTTTATAATTTCCTTCTGACCTTTCTGTGCAGGGTTCATCAGAAGAACTCAAGTAATGCAGCAGTGAGAAGGCCTGGAACTAGAACACTTATTTTTTGCAATCACCAGCCAGAAATGGTAATAAGTGGCTTTAACAGATTAATTTTTCACTGTGTTGAATATGTATGTTAACTTTGACATTTTCATCTTGTATGTTTGTATAGTTCTAATGACCTTTCTTCATGAGATTGGGTCACACTGTGAGCTAGGCTGTCATGCTGGAAGCTGCATCCCGTCCTCTCTCCATTACCAATCCTTCAGCATGTTCCCCCAGACCAGCACTATCTACTGTCATGGTCTTCCCTTCTCCCCCCTTTGCTTACATTCCTCAAGAGCCTGAAGTAATCATTCTCCCCCTGCACCCCTTGTGTACAGGGTTAGGGGGTCAGAGTGATAATATTTGTGTCATGTCTCCCCAAAGAATGGCTCAGCAGGGAGAGAAGGGAATTCCAGGATGTCTATGCAGTTTTCTCATACAGTAACAGAGTTGGGAGAACTGACCTGAATGTGACTCCTGACCTTTTATGAGTGTGAAGTGTTGCCTGCAAACATGTACAGAGGAGGAAAATTGGTGTAAGCTTATGCTGTAGGTTTTACTGGATTTATTGCCCTTAAGAAATGCACGTGAAATTTTCATGCAAACATTTTGCACTGCTGTCTTTTTTAGGGGTCCCATAACTAATTGCCTTTTTTTGATGGGAGAGGAGAAATTCTGCCACATCTTGTCATTTCATTGAAACTGTGTAAAAAGCATGTTTGGCATTTGGCTAAGCAACTTAAAATTCTGGTGAAATAATTGGGACTTTAGCACTTACTTACATGTCTTAATTACTGGGAGACTCTTTCCTGGTTATTATGAAGGAGAAGTTGAAATCAAGATAAATGTTGCATTGCAGCCAATGTATTAACTTCCCAAATTCAGCCACAGCTATGCATTACAATAGCTTTGAAACTTCAGCCTTGAAATTCTAAAAGCCACTTGCTATGCACTTTTGGCCCAGAGTTGCATGCAGCACCTCACAGCCTTTTCATTTGATACACAGGTGCACAGTACCAGCTCAGATGAAGATGATAGTTCTCAGATTCATCAACCAAGCAAAACAAAACTAACCAGTGGAACAAAGAAAGGAAAAGAAAGTAGGTTTGCAGAGCTCTATGTACTGCATGCTTTGTACAGTTGTGTCCCATCTGGGGATAGACTTTAATGTAGACAGTGTGGGCAGGCCACTTCTTAGAGTAGAGCAATGCTGTCCATAGATGTTGAGACAAGTTGGACTGTCCAGACAGCAGCTTCTCAAATACTGTGCAGTTGTGGGAAAGTCAGCCTTGCAGATCTTGCTGTGTCACACCCAGTACCTGTTCCAGCCAACAAAAATTGAACAGGATATAACACTGGGGTGAGGGGATGTCAAGCTGGAGAGGCAGTATGAAACTGATGCTATTTGCACATCCATTTTGCTTGTCTTAATTACAGTTTGTGATTCTCTTGGGAATTAAGGTGGAGAATGATAAAAAATGCTATGTGGGAAAAGTCAGTCTGGAATGGGATTTGAGAAGAGTGGATCACTAGGTCACTCAGAGGCACCTTGAGCAAGTGCTTTAGGCATCACAGCAGGAAACAGTCATTTGTTGGGAGGATTGATGAGAGACATGAAAAAATTGTGTTCTAGACTTGTAGATAGCAAGTAAGCTGCCTAGATTCTGGAGGATCTGGGGAAAGTGGGTGGGTGAGAGTTTGGGGCCAAACAAGGGAAAGGCTTTGGCATTAAACTGCTGTTGAGAAATAACATACATGTCCATTGACAGAATGCACCCGGCAGCAGAAGGAAGAGCATCTGATGGACATTGGACAGACTGACTCTGCTGGTGTAGAGACTGCAGGATGTGAAAGGAAGAGTCTGTCACTGCAGGGTGTTGAGTGTGGCAAGCCCAGTGTGCTGGATGACACCTGTGTTGTGAGGTCATCCAGCAATGCACCCCTAAAAGCTGACTGCAGAGAAAATAGCAGGCAGCCAAAACAAGATGCACTTTGTGAGGAGTCTGAGGATGATGGGATGTTTCCCAAGAACAGTAATGAAGAAAATATTTATGTACTGGATGCCACAAAAGAAGGAAATGTGGGTCGTTTTCTAAATGTAAGTACTAAATTGCATGGGTTCTTTTCGTTGCCTCTGCAAATACATCATTTACTTATTTAAGCTTAGACTAGAAAGTTTTTGCACATAAACAGTATGGGTGGTGGCAAGAGAGGCACATGTGGTGCTCCCTGCCATCACAGGTGACAGGACAATAGGTTGGGTCACACTGGCTGTTCAATTGCCAAGTACCCTCAGCTAAGACAAATACTTCATAGACTCATCTTGCAGGTATGATGCAAATAATTTATTTCTTCATTGGCATGAACATGCCTTCCTTACACAAATAATTTATTTCTCTTCACTGGCATGAATATGTCTTACAGCAAAACTCTTGCATATGTTTAAACTGTTCTTCTTTGCAGAGGTAATATGGTGTTAATATTAGTAGTGCATCTTGCAGAAGCCTTCCTTCTGTTCTCATGAGCATACACATGTTCTTACCTGTACCTGAGTACAGCTGTACCTTAGCTGTACCTGACCTTTCACATCCTGTACTTAGCCAACACAATCATGCAATCCATTGCTTGCTCCCTAGCACTGCTGCCCTGGCAATGGCATTGAGTGATAAACTTTCCATGTGGGCTCAAGAAGGGAAGGAAGAAACTGCCTTTACTGGTGAAAGATATCTGATACAAAGTGATATCTAATGTCATTTTTCAGCCAAGGATGTGGTGTTGGGCTGTTACTAATTCAGATTTTCTGTTTTACAGCACAGCTGCTGCCCAAATCTCTTTGCACAAAGTGTGTTTGTAGAAACTCACAACAGAAGTTTTCCATGGGTTGCATTCTTCACAAACAGGTGAATTTCTGAAAGTTTAATGTTGTTCATTTAAGGCACTAGGAGGAAAAAAAAAACACTGCTCACTTATTGGAGTATAATTATACTGAGGGGTGGGGCAGATGCTTAGATCATAAAAGCATTGAACTGTCTTAGAGGTGACTTCTTATTGTGCACTAAAGGCAGAAGAAATAGTCATTGGTTATCATTAATGAGTTTTGCTTCAGTTTTGCACTGAAATGTAAAGTAGAGAAGGTTAATTTTGATGTGTCCACTTCAGTGATAATCTTCTTCAGTGCAAGAATAGGTTTTACTCAGCATGGTCATTCAGAAGGCCAAGATCCACTCATCCTACTGTTGTGTCTCAAGGAATGGCCACCAGATCTGCCTCACATAGGGCAGGATTGAACCCCACAGGATATTAAGGTTGAGACACTTCGTGTGCCAAAAAGGCTTCAGTCCTTTTCCTCAGAGCTGTGAAGACAAGCAGGACTTTGTGTAGCCCAGCATGTCCTGGGGATATGACAATAGGATACACAGAGGTGAAAATGTGTTCTGAAAGTAAGAGATGCAGATATTTCCTTGGTGTCTAACTGAAAGAGAGGTACAGAGAGCTGGTGCCAGCAAGACACAGTATGGCAGCAGGAGAGGAAAGATGAATTGTATAAATGAAGTTGGCTGACGTGCATGTCAGCAGTAGAACTAGGTGAGAACAGAACAGAGAGGGGAGAATTTGTGCCAACAAACCAAATCCACAGAACATTGATCTTCTGTGGAGCCTTGCAGCTCTGCTCCATATGACAGATGCTGTGGATTGCACTGGGAGGAACTGTGAGGACAATGTTTTGAAATACATCCAAAACAGGATTTTGTTTTAGCTAGAGTCTTTCTTGCTCAGGCACTTGGTAAAGAAGTGTAGTGAGGACTGAGGCCACTGGAGAGAGATAATAGTGACAGCAAAGACACTTAGGGAAGAAGATTGTTGAAGGAGAGTTCCCCTTGCTGGCTCTTCCATTTTCTGGACATCACCCTTTTACAACTTTTCTAAATTAAGGACTTCATCTGGATCATTGAGCTTAATTGTGCGCCTTCCATGGACTTGCCCAATCACCTGGGCAAGTTTTATTTGTTTTACTTGCCTGGCCTTTTTATTTGTTTTACATGTCTGGCCTCTAGACCATCTCAAGTCAGCAAGTCCCAGGCTGCAGTTATCCCAGTGCTGTATGAAAAGTCATTATTGTTTGTTCTCAGTCAGCTGCCTAGGAATTCACTGGATGTCCCCTATACCATATCCAGTGAGAAACATCAGAGAATTACCCTCTTCATCACAATATTCATATTTTCTTACATTTTCCATCAGTTGTTCCTCAGCATCATAATCTCAGGTATTTAGTTTGGCATTCATTTTGGACAATGAATTTCCTGCCCTAGACATTTCTTCTATTTTACTACCAGAGCAGCTAATTCATGAGGAGCACGTGTTTAATTCTGAGTTTGAGCTTGGTGCACATAGTGCAATTGCATTAAAAGGTAGCCTGCCAGACCAAAGATGACAGTCTTCAGCAATATAGCTAAAGATCTCTTCAAACTTCAGTGATGCACTGTACATAGGAAAAATAAAAAAACTGAAAACTATGTTATTCATTTAGATGTATTATTTATGTGAATTTCCTTTTTCTTGTTTGTTTTGTTTTGTTTTAAGGGGTTTTGGGTTTTTCTTTTGGTGGTTTTTGTTTTGTTGTTGTTTTGGTTTTGGTTTTTTGTTTGGTTGGCTTTGGCTTTGTAGTGGCTTTTTTTGTTTGATTTTTGTCTCCCAGAATTTCCCTCTAGGTTAGAGCACATTCTGTAGAAATAGACTCCAACCCTACTTGTAATTTCCATAGCCAAAGGAGCATGAGTGTGCCAGCAACTCCTTGTCTGCCTTGTTTCCTTCCCATCCCAAGCTGCCTGTGTGATGCTCCCTGCCCCCTACAATTTTGGGGTTTGCATTTGTGTTGTTGGTGACCAATTGTTAGCACAGTACTGTTTCACTTAGTTCAAGCAAACTAACTGTTTTATTCCTTAGACATGTGAAAGCGGGAACTGAACTCACCTGGGATTATGGTTATGAAGCTGGAAGCATGCCAGAGACAGAAATTTCCTGTCACTGTGGAGTTCAGAAGTGCAGGAAAAAAACCTTATAGGCAAAAGCTTTCCTACTGTCAACACATCTCATACCTGGGAATTTATATGCTGGAAGGGATGACTACTCAGCAAACAGCCCTCGAGTCTGTGGTGCTAATTGCATTCAACTAAAATGCCTTTCACCTGATGATTTTTTAAATTTACATTCAAATGTCACTTTTGTAGTTTACAGAAATAGAACTGTTTGTCCTAAGAGCAGGCATCGAGCCTTTCCTGGGTAATTGGTCTTCCTCCTCCCTGCTCCCTCCACAAGCAAAGTTCACAGTGCACTGGAAGAATTCCTGCTCCATGCCATCTGCAGCAGAGACATGACTGATGAGAGCAACAGTTCCTTGGTGTTTTCTGTGCCTCTCCACAGTGCTGAGTTAGCAAAACTCAGGTTTCTGAGATTCATTATGAATGCAAGACTGCCTGACTGGGCACTAGGAATTGTTCAAATACACCTAAGTCTGTTGCATCCGGTGGGACAGATTGTCCTGAACAGAGACAGAAGTAAACAGAACAGTTCTGCAGAGCTGTGTTTGTGCTACAAAATGAGCTGGACAAGTGCTGCTGCAGCAGGAGAGAAATGACTGGGTTTTGTTGGATTGTTCCCCTCTCCATGTTTGTGACACACAGAGAAATCCTTGAGAATTTCCATTCAGTGGAAATTCTGTGTACCTCATCTCAGTGCCATATTGTGTATGGGACAGGTGGGCCACAGAATTGCTTACCACATGGTTTGTTGGTAAGACAGAAACAAGCTGCATTGGGAGTGCAGATGCAGGAGGTGGCTCTGAAATGGAGCAAGGGATGGCTGTGCAGGTGTGTGGCTTTTGAACGTGTTGGAGCCTTGGGCAAGCAAGGAGGTGGCACAGGTGAGCAGTTTAGATGCTTGAAGAACCACTGCCAAAGGTTTCAAAAAAAGTGGTTTTATTAAAAATGTTGTAAAAGTAAGACTTAAGGAGTTTGATGGCAAAGTTTACTCTGTTACTGCAGAGGATATGATAATGATTTAAAGTTACCAATACAAAATCCAGGGGCACTATAGTACAAGACTGTGTGTCACTTACCAGAGGCCTGCAGCTGATCAGGTATGTCTCAGCCTCGAGGAGTAACACTGAGAGCATCCTAGCTCACAGGGAAATCACTGCCATACAGCCAGCTGATTAGCATGAGAGCTAAAAAAAAGGTTCACTCAGACTGTCGTTTATGGAATAAAGTGGTTGGCTTGAAGTAAAATTACCTTTGTTGGAGAAGGTAAACATGAGACTCTTGTACCTGCACCTTTCTTTGTTCCTTGATAAATGAGTCTTGGAAAAACCACCACTATTCATGTGTTAATTGCATGGTTGGTATCCCAGATTCCAGTCCATATGCCTCAGTGCTCACCATGTCACTCTGCTCCTGTGGGGGTTTTCAGGGAAATGGTTGGAGCAAATGAAGGTCGTGGCCTGGTTATGTCCAAGTCTATACTGCAAAATGAAAGATAAGCAGGAGCCAGTTCTCAGCCCTGAGGCCAAGAGGCAGTGGATGTCTAATGCACTCATGGCTTAGGGTTCTGTTTTAATTGGGTTGTATCTGTGCTGTGTAACTGTGGACAAACATGGTATCTGTGGCCCTAAGTGGGTTTTTCTGTTTGTTTGTTTTGTATGCTTCAAGCTTAAAAAATCATGGGGTTGTATTGCAACACATGATGCTCTTGGATTTTTCAAGTTTGATCATGTATAAGGAGTTTCAGCCTGTTAAAAGTGGACCTTTCACAGAGATAACAGACCTGTGAACCATTCTGCTTACTGTGAAACCTCAGATATTCTCTCTCTCAGCTCTGTTTGAGAGTTTGACACATCCAGCAAGCAAACCTCTCCTCAGCTTTGGTCCCTGTCATTGTACTCTGGTTTTGTGTGGGCTTTCACCACCCACCTTCAGGGATAAATGCAGAAGAGCAGAGCTACCCCACTGATGGTGCAGTACCTCTTCAGAGGGTCAGAGCCACCCACTGCTACCCTGATCAGCCCCTCTGTCACTGCAGCCCCTGTGTGAGCTGTAGGCAACACTCAGCCCAGTTGCTTTTTGCTTCATTGAAGATCTGAAGGTCTGTACTCAGAGGGAATATGCCTTGGGGGATCATCTGTTCAGCATTAACCAGGGACATGCCAATGTGTATGACAAAACCCACAGGTAACCCAGGAGTGGTATTAGCCTTCTAAACAAATGAAAATGCAGAAAACATCTGTGTCTATGTAAAACATGTTTTTTAAATGATTCAGGAATATTTTTAAAGCTTCAGGAATGGGGGGTGGAAGAAGGTACATTTTACTGCTGTTGATGATATATTCCAGATCAGTGGTAGGAATTAATGATACTGGGCTGGTGAGGAAGAGCCCTGTTTCTTAATGCAGGAAAACAGACCTGATGATTTAAAAGAGGCAGCACTTACTTGCTCCATGTGGTCTGCAGCTATGGGAGAGCCTGCTGTGAGTGTAGATGTCACAGAAGGCCTGTGTATGAGACAGGGCTTTTTGGCTAGCTGGTTTTATCAGGTCTGTCTCCTGCCTGGTGCTTCTTCATTGTCCTCCTCCAGACCAGAGATCATAACTATCCATGAGCAAAATCACCTTACAAGATTTCTGCCTGCTTCTATAGTATTGCTAGAACATGTTCTGTTGAGGGTGTCCTGCAAGTATTTCTGCAGGTAGTGACCACAGGAATGCTCACCTGAGCTCTCTCTGCTCTGCTGACTGTTCCTCTGCTTGTCACAGCTCACAGATGAGGATATTTCTGAGCACAGCCCCTCATGTCACCCATGCTTTAGCAGAGCAGTGTGTAGAAGCACCGAGCACAAGCACTGATGGAAAAACAGATGAAGATATTCCAAGTGAAGTACCTGTGGAATGACACATTTGGGACTTCTCATCAGCCTGTCGGGGGCATCATAAATGAAGAGTGCCTGATGGGAATAAGTTGCATTGAGGTATGAATCACAGCTCTTACAGTGAGCAAGATGGTCCCTATGGAGGGACAGTGGGGATATGAGGATGTATAAGGGCTCCATGGTAATAAGTATTAGTACCCAAGATAAGCATAAAAGTGCAAAGACAGCTGAAGCTTACAGCGTAAGTATAAAAGAAACTGGACTGGAGCTTATTAACATTTTTTTTTTTTGCCAAAAAAGCACGGAGCATTAATTTCCAGCTCTTTCACAGAACTATATGGCTTGACAGCACAACAGTTTGAAGGAAGAGCTCACAAGGGCTTTGGACATTTTTTGGAATTCTCCACGGAGAATTTTTCCTGTGCTGAAGAACAGACTTCTGTTAGGAAGATTTTACTGTTTAAGATTTATGCAACTGTGGGTGCTTGAATCACGTTAACTCATTTGAGTATAATCTAGGTAATAGATCTGGGAATTGAAATTGTGTAGCAGTATTTGGCTAATAGATATAATCTAATTGCAAGCCTGGATGCAGGAGTTGATCTTAGCTCTGATACGCTGCGTGTGGGCAGGTGCAAAGGAGTTTGGGAAACCAACTGGAGTGATGCCAGCAGTGCTGAAAAGCCGAAGCTGGTCTAGCTGGTAAAGGGAACTGATCTTAAAAGCTCCATGTTGTGTTTAGTGCAGCCTCATGATGCTCGGGTTTCTGTGGTTGAGATGACCCCCAAGGTATTAGAAAGTCTTTTTTTTCCCAGCACCGCAGCCAAAGAAGTTGAGATTTGTCCATTCTCCTTTTCAAGGTTGTTTATTTTTTCTCATCTATTACAGCTTTCTCTGACCTGCGGAGATGTGTCCAGCAGGTCGGGTTGTGGCACAGCAACTGCCCTTGAGGTGCTGTTAACTTTTTATACTAAAAACTACGTGTACATTATACTAAGAACTACGTATACTGTAACTACTGTTACAATAATTTTCCAGTACCTATCACCTATGTTAGACAGTCTGTTTCTGTTCTAAACCAATCAAAAAGTGTCACCATCACAGCAGAAGATGGAGGACAAGAAGAAGAAGAAGAAGGACAGGACATGCCCAGATTCCTCCATCTTGCCTCTTGAACCCCCATTCTAAATCCCCAAAATTCTACTTTTTCACCCTGTGACAAATTAACATTCTACTCAAACTCTTGTGGCTAGTAAATCTTCACATTAAGTTGTTAATTTTTTCCATGGGCTAAAATGGAAGGCACAGGTGTTTTTGACTCTGTGCCAAGGCCTCTGAGCCCCTTGCCAGGGTCTCAAATCAGCCAGGGCAGCCAGAGGAATGTCCTGGGTTCTGACACCTGATGAGCCAGAATATGCCTGTTAATGTGCCTGATGAGCTCGCTGGAGAAGGTTCAACAAGACCGAGTGCCAGGTCCTGCACTTGGGTCACAGCAACCCCGGGCAGCCCTACAGGCTGGGAGAAGAGTGTCTGGAAGGATGCCCAGCAGAAAAGGATCTGGGGGTGCTGGGAGACAGCAGCTAAACATGAGTGTGCCCAGGTGGCCAAGAAGGCCAGTGGCATCCTGGGCTGTGTGAGAAACAAGGCCCACTGGGGACAGATCAACAAAGCCAAAGTAACAACGCTGTGTGTGTGGCAACAGCCAAAAGCACACCCAGTTCTTTAGCAAGCATCCTTTATCCTGTTGCAGTTTTATTTCTCTGCCAAATGACTTTGTGCATTTCTCAGGGTCTGTTTACAACTCCACCTCAGGTTGTCACAGCACTGCATAAATCCACAGCTACAGTCTTCAAGGGTCTGTCAGGGAAGCAGTCCAGGGTGGCCTTCTGATGCCACTCTAGACTTAGAGAACTTATGGAGAATACCGTAAAGGTAACCATGTGTCACAGTGAGGGAAGACTCCAGACACTTAATATGAGAATGAGCAAGCTTCGTTTATTCGTGAGAGCATCAGGCATTTATGCACAACAAGTAATAAGCTCATACATATTCTGTAAGCTAAGCAATCCATTGGTTATACTATAAATATCAGCTCCTCTCTTACTTCTTCATTCTTTATATCTTACATCTACTTTTTCTCACGTCTTTTTCTCAGCTCTTGTTATTGTAATACAGCTGTGCTCAAGGCTACAGTGTCCTTGCAGTGCAGGGACCCAGACTAGCTGGGTCAGGCACCCTCCCAATTCTTGGTCAGCTATCAAAAATTCCTCCACAACCATGTAGTTGTTGGCTTTCACTAATTATGTATTGGCTTTTACAGATTACTCAAGTGGATGCTGTGTTGTGCATTACAGTGTTAACTTTTGCAGAAGTAGCTGTAGTTGTGAAAGAATAACTAATACTTTTATTTTTGTAACTAACTGACAATAATGAGAATAACTCAGATGTATTTGTGAAATAGCTGATGTTGATTTAAAGTACTTGTGGAAATAGCTAAAACTGTCTGCATGGCCAGATAACATTAAAGGAATGGATGGGATGAGGATCCCTGCTATTGACTCTTCAACTATCAATAACTCTCACCTGCTGAAAGCACAGAACAGGGGCTGTTGTGAGGAAGTGACACACAACCTTCAAAACCACATCCACAATTACTGCATGTACTCTAAATAGGTGGGTCAGGGGTCGAACCAAGCTAAAGAATTCCCAGAACATGAGTTCAAAGAAATGTTTGAACATGCATAATCTTTATGAATATGTATTTGGCCAGTGCAATAGAGAAAGCACATAAGAAGAGTTACTATGGTAAGCTGATGTGCCTCTGGCCATAGCTGAGCACCCAGTGCTGTTACTGATTTCCCGTTTACCCCTTATTAAGCTTTATAAAATTTTGAAAAGTGGGGTTAATTTCTCACACCTGTATCAGCAATTGTGGCCAGCAGGATCAGGGCAGTGATTGTACCCCTGTACTTGACCCTGGTGAGGCCACACTTCAAATCCTGTGTTCAGTTTTGAGCCCCTAAAATCAGTGTTATGAATGAGGTCCTATATGTCTAATTTAATAAACCACAAAATTAGAATTTAGCAGCAATTCCATATAAAATTAATATAATCAGGTAAGCATGTACAAAGTAAATTTGGCAGTGATTGTTTAAGTCTAATTAAGGTTCTGCTAAGGCATAAGCAAAACAGACAATGGTACAGACCCGACCGGGGTTTCTCACCCTGCCTCCCCTACCAAAAAAAACAAAGGAATCCAAACACAACTTATATACTGTATGCTAATACATCATCAGTATTTTCTTGTAAATCTCCTCCTATTTTTGAATCTACATCGCTGTACTGCACAGCGCATGCTCCACTTGTTTCTAAGAGGTCTTGGCTCTTTGGTGGTCGCTTCTGATGAAGGCTTCTCATCATCATCACTGTCCTTTGAACAACCCCACAGGCTGCAAATGCACCCCAAGTCTTGTGTTATAGAAGCCAGCATCACATTCTAAAAATAAGCTTTACTATTTCATAGATACCTGGAATCATCCCAATTTTTTCCATTTCAAGGCTGATCCCTTAATTATCCTGAGGCTGGGATCCATTTTGGGATAATGCTTAACTCAATACTCTGTATCCTATTTTCTCATGAACATCTGAAAACATTTGTTTTGTGACACTAATTGCATATCCTTTTCCTCTATTTTTAACAAATATTTTCTAAAATATTGATATAGTTACAATTTTTAGCATGAATCATATTCATTTATCACATCAGCAAGGAGGTGGAGGGGCTGGAGGGTGTCCAGACAAGGGCAGCAGAGCTGGGGAAAGCTCAGGAGCACACATCCTGTGTGGAGCTGCTGAGGAAGCTGAGGGAGTTTAGCCTGGAGAAAAGGAGGCTCCAGGGTGAACCTTCCTGTGAAAAACATCAATCACTTGTTTTTAAAATTTTAAAAGTTTAATAGTAATAAAATGGTTATAAAAATAGTAATGAAATTAGAGTAATAAAAATTTGGACAATTAGGATTAGGACAATACAAGACAATAAGAACAAAAAGTTATGGATGTCTGGGCAAGAACAAAAAGTTATGGATGTCTGCCCTTTTTCTGGGCAAAATAAGCCCCAAAAAAGAACACACGTTAACAGAGGATTAACCTTTAAAACAATAGCCCGTTGCATGTTCATACATCTCATACATGATGCATAAATTCCATTCAAACACAGGATTCTGTCTGGTCAGTGTCAGCTTCTTCCTCTTAATCCTGAGGCGTCCTCAGGGCTGATTGAGGCAGGAAGAAGTTAGTTTCTTCTGATAAGAAAGCAATAAATTCTTTTTCTCTGAAAGATTTAGATGTCCTGTGGCTGCTATCTCGGTGCGAGTACCTCATTCCTCTCTTTAACAAAATATCCCACATACATAGTTTCTATTTTAACTACAAAAGCTACATTTTAACTACAAAACTAAAATTACCATACTATTGAAATGTTAATACAGCGCTACTTACCACTACAACATAATACATACAGTAAATATCTGCGGAGAGCCAGGTAATGTGCACTTTTCACGCTACCTCACTATAGAACTGCCTGAAACGAAGGCGTAGCGAGCGTGGGGTCGGCATCTTCCCCCCGGTAACAAGTGACGGGAAGCTGCACCCGGGGAGGCTCAGGTTGGACAGTAGTGCTGTGATTCTGTGAAAAGTGAGCACGGGGCTAGGGAGGGATGCAGGATATCGCCTTTCCCACGGTGAAAGCCCTCGGGAATGGCGCCCGAAGGCGGTGCCGGGCACGGGTATCGAACCCGGGTACTCGGCCGTGACCCCCGCCGCGCCCGCGGGGCCACGCCTCCCTTATCACGTGACCGGCGCCTCACCGGCGCGCCTTCCCTCCTGCCACGCGAGCGTCGCAGCCAATCAGCGCCGCGCAGGTGTGCGGGGCGGAACATCGGCGGGCCCCACCGCGCATGCTCCGTGTCCGCGCCGGGCGCGCTCACTTCCGCGCGGGAGAGTTGAGGGCGGGGTAGGGGGCGGCGGTGGCGGCGACGGCTCGCCGCGCGGTAAGTGCCACTGCTGGCGGGGGGAGCGCGGAGCTTCCTCAGCGGCGGTCCCGCAGCGCCGCTCTCCCCGCAGTGCCGGCGAGTGGAGCCTGCCGGGGTTCGGGCTGGGCGGCGGCGCCGTGAGGGCGGCACCGGGAGCGCCGTGAGGCGGCACCGGGAGCGCCGTGAGGGCGGCACCGGGAGCTCCGTGAGGGCGGCCCCGGGAGCTCCGTGAGGGAGGCACTGGGGGGGCCGGGAGGTACCGGGAAGAAGCTCTTTGCTGGTGAGAGTGGTGAGGCCCCGGCACGGGTTCCCCGGAAAAGCTGTGGGTATCTGGTCGCTGGCGGTGTTCAGGGCCGGGCTGGATGGAGCTCTGAGCAGCCCAGTCCAGCGAAAGGTGCCGTGCCCATGGCAGGGGGCTGGAGCAAGATGCTCTCAGTGAGAGGTGATCAGAAAGACAGTTTTATTTGTTCCTTCTTCTTCCTTGCGAAACCTGCATGTATAGGTTCTGTACTGACGTGGGGAGAATGGGGAGGTGAGTGTCGGTCGTGTTTAGCTGTGAAATCTCCAGCCGTGCTTCTTTCCCCACAAAGCACAAATGAGGGACAGTGAGTGTGGGGTAACGGGTGTGTGATTCCTTTCTTTCTTCCTGCTTCCGTAGATCCAATCCTGCACTGCACTGGAAGGAAGAGGAGAGCAGAGCAGGAGCTGGGGCAGTGGGTTTCAGTAGTGCACTGGAATTCAGGGGACTTCGGTTCTTTTCCTTACTCCCCTATGGATGTACTAAGAGATTCTGTGCCTTAGCCTCCTCCTCTGTAAAAGATGGGTATTTACATACAAGAATGCTTTCAGAACTGGGTCTGGAGAGCAAATACTTAGACAAACTGGTAATGTTTCAGCAGGATTGCCGAATTTGTAAGTGGTTACTGTTGCCCGATAGATAAAGGACACAAAACTCGGATAAGTTCTGTGCGGTGCTTTATTAAGGGCCCGGGAGCTTGTGGACTAGCATCTCAAGTCAGAGCTCCAACTTCACGTACAGGTGCTTCTCTCTTATACATGCGATTCATAACAAGGTCTCCAAGAAACAGTTCCCCTTGCCTAGCCACAGACCCCTTGTGATACATTCCTTAGTTCACAAACAAAATCATAAATCTTCTGCTTATCTTATTCTAAGACCATTGTATGCTGCCTCCAGACAGGTTAGCATTCTTACTTTCTTACACTAGTTTAAATATTTATTAAGTTCCTAAGACTACTTGCTAGATTACACACGAAACCCAACTACAGAACTGTTTTTAACAAACCAATTTGCACACAACTCATAACTAAACTGTAATTAAACATTTCGCTAAATTTCATTTCTTTTTCCAACAGTACAAGCCCTGGACTCTTGCCAGCACTGTTCTTCTCCCTTTTACTTTCTGTTTCCTTTCCCGTTTCCTTTCCTTGAGTCGCTGTTGTGTAAAAGTAAAGAAGCGAAACCAGCAGCCCTTATTCTAGGCAATGGCACAGGAGGAGTGTCCAGGTGTGACTGTTCTCTCAGCTGCTGCTCTGCTTTCTGTTTTGCAGCATCATTTATCCTGTCATGAGCAGAGGGCAGCAGGAGCCCCCCAGATCGTGCAGATGAATTGGGCCCTCTGTGTTCTCTGTGGTGGTGACAGTGGAAGTAAAGGGTTGCAGAAGGATTTAGGGACAGCAAGGGATTGACTGTAAAACAGCAGCTGAAAATCCAGCATTGATAAGTGAAAGATGATGGATGTGGCAGAGAAACAACCACCATGATGATGCCCTCCCTGCTTAATCAGATGCCACTTAAGGAGGAGATCTGGGGAACTGTGATACTGGTCTGGGGTTGACAGGGTGGTGTTGGGTCATTGTTTGCACTTGATGATCTCAGCGGTCTTTCCCTACCTAACTTAACCCAACCAACAGACAGGTATGTGACTCTCACTGAAAGGTGTCCCTTCTGGGGTGGCTCGGAGGACAAACCCATGGATCTGTCCCTATGATTTGTGCCTTGAATTCTCTCTTTCCACTTAGGTACAAATCAGGGTACTTTTGTACCTTCCATTGTTTGTGGTCACGTTGCACAGAATACCCTGGAGGTGCAGGTGGTGCAGGACATTTCCTGGTAAGCAAGGGAAAGCACAAGGCCACATGGCTCCCACGTGCCTCACATTCCTCTCCAGGCCCGTGGCAGCACAAACACCAGCCCTCCACCCAGGTTTGTCTGCTCTGATCACCCTGGGCCTCCCCTTGCTTGTTGAGCTTCGTGGATTTTTCAGTGCTTTGTGCTTCCAACAGTGGTTCTCTGGAAGTGTCAGCTCTGTGCTCAGAAGCAGGCTAAAATGTGATTGAAATAGTGAGAATTGTTAAAGAAAATACAGAGTGATGTTGTGGCTCTGTAGTGTAAATGGTAGCCCATCCTTTTGGAGGTGGTGTGCTCCTCTTTGAGTGTAGCCAGCAGAGTATAGAAGTGACAGAGGTGGAAAAAACTGCACACCAGCTTCTGTAGAGAGAAGAGCTAAATAGTTTCAGATTCCTTGGCTTTTAAAAGAGACAGCAGGAGAAATAGTAACAGCAATGCTGTCATGAGTGCTACTGAGAGAGTGGAGCAAGGAGCATGGATTTCTTGCCTTTTCAGACAGATGCAGGTGTTTCAACTGGAATCCCTGAGTGGCAGGCTTAAGCCCTGCAAAAGCAAGGCGTTGTTGAGATGAAATGTAACTGAGCTGTGAAACTGGAAACCTGCCCTCAGCCTCTCCCTTCTTGCGTAGGAGCAGCCAGCCAGCTCCACTGCCCCGTTTAGCTCCACGTCCTCTTCCTGGTAGTGCAGTAGCAGAAAGCTCAGGAAGAGCACAGGCTCCTGTGGGGGTTGGTTTGGTTTGTATGGCCAGGTTTGGGTAGCAGGAGGGCTACAGGGGTGCCTTCTGTGAGAAGCTGCTGGAAACTTCCCCCGTGTGCAGCAGAGCCAATGCCAGCCAGCTCCAGGACTGACCCTCTGCTCCCAAGGCTGAGCCCAGCAGGAATGTGGTAACATATTTAAGAAGGAAAGAAAAAAAGTTACTGGGCAGATAAAATTGTGGGCAGAGAGGAGTGGAGTGGGAATATGTGAAAGGAGCAACTCTGCAGACACCGAGGTCCGTGGAGAAGGAGGGGCAGGAGGTGCTCCAGGTGCCAGATGGGATTCCCCTGCAGCCCCTGGTGCAGAGCATGGGGAGGCAGCTGAGCCCCTGCAGCCCAGGGAGGTCCATGGGGATGTGTTGAAAGTGAAGGGAGGCGACCCATCCTTGTTGATCAGCATCAACTCCAATTTATTGATCTCACTCACACACCTTTATAGTGGTGTTAGTTAAGCTCATGCATATTGCAAAATCCGAGCTCATCATAGGTCACAGATTACACATTAACCCCTCTTGTTTTCAATACCTGAGGTTTGTTATTGAATCCAAGATTTATTTTCTCACCCTGTTATGAAAGTTCTCAAGGCCTCCATGTTTGTCAACTTTTGCTTTCCCAAACCAGCCAAGGACAAGATATTTATTTGTTATTAAAAACAACCTGAGAACTTCTGCTGTTTACATAAACGTGCCTGAGAACTTTTGTTGTTTACAGAAACAGGCTGTGAGAATTTGCTCCTCACAGCTGCCTTTTGCTTTTCCATCAGCTGTATATGATTATGGCATGTCTGAACAAAACTCTATAAGCCATTTCTGAGCAAAATTCTCCAACAAATTCCCCGTTTTTTTCTTTTATGCAAAAGGAGGTTAGTCTGCTAGGGTTTTTCTATTATTCTACTGACCATATCTTGAACACAATCAAAAACACAAGGTAAAACTAGTAAAAGCATTTAAAAGCACACTTAATATCTCTGTAAGGTTCCCCAGCCACGGTCTGAGCAATGGCTTTTACCCCAAAGGGTTAAAACCACACCCAGCTGAGCCGCAATGTCCCGCCCTATCAGGGATTGCAGGGTATGTGGTAATTGGACTAAGAAAAGAAGGCTGTTAGCTGTTTTCATTCATGCGAACCTGGAGAGGAGGCGAACCGGCAAGCCTGAAAATGATCCTTTCTGTCCTTGGGATTTTCACATCCACCCTTTTCTTGGGTTTCTCAGAAAAGTTCAAAATCAGTTTTACAGTCTGTAATCCTTTAGTCATTTGGCTCAAATGGCATCAGCTGGGCGATTCTCAGTCCTTTGTTGATTTGAAGTGGTGGGAAAGTAGTATGCACTTAAAGCACTTAAAATATTTAACTTAGCGGACTTATTTTCAAGTCAACAGAACTTAACTTAGCAGAACTTAACTGACTTTAAATTCTACATAACTTAAACCTAATATAATTTAATCTTAACAGAAAACTTAACAAAACTTTACCTCAACAGTATTTAATATTAGTATTTAATATTTAATGGCACTTAATAGATAATTTAATTTAAACTACTTAACAACAAATAAAACTTACTATAAAAATAGAATATGGCATTTACTATAACTTACTTACAGGCCTGATTCTAAAATACTAAGCTAAAACAACTTTTTTCACGTGTTTGCTATAGCATTTTTATACCAAAAAGCACACTCATAGCATCTCACTCATACAATCAATCCAACATCTTCAACATTTTAAAATTTTTCAAAATACAATTTTGGAGTCAGATGTTCTACCGACTGAGCTATCCGGGCTTCTGATGTTAAAGTCTATGTTGATGCAGGTGATTCTGACAGCATAACGGATGCTGAGCCAAAATCAGCTATGCGAGGAACGTCTGGGTTGTAATGGTCCTTGGTGTCTCTTGTTTATTATCACTGTTAGGTCTAAAACCGAAGATTTTGCCGCGCTCCGGTCCCGCGGCACGTGTGTCGGAGCGGGCGAACCCCCCGCGCTGGGCTCTTTGTTTCGCACAACTCGCCGGCAGGCTGACTCACTGCGTGCACCGCTCCCGTGCTCCTTCCGCGGCGGCGCGGCTCAGCTCCCGCACAGCGGCTCTGCTCTCCCCGCCGCTACAGCGCAGCATTTCAGGCGGTCGCTCGCCGCAGCTGCTCCCACGGCGGAGCGCCCGTGCCGAGTTGGGAGTAGCCCAGCGCCGCAGGTGTCCAGAGCCGCGGCCCCCGCTGTGCACTCAGAGAGATGCTGAAGCAGTGCACCGTACATCACCCGCCATGGCCTGCTTAGCTTCTTGGCAGTTTTATCACTCTCTAAAGTAGCCTCCCATAATAAATCACCGAATTTATGCCACTCCGTTAACTCGTAAACCGTATGGGGGTTAAGGAAAACCCCTCTAGCATAGCCGTAAGTCCAAAGTCCTGTAAAATCCTTTTGCAAATCCATCCCCTTAACCTGCCGTTTTTGTAAATATGCTGCTTGCCTTTTCATACCTAATTCCTCAGCGCTGAGTGCAGCCTCTTCAAGGTCCATGCAGCACGTATCAGTCAGGCCTTTACGACTCTACGATCACCCAAGGCACGACGCGACTCAGCTTCTTTTTTATCCCTTTGATCGCGTTTCTGCCGTCCCGCTGCTTAGGACCTGACCCGTTTCTTCGCTTCCTTCGTGGTGCATTGCCGTATCACGTCGGGGTCACCACTATGTTGAAAGCGAAGGGAGACAACCCATCTTTGTTGATCAGCATCGACTCCAATTGATTTCAGTCACACACCTTTATAGTGGTGTTAGTTAAGCTCGTGCATATTGCAAAATCCGAGCTCATCATAGGTCACAGATTACACATTAACCCCTCCTTTTGTTTTCAATACCTGAGGTTTGTTATTGAATTCAAGATTTATTTTCTCACCCTGTTATGAAAGTTCTCAAGGCCTCCATGTTTGTCAACTTTTGCTTTCCCAAACCAGCCAAGGACAAGATATTTATTTGTTATTAAAAACAACCTGAGAACTTCTGCTGTTTACATAAATGTGCCTGAGAACTTTTGTTGTTCACAGAAACAGGCTGTGAGAATTTGCTCCTCACAGCTGCCTTTTGCTTTTCCATCAGCTGTATATGATTATGGCATGTCTGAACAAAACTCTGTAAGCCATTTCTGAGCAAAATTCTCCAACAGGGATGCAGGATGCGCCCTGCAGCCCAGGGAGGTCCATGGGGATGCAGGATGCGCCCTGCAGCCCAGGGAGGTCCATGGGGATTCAGGATGTGCCCTGCAGCCCAGGGAGGTCCATGGGGCTGCAGGATGCGCCCTGCAGCCCAGGGAGGTCCATGGGGCTGCAGGATGCGCCCTGCAGCCCAGGGAGGTCCATGGGGATTCAGAGATCCATGCACAGCCTGGGAGCAGGTGGGTGCCTGAGAGAGGCTGTGAGCCCATGGGAGGCCCATGATGCAGCAGGGCCCTGGTAGAACTTGTGACCCGTGGGGGAACCAGCACTGGAGCAGCTGTGCCTGAAGGACTGCACCCCATGGGAGAGTGACCTGTGTTGGAGCAGTTCATGGAGAGCTGTTGTTCGTGGGATGGACTCACGGAGGTGTTTGTGGAGGGCTGTCTCCATTGAGAGGGACCCCACGCTGCAGCAGGGGACGGACTCTCCTTGAGTGTGGCAGGAACAATGAGTGATGGACTGACCCTAGCCCCCACTCTCCATCTCCCTGCGCCTCCTGGGGGAAAGAGGTAAAGTTTGGAATGAAAGGAGGGGTCAGGGCAAGGTGGTTTTAAAATCTATTTTACTTCTTATTATCCTGCTCTGATTTTGTTAGTAATAAATTCAGTTAACTATCCCCAAGCTGAGTCTGCTTTGCCTGTGATGGCATTTGGTGAGGGATCTCTCCCTGTCCTTAGCCCATGAACCCTTTGTTCTATTTTCTCTCCCCATCCAGTTGTGGAGGGGAGTGGTAGAGTGGCTTGGGGGAGTGCCTGGCATCCAGGCAGGGCCAGCCCACCACAGAGGGACAGGATACAGGGCTAATCAGGGCTGTAGGTGCAGGCTGCCTGCTTCTGCACAGAGGAATGGCCAAGAGCTGGGTTTCCACTGCTTCAGGATTCCTAGAAAGGTGCTGGAGTAAGCCCAAGGCTGACCATGATCAAGTGTCTTCTGTCCCCCATCAGTACCAGGATTTCTCTGGAGCCTGTAAGAACACCAGGGACTGTAGAGTCCACGTTTAGCCCCTTCCTTAAAAAATTCCTAGAGCTGGATCCCCTGACTGGGCCTGAGCAGGCACTGTGTCTGCACTGATTCCAGGTATTGGTTTGCTGCAGAGAGCTTTTCTTCTATTCTAGGCCATTCAGACTCTAGCTCATTCTTCTTTTGAATTTCTTTCTGTTCTAGTTCTAATATGTCCTTGTGTTTCTGTTTCTTTCTATTGTATTTATTGACTGCTCAGGTTCTGAAACTGATATGGTCAGTGTACAGATGGGTATTGGAAATCAGTTTCTACCCTGCCTTGCTTACAAGACATAGGAGAGAAAAAAACTCCAACTGTGTGCAAAGGCAAAGTGACTTGTGATTACAAGTAAATTGTCAGGAGTGTAAGCCAAAGGGGAAAAAACATAAAAAATTCTCTTCTACTTTGGTGGTGCTTCCACTTGGGGCTACCCAGTCTGTTTTATGCAAGGGGAGTGGGAGCTAACAAAAACAATTTGTCTGTTGAAACTTGGAAAAAGGTTGCAGGATTTGTTGGGCTATGCCATTTCCTGCCTGTTTTGTGCTTGGGCCTTACTACCTCTCACTAGAATAATTTAACTTCAGATCTTCCTGTTTCTTGAAAGTAAACACAGATTTTTCTTCCCCCTTGTCGTACAGGAGTTTGTGCTGTCAGAGGTGACGTCTCCAGCAGAGGATAGTTTGGAGTATCACACCTTGTAGGAGTGGGAAGTTGTTGAAGATTTCTCTGGGGGACTTGCACAAAAAACACAAAGTAAAATCTCTGCTACAAATGTTGTGGGGTGATGCTCTAACCTGCTGGTGGGGGATGTGTGTAAAGGCTTGTCCAGAAGCAGACTGCTTTGGGGAAGTATGTAGGTGGCCTCAGAATGTTGCAGCTGCTGGAGAAAGACCATGTGAAGAACAATTAAGACTTAAGTGGATATGGCCAAGAAAAGATAACAAGTGTCCCTAGGAAAATTCCTGGGGCTCAGGGAAAATTCTGTCACTCCTGTCAGCATTTCACCTTGTTGAGAGATGATGCCGAATTTTGCCCCAAAAGGCGATAATAAGCTGCCCAGAGACTGGATTTAAGGCCTATAGGCAGGAGGTATTTATTGGCAACGCGTTGGAGAAATCACTAAATGGATTTCTGAGTTATGTACAGCAAAAGCAGGTTTTTATACAATTTTAAACAAGGATTACATCATTTATTACATGCATATTCATAGGCAGGCAGGAGTATAGGCGGAGTCTTCCGGGAATTCTTGATCTTCCTTAGTTAAATTTTAAGCTTTTCCTAATTTGGACATCTTCCTGTTAATCCTTGGCATGTTTTTTTCCATGGCTTGGCTGAAGTTACTGTTGTACTTGGCTTGATTCTAATGGCTTGGCAGGTCACTTTAACTTATTGGCTTCCACTTCTGCTTCTTCAAATATTCTAATTCCAAAGTTTCTTCTGTGAGTGTATTTTAGATTATTTATTAACTTATCTAGATATCTGATCAAAGTTCTTCCTAATAGTGTATTTTAGGTTATTTCTTAACTTCTGCGATTCCCTTGATATACTTTTAAGTGTCTTTTAATTCTTGTATTTCTCAGAAACTATTGTTCATTATAATGAATGGCTTCAGAGAGAATGTTTGAATCTCTCACTTAAGATTTTTTTTTGTGCCCCAATTTACTTGTAGACCTCTCCACACTACTTTGCTACATCCTTCTTACAGCAATAAATTAGTATTTCTTCCTTGTTTTCTGTGAGCTCCTGGAAGGCACTGGTGAAGCTTGGGGCAGCTGTTTCTCTGTCCTTTGTTGACTTGCAGACCCACACGTGGCAGCAGTAGGTTAAGAAAACACTATGAGTGATTGCCCTCCTCCAAATAAAAGGAGTTTCACACCTGAGAGCGTGACTTGCCAGGCTGCTCTTGGATCTGTTTTTGGAGCAGATATTTCAAACAAGCTTGAAAATTCTGGTATTACCCCTTATGGCTTGCTAGTGACTTTCCAAGAGGAGATAAACCTTTCTTTCTCCCGCTCTAATTGCTGGAGCTCCTGGGATCTGGTTTCCATCCCACTGCTGTGCCAGGTGCAGGCTTTTCCTGTTCCACTGGTACTTGCTACTGGAGGAGCAAAGCACCCAGGGTCAGGGGATGTAGGTGGAGGCAGTGTTGGCAGGCTCTGCTTTCCTCTGTCCTGCTTGGCCTATGGAAGTTGTTCAATTGCTTTGTGTTTTGTCCCAGATTTCCTGCTCTAGGTGCTTTGTGGATAATGGCGAAGATGGTGAGAACGACATGTGCATTTTGTTCAGAAGGGGAGGCTGGCTCTGTGATGTACATCGCCACAGAGAGAAATATTGCAGCTCATCAGGATTGTCTGGTGAGTGCCTTTAGCTGGGCACTGCTGAAGGGATGAGGGGGACGTTTCCACTGCTTATCTGTTTTTGGTTTTGCAATGATGTCTGGATTGAAAGGCTGGTTACTCAAACCAGCAAGTTTATATTATGAAAAGCTTAAAAAGCAGCAGGGCTTGGCCAGGATTTTGGAGTGGGAGAGGATGTGTCTGCACAGCTGGAGCTGTTGATCTGTGGTGTTTTCATATGTCTGCTGAGCAGTGGTCCCAGACACACATGAAAACACCACAAGGACCACATATGCTCTAGCAACAGGAATAGGTCTTCTTGAGGCACTGTTGAGACTCATCCTCTTGGATGAGGATTCTCAGACCACACAAAGCTGTATACTTAAAACTTTGCAGAAAAATATCCATATCACTTAAAGATTAAAAAACTTTCCAATGTGTCAATAATTTAAAGTAAGGAATAAAAATATCAGAAGTTGATGATATAAAAATATTTGTGAAGCTCTTAAATGTGTTGCAATCCTCCTACTCTTCATGCCTTCCCTTTATTCTGGAATGTTGGTGGAGCTGGTTCTTGGAGTGCAGAATCAATTACAGCTGCTGTATTCTCCCTGCAGCAGAGGGAGAATATAGCTGAGGGCAGTTTAGTGCCAGAGATTGCTGCTAGAGCAACTTTCTGACTGTCACTGTCCCAGCCTTCTTATTCTCACAATTGTTATGTTACATCTTTACTTTTCTGATATCTTTTTTGGTTGGTTATTTTCTATCAGAATGTCTCACAACAGCGTTGTTTTGCAGCACTTGAATGTTTTGTTTGAAACAGGTTTTATTATGGCTTTAATGTTTCTCCAGTGTTAAAACTTCTCTTTCTCTCCCTGTCTCTGTTTTTTCTTTTTTCTGCTTGCTTTCTCCTCCCAGCAACTTTACTCATTTCTCTGCCTTAGGCTTGTCTGTGCTGTTTGGATTTTTTTGCAGTCAGCTATCACCCTCTGAGCAGACAGACTGTGCCTGCTAGTTGATGAAAGGGTAGCTCCCTTTTGTTTGGAATTAGCTACATGTAATGCTTAGGAAGTATTTGCCAAGAACTTCCCCTTCCTCACTCACTGTCATGGCTCAGCAGTTCTATAGGAATTAAAGTGGCCTGAGTGTACATGTATGCATTTTTAGTGAGTTTCTCACAGGATATGTGCAATGTTTCTGGTTTTTTCCTGCAGTCAGCTGTTGTCAGCTTTGGGCTGTATGGAAATCTTATTACAGAGAAATGTTGCATCCAGCTGTAGGTCTGAACAGCTGAGCAAATAATAAGATGTCCAAGGTGTGGAGGTCTCTTGCCTGAAGACCTTCTCATCCTTACTCTGGGCACCCTGGAATTTCACATTTTCTTTGATTCTGTTTTTAATAAGTTAACTTTCTCACCTTACTATCTTTTCTTAGTCTGCCTTCAGGTTATGTGAAATCTCCTATGTGGAAGGAGGAACTTTTTTTGACTGCAGAAATGTTTAAGCTTAGCTCCTTGTTCAGTGTAGGTGAAACCTCTTGTTAACACACAGAAAAATCAGCCTCCTTAGGTAGGGCAAGAAGAAAAGATGTATTCCTTGTTTCTCTTCAGCATTGGTGACTGGGTCATTCTTATTTCTTATAACTGTCTCTTTTGTCTTTAGTTATTTTCCTCAGGATTTGTGGAATCTGAAGATCATAACCCAGAAAATCTGGAAATAAGGTTTGATGTGTCATCAGTGTTGAAGGAGCTGAGGAGAGGAAAGCGGCTGGTAAGGAGATGTTTCTGAGCCTGCAGTTAGTCCTGTCTCATAGTGTTGAGGGTTGTCTGGCCTGTTCTGTGCTTTAAAAAAAACCCATTCAAGTAGCTGGTCCTTCTGATCTAATAAGATTAGGGAAATTACAGGTTTAGCATTGGAGTCATTGATTTACCATTTGGTTTGGTGGAATTTATTTCATTCTGTATTAAAATGCAGGTGGGTTTTTTCCTGGCCTTTTGTGTCCTTAGCTGAAATTTCCTGAGACTTTGGTATAGAACTAAGCCAGTGCCTGAAACAAAAGAATGCAATCCACAGTTGTAAAGGGGAACACATTGTGAGTTTAGCAGAAATATGATTCATTAAAGGAGGGTTTTTTAAATTGCCTTTGTCTTCAGCTGCCCTCCTCCTCAATGTCCTGGGTGGGACTCTTCATTACAAAGTTAGCTAGGAAACATAAATACAAACATTAACACAAATTAATGTTGAAATAACTTGGAAAAGTTGCTAGTGCCCTCACATGGCTCTTTGCCTCGTTTTACAAACTGATCGGTATGAATTAGAGGTAAGATAGCAAAAAGGTGGCTGCAGTAATGACCGAGGTAGGCGTTTGCAGGAGCGAATTTGCCTGATGAATTACTCAGAGGTGACTTGCAATGGAATACTGGATTTTCCCCCAGAGAACATCATTTGCCCTCTCTGGCAGGATTTGGAGTAGCTGCCTGTGGCATTTACGAGGTGAACCCCCTCCTGTTGCAGGCGTGCAGCTTCTGCCGCAAGAAGGGGGCCACGGTGGGCTGCGAGGAGCGCACGTGCCGCAGGAGCTACCACTTCTTCTGCGCCCTCTGCGACGATGCCGCCGTAGAGACCGACGAGGTCAACGGCGTCTACAGGTACTCAGCCAGTGTCCTGCCCCTGCCAGCCTCGGGGGTCAGCAAGGGCCACTTCATTGCCTGGGGCTTAAAGGGGTTTTAGGCAAGGAAGTAAGTTCTTTCTCCTAAAGTGATCCTCTGTTTGCACACTGTGGGAGAAGTGTTCTCGTTTCACAGGAAAACTTTACTGCAATGGGAGGGAATCTGTTTGGTGCTTGAGCCTGTAACATCACTGAAAGATAACAAGGAAAAAACTGAGAAAGTCAGTCTTTTGTGACTGTCTAGCCAGTCTTCAAGAACCAAAACTTTTATTAATGTCACTCAAATTCTAAATTTTTTGTTGGTTCAGAAGCTGTAGTAAACGTGGTCTGAGCACAGAGCAGGTTATAGCACTTCTAGGTCTGCTCACATTAGTCAAATTTGGGTGGTTTTCCCTCCCCATGCTAGCAAAGAACTTTGATTCCCACCAAAGGCCTTGTATGTCAAGTATGTTGCTAGCAATAACATGATTGAATGCATTCTAAGTAAATTTTCTGTCCTGATCATGATAGTCCTGGTGTCCACTGCCTTTGGGCTGCCTGCATTGCCATTGACAGATGAAACAAATTGTTTGGAGGATGCAGATGAAGGGGTTGAAAAATTGGGGCTTCAGGGACTTTTTGAAATGCTGAAGTTACAGTAAAGTCTGAGGTGCATAAAAGCCCTGATGCTCATTTCTGTGCATGGCCAGAGAGGTCACAGGTCATGTTAGATTCATTTGGGGATCATCTAATCACTACTTGTTTCAGAAAGGGGTGGACTAGTGCAGTCCTTGGTAGCAGTGGAAGATGGGTCCTTTTGTGGCAAGAGACTTGCACTCCTGACTGGTTCACAGTGCTTTCTGTCTAAAATGAATGCATCTGTGCAAGGCTGTAAGCCCAACTGTGCAGGGAGGATGGGAGCTGTAAAATCTTTGTGAATCTGCAAAGCTTATGAAAGAGTGTAACCGGGAAGATGGAAACTTTCTATGATCACAGTTTCATCTTATAGCTTTAGAAAGGATAACTCAGGCTCACAAAGACTGAACTCAAGATGTTGAAAAACAAGTGGGACTGACAGCAGTTCTAGATACAAACTGGTAAAGAAGTGCTAGCATATACAGTTTGGTTTGGTGGCGTTTTGGAGCTGGTGACCTCAGAGGTTTGGAAGAGGGACCCTTAAAATGCCTTATTTTAAGTCACTGTGGGACACTGATAGCCTAGGAAACTAGGCTATAGCAACCTTTATTGAGGAAAGGACTGGATTAGAGAAGGATGCTAGGACAGCTTTCAAGGATTTGAACCTAAAGACTTTTGCACTGTAGCAGTGGTGTAAGTAAAGCACAAAAGCTGTAGCTAGCTGAAATTATTGGAGAGTACACTTGAAAAACAGTGGATGTGGATTGACAGCCCCTGCACATTTTCATGGTGAAATATAACATACCAAAAAGAGAGAATTCCTTCAAGAGAGGCAGAGCTGGTGGCTTTAAATTCTGAGTTGCCATCGTTGTGATGATGGGTAGTGATCATCAAAACAAATGGAGCAGAATCAAAAGAAAAAGCAATGGTGCTGTGGAAAGTGGCCAGGAAGAGCAGAGGTGGAGAAATCAGTACAATTTGCACTGGTGTCTTGCAGAAATGATAGTAGGGGAGTGCTCCCAAATAAAGTGGCCTGAGTAGTAAAATACACTGTTTGTACTTTGTAAGATGTTCTTGTGCTTAGGATGGGTTGTTTTTAACTGTGAAAGACTAGAACTAAAGGGAGGGGAAGAATAAAAAACATTATCCAAAGGGCAGTATTAGAAATTCAGGGATGTAAATAAGGTGTGTTCAGTATATAGCTTTCTGATTGCATTGTTAGGCATACCTAAATCTGATTTGTTGTGCTTCGAGATGCGTTACATGCAAAAGAAGTTCCTCATCAAGCCAACAGTCTGCATTTCTAAGGGCAGTGCTTCTGTTTTTGTTAAAAGAATGACAGTAATTAGAAAATGTCCTAGTAAATGCAGTTCCCTTTAAAAATTGCCATGCTCCTGACAAGGCATTTTTGCTTAAGAAGTGACTTGGGATCCTTCTGTAAGAAAGGCATATTATAAAAGTTGGTTCATGTTCTTTGCACATTATTGTATCAAAAATATGAGGAATATTTTCAGATAAATTTGTTTCATTTTGCCTCTTCCAAGGAATTCACAATGCTCTCCTAGAACCACTGAAAATATTCCCATTTCACATATTGCTGAAGTGTTTAAGTAACAAATGGACTGAGCAGCTTTAAGCTACTGGATCTCACACAGGGTTGCCCCACATACTCAGGGTTTGGGGGCCATTCCATGAGCATAGGGCAGCGGGAGGGAGGGGCACAGAGATCTCCAGGCAGGTGAGTGCATGGTGGTGCCACGTGGCACTGCCAGCCCTGCAGGGCTGAGGGGTGGAAGGTGACACTGGGCAGATGTGTCTGAGGAGGCTCCTGGCCCGTGTGGGGCAGAGCAGCTGTGATGGAGCAGTGTCAGGGCTGTGGTGTTTCACCTTGGGAGCGTTAATCTCATTTCAGTGTCTCTGACACAGTGATTGCCACACACATGAAATGTGTCTGACTCACAGGGGGGGCTGGTGGAGCTCATCATTCAGAACTTCAGTGCTGAGAATCCACTGTGGCTCTAGGAGTGTGGACACAAGGTTGTGCGTGCACGGGACTTTAAAGCAGGTGGTTTTGGAGGTGGGTAATGCTGAACAAAAATCCTGGGTTTTTTGAACTGTCTTTCAGTTTATGTTCGGTGGAAAGAGGAGAAAATATATGTTAAAATAGGTCAACATAACTCTGTTTGCATGTTTATTAATACTACTATTAATACTACTACTCTTTTTTTTTTTTTTCTTGAACTTAAATTTTAGAGTGTTCTGCCCAAAACATGACCCGGGGAATCGGACCAATCTCTATGGTGAGTTTCTTTAATGACTTCTTTGATTTCATTTGTTTTAAAAATTTGCATCCTAAAATCAGTAATTCATAAGAACAAGATAAATATTACTACCTTCATATCGAGTGGTGGATTTCTAATCTTGCAAGAGTGGTTTGGTTAAGATCCACATGTATGCACAAAAATCAAGGGTTTTTTGAAGTGGAAAAAGTTAAAACTTAATCCTCCCAGAATCTTCTTGAAAACTGGCTTAAACCACAACGGACCCAATCCTTAATGGAATAATTCTTACTCTTCTTTGGGCAAGTAGGCCCAAGCAGCTTGCAAAATCCATGTGAGACAGGAGAGCCACACACAAGTTTGCACTAGATTAGCAAGGAAAAGGCTGTTTCAGGAGAAGTCACCTTGGGATTTTATCTGTGGTTATGCAGACATTCACATTTACATCTTCTGTATTCACTGCAGTAGTTTTTAAAATGAAGGATCCCAAAGAGCTTTTTAAGTGTAACAAAAGGGTTGTACAATCTTGTTTAAAGATTGCTTCCTGTGCTGCAGAAATGCAGCTTCATTTGGCAGTCCTGGCCCTTCCTGATTCAGAGGTATTTGGAAATGCCAGCCAAAGCTGGACCTTGTTAGCCTAATGCAGAGAACTCTGCTCTCAGTGAAGTGGCTCCTGGACTGGCCTTCACTTTGAATTTGACCTCAGTTGAACTGAGCCTTGCTCCACCCTGATGACACTGAAGAGATGGGTTAGGTGATTATAATTTAAGCTTTTATTCACGAGGGCTGGGGCTTTGTGGAAAGACTCCACAACTTGTAAAAGCTGTAAGGTAGATGTGTATTTATTCAGTGCTGGGCACATGCAGGATCTCTCTGCAGGGTCTGAGGAGCCTCTCTTATCTCCAACAGGCCTTGCATTCCTTCCACTTTGTTTGGGGTAATGAGCTCTTCTTATCAGGATCCCTGCATTCCTTTTTCCATCTTCACAGCACAGCAAGTTACAAGCTAAGCAACATACATCATCTAAAACATCTATCCTAACTCCAAAATTAATTTCTACCCTAAATTAATTTCTAATGCCCCTGGCTCACTTCTTAACCAGACATACAGTCTGTTTAGTATCTGATATTGCTGTGGTTCACTAACCAAATGCATCTTCTTAGTTTACTTAGTAGCTTTGCTTTTTACTTATCCATAGTTCTGAATCCTGACCTTTCTTCCTTTTTCAAAATTATTTTGATTTCTGTGGTCTAATGGTTGTCAGTGTCTGCTGGGGCTGCCCAGGGTCCCAGGTGATCTCCTGCACAGGTACTGGACAGGCCCAGGATTGTTTTGTTTCCAGTACCAGATAATATTCAGGCATTAGGTCCAGCCTTCTAGACCTCTCCTTGTTCATCAGGAGTACTTGAGTCTTACAAGGTTGAATCACAGAATGATATGGGTTGGAAGGAACTTGGAAGATTATCTAGTTCCAGCCTGCTTGCTTTGGGCAGGCACACATTCCACTAGACCAGGTTCTCAAAGCCCCATCCAGCCTGGCCTTGAACATTTCCAGAGACAGGGCATCCATAACTTCTCTGGACAAACTGTTCTAGAGAGTCACCACCCTCACAGTATGGCATTTCTTTATATCCAACCTAAGCCTGCTGTCTTTCAGTCTGAAGCCATCTCCCTTTGTTCTGTCCTACATGCTCTGGTACAAAGTCATTTTCTGGCTTTCTTGTAGCCCCCTTTAGATACTGGATGGGTTTTGTGTCTTCAAATGTTACATATGCAATGTTCCCTGAGAAGAGAGTTTTCTCCTAGAGTAATTCTTCCAGAGGCACTTAATTTAGAGACCTTCTGTTTCTGAGGGGTAAATTAATTCTGCTGGCAGTGTCTACCCTGCCTCCTGACAGAGCTTCCCTCACCTCCTGAGGGTAGCTGTACCCTAGGAAGTCGGGAGCAAGTGGGAGAGTTGAGTAGAAGACACTTGGTTCCCCAAGCCCAGTGTCTCCTCCTTTATAGTTTGGAGAATAGGGGGTGGAGGAAGATCCCCTTATTCTTGTTCATACAATATTCTTGTGCTGGAATGTCAGAGCTGTGCTCTGTGATTGGAAAGGGATAAGGTGCCTTATGGGCCAAGAACTCTCCTTGCAGCTCTGTGCAGCAAGGATGTGAGAGCAGCTTGGCCTTGGGAACAGGCTCCAACCTCTGTTTAACTGGAGGAGTTGGATGTGGACAGAGTAAAGGCTGACAAATGCAGGAGAGCAGCCAGCACTGTGCAGGGCAGGAGGAGTTGGGCTGCTCTTCAGACTGTGTTCCTCTTGTATAAGGCATCCTTACAGCAGATATCAGGGAGAGCTCAGAAAATCCCATAAGTGTCAAAAATACCACACTGGACAGCAAGGAACACTTGTACCTACAGCAGTATCTCCCACACTGCTCCAAATTTGGCCTCACAGGTTTGGTTTGGATGAAGTGAGAGACCAATTTCCTTTCAGCCCATGAGAAATGCAAATGTACAGCACCAGTGCCCAAAGCCCAAACTTGTTTTTACAGCCTCTGTATACAGCAATGGCTCCTCATTCCTCTTGATAGGATGATTTCTAACAGGGAGGCCCTTACTAAGTACTACCCAGAGGTTCTGGAATTAAACAGGGAAGGGAAAGTATAACCCCACTGTACACTAAACATTCAGGTTTTGGTGGGTGGTTGCACTCTTTTCTGCCTTTCTCTGCTCCTGCCATGTCTTCTTGCCAGAGCTATCCCTCTCTGCTTGTGATACTGTAGCTGTTTCCAAAAGCTGCCAGTTGTGAGGTTGGCAAGAGTCTGGTGCATGCTGATGGAAAGGATGCAGTGAAAGCAGAGAATTTTTCAGAGATCTTGTACCTCACAACTGCAAATGCTTTGTAGCATAAATAATAGTAAACTGACAAGTCATATGTCTTCTGGAGGTTTTCTGGGAGGGTCCTCAGGTTGGTGAAAACACTAATGCCATTTGTATGTCTCTGATACACCTAAGTAATTCTTTAGGTAGTCTTAGTTTTGAGGGTGTATTAACATACGTAAGAATTGTTCAGAAAACCAAACCATTTTTTACCACCTAGAAGTGATGCTGCTGCCAGGAGGAATAAGTTCACTCTGCCACAATTAAAAATTTCTGAGTTGAAAAGGTTAAGTGATATCCTAATGCTATAATAATTTGCACTTTTCCTAATGGTTGGTTGATGCTTGCAATTTTCCTTAATGGAAACAGTGTGAATTCTGCTGAAATGTCAGTTTTTTGGGGAACCTGAAGCATATTTCTGCCTTGCCACTCAAAGGGCCTTACTTCCTTAGCTTTTTGGGAAGAGAAGGAATTTAAATTATGTGTGATGGTCAGTCTGAGGTTGTCACTTGTTACTTTGTTGTTTATTGATTCCTAGATGCAGCTAATAAGAAAAGAAGACGTACGTTGACATCTCCCACCATCACAGAAGAAATGGTAATTCTGAATTTCAGTACTACTAAAACAGGGGACCCACAGCTGCTACAGCAAAAGACTTGCATATCAAAGTATTCTGACAGTGTTCAGAAAGAGCCTTGGGAGTTCCCAGTAGGCATTTGTTAACTTCTCTGCTATTTGCAAATGCAGTGGTTAAGGAAGGTGGTGTCCCAGGTGTTTGGCTTTTCTTAAAGCATTTTTGCTTTGAAGCAGTTTTTGCTTCCATTTTCAGAATAGAATATCTGCAGAGGAATATTGTTAGCCATTCAGAGAGGCTGACTGTGTTCACAGACATGTGGACTGCTTTTTATCTTTCTGCTAAGACACAAGTGTGATAATGACAACAGCAGTAAATGTCAGCATGGTGTAAAAATGCAATGTTTTGATTTTCTTACAGAGTACAGAAGAGACAGCAGAAGAAAACAGTTTACGAATACTAAAAAGAAAAAACAACAGGCATAAAGGTGAGACTCATTGGATACCAGAAGGGTTAATTCAGTTTTTACTGTGCCTGTGAAACTTTCAGCAGAGAAACAAGGCATGCAAACGCTGCTCCTCCAGCAAGGACAGTGGGAAGACAAGAAGATATGTGACTCAAGAATGCAGTGATAGATGGAACAAAGGACTTATTCTCTGGGAGCCTGGGGTGGGATTTATGATAATGGATAAATTGTAAGTATATGTAGGGAGTGTATATGAGCAACACACTTAATGTGGAGCCAGGGTGTCCATGTAAGGTTAGGTGAATTCCCTGCAGAG
This sequence comes from Melospiza georgiana, assembly GCF_028018845.1. Lineage (NCBI taxonomy): Eukaryota > Metazoa > Chordata > Aves > Passeriformes > Passerellidae > Melospiza > Melospiza georgiana. The sequence goes on from NC_080431.1 coordinate 54,551,271, forward strand.
CCTTGGGCCTGAAGAAAGGATGCTCTCTTTAACTGCAGTGTTAAGGAACCTTATTCTGATATTTTAGACATTTGATAACAACTTCATGGAGCAACTAGGAGGTACTGTGATCTATTATGTTCAAGTGCAGAGCTTGGAGATGGCTGGTAGCAAATTCTATGATGCAAATGTATTTTTATGATTCTCCTGAGACAAGTGGCGCTCTGTGCTCTGGTGTGGCAGCAGAAGTCTGATTTGCAGAATGCTTTAATAACTGTGCAGCAAACAAATGCCTGTGGTGAGACTTGCTGTGTGATGTGAACTGGTGATTCAGATGGGAATGCCCCACTCTGGCTGGCTGCTGTGTTCAGCTCTGTCTCCTGCAGACAGGGGTGCCTCTGCCTGGCGTTGCTCCTCCATATCAGAACTGTTAAATCTGAAATGGGAACCCTGGAAGGCATTAACAGAGGAGGTGCTCTGAGTAGGGGGCAGCACGTCTTGCCTTTGGAAGCCTGGGTGTACACAGGGTGCTTAACACAATATAGGCTGTCACTGCATATATATGGTGTTACAACAGTGAGATGGATCACAGGAGCTGTCCTGCAGTTTTCATGTTACCCTGAAGCTCCTGCTGCAGTTGGGATTCTGCTGGCACTTGGAAGTTTGGAATGTGCTAGTGGTGATTATTCACCTCACTGTGGATATGCTTCATGTATGGGCATGGTATTGCAAGTGGCTGCCTAGTGGTCTTTTCTGAATTTCATTACCACTGTAAAGAACAGGAAACCTATAAAGAGTCCTGGAATACTCCTAGAGCATCTCGTGTAAGTGAGAAAGCATTTCTTTCCTCACAAATGTCTCCAGTAGAATGTAACATTGTTTTTAACAGAGACTGGCAGACTTTAGTGAGCCATCCAGTGCCTCTGCTTTTGAACAGCCCATTGCATTGATCTTACTAAAACTTGCTGCTGCTCAGAGATAAAGAAAAAATGGTTATTTCTCTATCAATCCAAATCTGACAAAGTCAGTATATAAAATGGGCTGTAATAAAAAACTTTAGTTGCCTGGATCACTTGGAATAAAAGTAGCCTCAATTTTTACCAAATCTGATTAATTTATTGCACTGTTTTCTGTCTTTAGCCTGCTCAGTCCATGGTGTGGTCCTAAGGATTGGTGAAGCTGCAAGCAAGACAAATCACTAGGGGGTATCATGAGCTTTAGGAATGGAACATTTAGAGCTGTGGAGCTGTTTGCTTGTGATGAATGAAGCCAAATCTGGGGCTTAGGAAATTTTACACCCAGCACAGTGCTTACATTTGCCTGGCTACTTTTTTGTTCCCACTGAAAAGGGCTGTGTGGGTGGCTGGAGGAGCCAGAGATCTGCAAAACTATTTGTTACTGGTGGAAGGGTTTTGGCTTAAATTTCAGCTTCGGAAGAGAGGGAGCAAAGCCCACTTTACAGATCACTTCTGTATGAGAATGCTCTTGTGTTTTAACAGTTCGGATAGACTTTGTTAGGAAGTGCAAACAAGCTGGGCTTCTGGATGATATATTTGAAGAAATGCTGGACACACTTCATCTGGCTCAGGAAAAGCTGATGGATGACAACACTTCAGAAACAGGTATGTTTCAGGGGGACCCATGGCAGGGACTCTGCTGTCAGAGTAGAGGTGCAGATCTGAACCCTGGGCACTTGGCCCTGGGCCACCTTCCTGAGAATAGCATGGTGCTAAATAACTCAGTCCTTATTTCTGCAGCTGTGCAGGAGGTTGAAAATTACCTCCCTTTTTGAATGACCACTTACAATGAAAGTTCCAAGGAACTTCTTTCTCAGAATTACATAAGAGCTGCCAACTCAGCATGTCCAGTGAGACCTTCTGACCTGAATTTTTGAAGCCACCTTTTACATGCTGGCATAAGCATAGGAAGGTTCAGTCCAGCCTCTCCTCCCAGGAACTGGGGAACAGAGAGGTCCTGAAGAGAGCCAGGTTTTATTTAGGTCATAAGTCTGTGTTGCTCTTGCAGCTTCACAGAGGTACCAGCTGTCTGTTAATATCAGCACTCTCTTCTGAGTGAAAATCCCTAAGTATGTACATTTTAAGGCTTTGGATGATTTGTTACAAGTGTACCGTCAGCTGTTAGTGTCTGTTTCAGGTTTTTATGGGTTTATCACCTTGCATGAGGTACTTTGTTTTTAAAGAATTCCAATCTAATGTTGCTTTGTCCACATCACAGTTAAAGAAAGTTTTGAACTTTCCTCCCCAACTGCCCTCCCGGTTTTGCAAAGTTAGGAGTAATACCTTTGCATAAAGAAGGCCATTTTATGCAAAGTAACTGAAGCACATGCATGGAAAGTGAAATGTCCCACCTGGAAAGTCTTCCTTCATGAGCAGCTGGTGTGTCAGTTGAACTCTGTGAGTGTTTTGTATTTTGCTTCAGCAGAAGTCTCAGGTATGAAATTGAGGTGTAATTATTGGATATTTCTTAACAGCAAATGAGGACAGCTCAGCCCCACAGCTGATGTGTCAGGAGGAGTTGGTACAGTCAGCTCTGCCATCACACAGTCCTGGCACACTGAAGTCAAATATGGCTTAAGTATATTGCTCTTCTTTAAATGCACTGTTCGTGTGGTGCAGACACAAAAAAGGAATAATCTTCTGTGTGAAACTTAAAAGAAAGAATTGACAACTTGATCCTTTTTTCTCAATCTAGATTATATGAGAAGGAAGACATCTTAAAACATTGAGCAGTCAGTATAATGGAAAATAAGTAATTACTGTTTTGTGGTGCCTCTAATGTAGGGCTCTGTAAACCTTTCCTCAGTAGTATTACATCAAATTATCTCTTTCCCCAGAGTATGAAGAGACAGTGATGGCACTGTTTGACTGTGGACTGTTTGAAAACATACTGACAAATATTTATTCAGGTAGGTGCAGAAAAGCTGTCAGAGGAGCAGCTGATCTGGGATTTGACATTGAAGTTATTCTAACGAGAATTTTGATAAAACAATAATTTAAAATGAAAATTCCAAGGAACTTTTTTTCTCAGTGTTATATAAACAGTTGAATAAAAGCCATGGCTAGCTGAATCTTTAGAAATACATTATATCACATGGGGCTGGCTGACCTGAAGGAGGGAGCCACTCACAGTTCCACAGCTTTAGAAGGCCAAAGGATCTCCACCCCAGGGGAACTCGGCTCTCCTGCAGTTTATTTCCATCTCCACAGACTCCCTTCAGCAGTTTGCCAGTGTTACAGCTCTGCTGCTGGCTGACAAGTGCTGGTCAGAGTAGTGCTTTCCACTGAAACACAGCAGCCAAAGGCCAGCAGAACTCACCTGGACTGGGGGGCAATTGTGCTTTGAAAAACAAGATGAGAATGCTCAGAGTGAAAGGCAAACAAAGGCAGGAACAGTTACTTGGGACACTGGTGTGGAAGAAAACTGTTGGGCTTGGATTCTCAGCTGTTTGAAGCAACAAGGCTTCAGCAACAAGGCTGAAGCTGGTTTTCAGACGGGCAGGTCTCATGCTTCCCATTTCCCTCTCCAACAGCTGTTCTAACTTTTGCTATAATTTATTCTGGTGAAAAGGGTTTTAATTAGCTACTGTTGAGGTTTGGTTATGTGAAGATGATGTTTGCTGTTTCCCCTTCACTTGACTGAAGAAGCCACTACTCCCTTCAGTCTCCATTCTTGCACTTAAATTCTTTTTTCAGCAGTTGGAGTGTCCAGTGTTGCAGTTGTCTGACACAGGTTCCACCACTGCCTCATCTGAGGACATTAAAACATCTCTGCTCAAAATTCCTCATGTGACACAACCTTGGATCACACTTGTTTCTTTCACTGCTGCATCAATTATTTCATCCTCTTCTCAGCTTACAGGAAAATCTCTTGATATTGGCACCTCCCTGCACACAACCATGTGATTCTCATGGGTACTAATTGTCCCTTCTCCAAATCCCCACAATTCAAGCAGCTCAATTCTTTCTGTACCACACAATCTTCTTTTCTGAGACCTTTTTATTTCAAGGTCAATAATAATGAGGTTGGTTCCACAACTGATCCAAGAGGAGCTCTTAAAATGAAGCAGTGAGAAAGAAATGAAAACCATGCTAATTACAAGTGAAACTTTAGAGGGGAAAGCAAATCACCAGCTGCTATTTTTTCTTCTTTTTTGTTTATTGTTACTGTTGTCATAATCTCTTATAAGCTCTCGCTAGCTTTGTGGTGACATACTAAGTCAAGGACTACATAAAGCAGGACTGGTATAAATTCTGTGTTTCAAGCTGATGATTTTGGGTCATCTGCCATGCTTTAAATTCAATCTTTTTGTCACTTCTTAAGTAATCATGCAAATCCTGTTCTAAAGCCTTACATGCCAGCACAGCAAGGCTACTCTGAACTGTAACTGGTGAAATGGCTTTTTAAAATCCCTTTTTATGTACAGGGATCCACACTCCTTTTGCAATGTGCAGCTTTACTGCAAACTCAACTGCATGTAAAACCTTTCACACAGGATATGCTGTTGCCTCAGCAGCAGTTTCAGATTTCTAGGTTGGAGGGTCTTTTCCTCTCCTCCAAGGGAAAGTGACTTCTTTTAGTTTTGTTTTCAGTTCTGTTGTGCATCCTGCTTGGGCAGGATGCCTTCATCGGATTCCCTCTCCTCTGTGCTGGTCAGCAGTCTGGTCAGAAGCTTTTGAGCTCCTTGACAGCATTTGTTTTCAGGGGTTTGGAGCAGCAAATTCTGCAATTCAGATAAAGGTTGTGGAGACAAAGGCCATGATACTTAATTTTAAAACTGTTGTGCATTTCCTTCACTGAGAGCCCCGTAGCACTTGGGGCAGTCATTCCAGGTCCACGTCCCTCAGGCCATTCCTGATTTTACAGAAATACATTTTCTTTCCCTTCAGCTCATTTCCTCTATGAAGTGGAAGGTTCTCAATCTGTTACCTGTCTTCCTTTCCTGTGGAAGCATTTCTGCAGGCCAGTCATTCCCATCACTGACATCTTTGGGCTACTTCTATTTCTGCCACATCCTTTTGACAGGAGGGAAACTGAGCTGTGGGTGTTCCATCTGTAACTCCCAAATGCTGACTCAACAGGATCACAGTGTTCTGAGTTGATAGGGACCTGCAAGGATCACGGAGTCCAACTCTTAAGTGGCTTGTATGGGGATAATGGGGGTTGAACCCATAACCATTGGCACTAGCACCATGCTCTAACCAGCTGAGCTGCTTTGTTCATTTCTGATAATTAATTCATATCCAGATACTCTCTTAAGAGGGCTTTTTCCCCCTGGTTCCACTTGTACATGTCAAACTTCTTCAGGTGTGTGTCACCTGAGTGCAGAGGGAAGGGGCATCTCCTTCTCTCCAGTCAGAGCCAGCCTGGGGCACCAGGTCCCTCTTCAGTGAATATTACCAGAATTTCCCATGGGTAGCAGGCACCAACAGTGCTCTGGCTGCCCATCTTCAACAGCCACACCCAACCTTGGGTAATGGATTTAAAAACGTGTCCCTGTCCATCACCTTCCACATCCACCCACAGGCAGCAGGTGCTGTGTTTTCTCACTCAGAGGAAGAAGCAGCAGGGAGGCAGAAGGCCCAAGTGCTTTCCTTTCCTTTTTTTTTTTTTTTTCAAAATCACTTAAGGCTTTTTTATTTTGAATGGCATAGGGTAAACAGCTGGAGATGTTTCTGCACTCTCCTCACTGGAACTTTGGAGACATTCTTCAACATCTTTTCCCCCAAAAGAAGAAAAACACATTTAGTTTGTATGAAATGTCTTCTTCTTACTAGTATCTGAACTCTCAACATTCTCACACACTGAGAAAGTCGTTTGTTGTTCACAGACCAGCCTTGCTGCTCAGAGGTCACCGACACCTCTGTGTGTCCTGCTAACTGAACAAAGCAGGTGCTTCATTAAAAACTTGGAATTAACCCTGTAAGGTTGTGGTAATGCTTCTGAATACTGGCCAGGTTCCTTACTGAGCTCTCACTGACTTCAATAATCTTTAACATTAGGGAAATGGAAGCAGCAGAGGGAAGCAGAAATGCAGTCAAGCAGGGCTTTGCAAATAAGGTAAACAACTTTGATAATCCTATCAGGATACTGTCAATAATGATTTTGCCAGAAGCAGGAGAAAAAATGCTATTGAATTGTGGTTTTGAATGCAGTTGTCCAAACCATCTGGTTTAAGGTTTAATTTTGTTGTTGGCTAAAATCCATTAGGCTTGTAATTTGCTTTAGGAGTGTAATTCAGAGATGGTATCTTTAAAGATTTAAAATACATCATTGTTGGGGGAGTTCTCACACAAACAGGCTCTGAAAACAGAACCTTTAAACTCATATGCCAGTTAACACAGGGGATTAGTAGCTAAACTAATAATTTTTACATATGCTGAGATGTTTGAAATTTAATCTCAAAACTAGCTGTGTTATAGATGGATGGCAGAGGACATGGCTCCTGCTCTGAGCTTTCTCTGACACACCAGCCAGGCTCTCAGCAGACACAGAGTTCAGCTCTTTGTGAGGACACCAGCTGTGCAGGGTGGTGGGTTACAGGTACTGCTGCAGAAAGGCAAAGGCTTTATTGCAGGTTAAACCAAGCAGTGGTAGCTCTGCAGAGTTAATGAATATGTAATCTATTTTATATCTGTAATACTTATGTATAATAATAAAATCTTTTTATTCCTTCATAATTAAAGTTTTTTATCCCTTTTTCATAATAGGAACAGAAGAAAAAATCCAGAAACTTCTGGAAAACAGAAAAAGACTGGATCACAAGATTGAGCTGCTGCAGGACTTAAAAGAAGTCATCCTTTCTACTCCAGAGAACATGGCCAGTACATCCAGTACAGCATCTGAATAACCCCTCTCTGTGATGGTGCAATTGTTAGGAATTTTAATGATAAAAACCATAGACCAGTCTGGTCAGTGCCCAATTCCCCAGCCCCAAGATGAGGGCTGAATGGGTGCAAGAATGTGGTGTTATACTCATTTTTATACCTCACTGTTGCAATAATTTAAAGTCCTTCAAGTTTTCAAATTTTCCTGTTCAAATTTTTCCCTGTTTCCACTAGAAATTTCCACTTATATTGCACAATGGAACATAAATGAGTGTTACTAACTAAATTTAGCTTTTGCAAAAACTTAACAGAACCCTCCGGGGAAGACTTTTTTTCTCAAAGCCAGGGAAGTGTTGAGCTGCCACAGAACACTTGCTAAATTCACTTAAACTGTGGGAGCCCTCTCCTGGCTGGGCAGTAGTGCCTCGCTGTCTGTGTCTATTCAGTGATGTTTGAAGGATCATAGTGCTGCTTTGGCTTTCCCAAAAAAGATAAATGAGCAGGACTTGCACTCAAAGAAGCCTTCTGGATTACAAACAGGAGTTTAATTTAAAAAGCCAAATTATTCTTTATTGACTGGTCAAGGTGCACTGTTTCTGCTATACTGGCAGTGGTAAAGCAGTGTTTGCAGGCAGACCAGAAAGGGTTGGGCATTGCACTCATAACAAGTACAATGTCAAATGGAGCAAAACAGTGACTGAATCTTCCCTTCTCCTTTAAGAAAGGGTTCAACTTTTGTTTTGTCTTTAAAATATTGTTTGAATACAGAAAAGCCACAATAGGCTAAGTTAATAAAATAAAACATTTTTTAAAGGAGCTATGTGTGGAGTTGTGCTCCCCATCCCTAAGCTGCTGCACAGGACACAGCCAAGAAGGGGGAATGCTGTCAGGCCATGCTCTTGCTGAGGGACAAGCAGAGCACTGGCAAACACCACTGGGTGTGACACATGTGACATCCTGTCACAACAGCTGTACTCTCTCCATGACCACTTGGAATTCCTCACTTGAGCTTGCTCTGTAGGAAGGTGGGGATTGATAAGCACAGAACAGCAGCATTCAAAATGAGCTCTTGAACAATAAGGTGTGCTTGATTCAACAAATTAACAGTAATTTTAATTGCTTACAGAGTTCAAGTCTGTTGCCCTTCTAGGCCTAGAAACATCACCAGAACTTGAGGGCCACTCAGCCTGAAAAAAAACCCACCTAAACCAAAAATGCATTAACAAGCTCTGTTATTAAACTTAGTAAGGATTATAAGGCTGGTCCATACATACCTTCTGAAGGGTTACAGCCACTTAAGGATGACTTAGTATAAAAAGTCAGATCCACAGAGTGAACCACTGAGGTCTAAAATTAGTGCCTACAAAGAAACCTGTGACCTTCTGAAATCAAGAGCACAGGTATTTTGTCAGGCACAGTGAAATCAGCAAGATTCATTGTATAGGGTAAGTTGAGTTTTGGCTTTATTTGTTGTTTATTTGGCTTTTCCTTTGTTGTTTTGATGAAGTTTTTTAAATGAAGCAACTTAAGATGCTGTATGTAACACAAAAAGCTTGCAATGTTCTTCAAAATCTAAAATTTGCTAGTGAAGAGGTACAAAAAAGTAATTTTATTACATGTAGTTTAAATTTAGACAATAATTAAAAGCAAAATTCCACCCAGCTTTCCCTTCCCCCTTTGAGGGAACCAACATAATCTGAAGTCACTGAAGAGTGGAATTATTTCCATTAAGCATTATAAATACTGCTTGAACAGATTCCACAAAGTACACATTACAACTTATATTATAATATACCCAAATATAGAGATTTAATTCAAATTAGTTTTCCTAGTAACTCCTTTCTTCGAAGTCACTTGCAGAGGCTTGGAAGATACATCATTTTTGCACACTTGAAGCACTGGATACACTTGGTTAATTACAGCAAGTGGCCAATTCATTCACAATCATGCAAATGCAGCAAGAGATAACCGTGCCATTTGCTCCTCTATAATCCCAGAGAGTTAATGATTGGAGTGACATCATTCAGTGGCTCAGGCCAGACTATTTTCCAACCCCAGACAGTAAATTGGAGATACGAGCAGGCGGGGCTAGAACCGAGATTTCCTAGGCGGGAAAGGCAAGTGCGGAACAGCGGCCGGAATCCTTTGCACACTGCAGCATTCCCTCTCTGCCTGAATCCTGAGCTGGATCCACCATCCAGGTTTGTTAAATGCAAGTGAGTATTTTGCTTGACGTTTTTACAACAGTTCGCTCTTGAGCACTGAGAACATTTGTTTTCACTGTGGCCTTTCAGGTTCTGTGGTGGAAGAGACCACGAAACACTTGCCTGGACCCACACAGTTACATTGTGGCTGGAAAAAGAACCCCACAAACACCGCGACTTACGGCCTCATTCTTTCAGTTCTTAAAGGCTCCACATTTACTGGCTTTTGCAATAAATTCCTTTAGCAGGGGACCATCCATTTGCCAAAATGCTGTAGTTTGTGTCACTTCTGTCAAATGATTGACACAAAACTTAAAGCAGAATTCCTCTAAGTCCTAAAGAGGTGGGAAAAAAACAAAAAGAAAAAATGTTATCTTTGCTTTCAATCACAGAAAATATCACTGAGGCACAAATGCCTATTTATGTTTTATTTTTGCAGTAAATTGGACAAAGACACCCAGTGGCTCTGTGTTTCCCCCCCCAACAGTCACTACGTAAATGCAACAGAAAATAATGATTCTACCCACATATGTCACTATGTAAATGCAGCTACAAGAGGAAGTAACCAAAATTTGTTTCTCACTAAATAGCAGCAGTCACAAAAACCAGCTGTTCTGAGCAATATATATTTTAAATTCTCACACTTTGTTTCATCTGCATTCTCTGACAACTTTGAAACTCCAATGTAAATAGGAGATCTCGGGGAAATGATGTATAACCAAGACTGTGGATAAAGAAAATGCAGCTCTTTTCTTTCACAATATGAACAAATCTATTATTTTCAAGGTTGCTCGACTTCCTTCCTGCTTCTTGAAGGGCTTAGCTAGATCCTTCAAGTTCCCGGCTCAGTGTATCCTGACTGGACAGTTTGTACAGCAAAGATTAGGCAGGAGGTCCTTCTGTGCATTAGAAACAAACCTCTGCTACAAGTACTCCACAGGGCTCCTGAATGTGATTCAAATGCAATAGTGGAGCACAGTGCAGCACAGCAATCCTTGCAGAAAGCGGGCTCTGGATATTTGAGTTTACTTGGAAGTGACTCCCATGTAATAATCAGAAAAGCCTCACAACCATCATTGCACCCTGGTGATGTCAGACAGAGGATGCCTTAAAGAGCACCAAAAAAAGGCACAGTCCTTGTCAGTGCAAGGTTCCCCACAGAACACTTCCCACTCAGACTATTTCCAGCTCCTCCTTTGAGGAGGAAATGTACTCTGTGGGGCAGATCTAAGCTGCTCTAAGGAGGATGCTGCAGCCCTGACAAAAAAGGGCAACTGCCCACACTGTTCTAGTTTCTTTATCAGATGTTTGTAGGACTCTATATGTGAGAACACACTCTTCCTTGGCTGCTCAGCAGGCTGGGCACTGCAGGAAGGCAAAACAAACTCTCTAAGCCCCATGATGTAGGAAAGACTGAATAATATTCATGTTTTCTCTTAAGGTCAATACTGAAACTAGAGCAACTGTGTGTGCCAGTGCCAGTTCTTGACATAACAGTAATATAAAAATATATCCTGGCCTAAAACCAGGCATTCTGAAGCTGCAGATCTTGACTTGTGTGGCATCTGTGCAACAAAAAAAGACAAGCTTATTAGAACTGAACACTGACAGTTGTGGTATTTTTAAATAACAAAATTAACTAGCATTTTAAAGAAAATTACATCATACACATTACAATATTTTGCACTGCTTTATTAAAAACTTCATATTCCAAGTCAATGCAACAGAAGCATACAATAAACAGAATTATTGTAGTATTAGTAATTCTGGAAAAATCTAAAGTTCTGTATAAAAAAAAAAGGCTGAGTTTCATTTGCAGATGGATGAGTTCCCAGCAAACTACTTAATATAGACTTAGGTGAATATAGACTTAGGTGAATCATATAGACTTAGGTGAATAAAGGCACAAGGTACAGCTAAGGATTATTTTAAAAGCTACAACAAGAAGCTAGCCCTGACCTAATTTTAGCCCCTTCAGTCAGTCACCAAAAGAAACTGCAGGAGTTTCATGTCATGGAGGTATTTTAAATTAGCGAAGCAGCTTCTTTGAAGTGTTGTCTTGCGGCACACCCGCCCCGAAAGAACTACATCAGCCAAGCAATTGCAAGCCCCCTGCCAGCACTGCAGCATGTAAACCCAACTTCTGTTCAAGCCCAACCCCTCAGCATCACCCATTCTCTCCTAGAGCAGCAATGAAGCCTATGGTTCTAACTTTACTTAGCTAGGGAGCTACAGCGGTGGCTGAGTTACTGGATTCCTTACAGCCCTTACAAGCAGAATCAATCACACACCTAAGACCCACCCTGCAAACCATCTCTGGAGGCTAAAATAAGGGAGTCTTCCTATTTTTTATGAACTTCTATCAAAGACATCAGTATTCACAGTAGATCAGAAGCCAGGACAGACACTAACACAGCCTTTGGTTAAGGTCTGTCAAGCAAGCATCACACCTCAAGGCTCTGAAATAAGTTAGGACAAGCTGCATGCCAGCTGCTGGAAATTAAGTACAAGAAAAAGCAATAAGTTGATTTACTGAGTACCAAAAAACTGCTTTGTAAGCATAAGCAGCAAGTTCAAAACCAACCAATCGTAAAGTTGCCAACGCAATGCACAGACACTACTGAACACAAGCAGCCAAAGCAAGCCCAGGAATACTTCCTGATTAGTTCCTAAAGCAGCATGTTAGGGATCAAGGCATGAAGTCAGATATTCCACAGTGAGGAGGCTTCACTCCCCTCTTCACACACTGTTGCTCTGCCTTCAACGTTTATAAGGCCCCTGAAGCAGTTCCTATCCTGACACTCATCAGCATACTCAGAAAACTGGAAGTGTATTTGTCCCTAACAAAACAAAAAAGCTAAAAAAACTCACCCCACCAACCAAAAAAAAACCCAAATGCACTCAATCCCCAACCTACCACCATGTCATCACACACAACACACAGCCTTACAAATCAGTAACTTAAGACTTAGAAGCCTGCTTTTCATTATGTTACTTTTTGTTTAAACCCTCCCCTTGTTTCAGAGTTAGTGTTTCCATCCTCAGAAATATCTGCGTACTAGTTCGCCTTCCCAGTACTGGTTTATAGGGAAAAACGAAAATAAAAAATGAGATACAAAAACTGTATTTGCCATGAGAGGTAAGTCCAACATTCTCAAATTCTGAAAATGGCAAATAGAATTAAATGAAAGTAAGAGAGAGCTTATATGAAAATGTAACCAGCTGCTTTTCTCCAGAGTTTAAGTCAGGAAGCAGCCACCCATTCAAGAGAATGAACTTTAGAAGTTTACCTCTGCATCATATCTGACAGCAGCAGAGAGCAATGAAAATGCATTTTCCACAGTAATTCCTCTCTTGATAATGTGCTGACACAGTTTTTTCAGTCTGTTTTCACAGTAAGAAGTAGCCAAGTCCAAGAGCCCTGCAATTAAAACATCATGGTATCAGTCAGTTGTAAAATTATCTCTGCTCTTGTAACATCTGTTTCTGCTCCTGCAAAGCTCTATCTCTATAATGTGCTTTTTCCAAGTAGGTTACTATTCAGAAAATGCAGATTAAAGGCAAAGAAGGGCTTTTTATTACCTCATTCTGCACTCCTGTTAATCTCTGTAAACATGAAGGCTGTCCTACTAACTTGCACATCTAGTGGCAGGCACCATAGCATGAGTAAAACACTACTATTATCAACAAATGGACTTGAATTCAGCTTGCTGTAATTGCTCTGCTGTCCAAGTTTCCTCCCCATTAGATCTACTGAGATTCTCTGATCATATGCCAAACAGCAACTGACTCAAATTAGTAAAACATGCAAGTATTTTCACCCAGAGAAATAGTTCCTCTCCCAACCTTGACCAAACTGCTCATAGTTTACTTCTAAATACACATTTTTGCTGTAGTTAAGTTTGCTACAACAGCCTTGTAAAGACAGCTGAATTAATCTCCAGTACAACACATTCTAGGCTAGACTAGAAGCCTGTATTTAGTCACCTATTCTGCAAGCCCTCCCCAGTTTTTCTGGCTTTGCCTTCTGGCCCATGAGCAGTACCTATTGCATCTTCAGGCGGGAGGTCAACGCTGTCCGTGTACAAGTACTCGAGGAAGGCACGATACACAGGGTAGGAAAACTGGTCAATTTCTATCACCTCCTTCATATCCTCGTTCCAGTATGACTGGAACATGGTTCTGAAGTGTTCACACCTAGGAGACAGAGGCATCATCTGGAACACTATTACACACACACACAAATGTTACATTACAGTCCCCCCAAAACACATATTTAGGACACTCTACAATACTCACAAATATTTCACCATGCCCCATCAGGGCCAGCAGTCCACATTTTGATTCCTAACACTGCAGCCTTCATTATGCATTTAAATAAAACTCTTCTTTTGCCCATGCTACAGAAACATCTGTATACACTGCAACCAGACCAACTTAACAGAATTTATTATCCCAGGAAAAGCAGGCTCAGTGAAAAATTAATGTGGATCTCCTTTTACCATCACTTCATTTAAAGCTATTATGGATACATGGATACCATCTACTACAGGTTTTGGGGTCCCTCCTTCCCTCTTACTGTTTTTTGCCCCTTTGAGGATATCCTAAGTTTGTTCTGTACAAATTAGAGCTGTGAAACACAACCACTACCTGATTTTCAGAACAGCTTTGTGGACATGGATGTACTTTCCATCCACACGGAACTTCAGGTCTGAGGTTTCTGGGCTGTCAAACTCTTTCTTCAGAGACTCTGCTACTGTTAAAAAGTCTTCATGCTCTACAGAGACAATTTCAAAACAAACAAAATGAGACGTTAAGAGCATCTTAAATGGAACATTCTCATCACTAACTAAAGCTAGCAACATAAGCAAGAGTTATCAAGGAAAACAGATCTGTGTCAGGGATCCACTGGCTTAAGCAGAAAAATGGGAAGGATTAATTAATCCAATAGCATTTCCTGTTGGGAAGGGCTGCTCCACAACAGCTCCAAGCAGCAATGGTCAGCAGTTCCCATTCCATCCCATTGCACAGAGGCAGCATGCGGGGGACAGGGCAGGTATAAGTCCAATGGTGTCAGGAGCCCACGCCTTAAAAAAGGAACTCACTAGGCTGCGGCAAAATATCCAAATATGGATAATATTGTAACCAGACCAGTGAAGAGATTTTTGCTGTTATTTCTAGCACTTCAGTCTCAAAATACAAAATAGAGACATGACAGTTCACTGATCTACACTAAAAAATGTCTCCTCTAACAGGGCTCATACAACAATACATAAAATCATCTCAGACTAGAATTCAGCCAATCAGACACAGAAAACACGTATTGACAAGCATTCTATCTAATCTTATAAAACATAGGTAATCGTAGCTAAAACAAAGACTAGTTCATAAGAGACAAAGAACAGAGTTCTATTCATGCTAACCTTCTAAAGATATACATTAAATAACCTTGTTGCCATCTTAAAGCCAATTCTACAGAGACTTATTGTTATTTTGTCACGTCTACTGCTTGTGAAACTTTTCTGCTTGCATGAGAAACTTTTCTGCTGTATTTGCAATGCTAACAAAACTTCAGTCTGAAACTTACATACTTCTTTTAACCATTTCCTAAAAACCCTCTAACCTTATAAATTCCAACAGCAGCACAGCAGTAGGGAAGCACCTGGAGAACTCTGTCTCCATGCAGGCACTACCCACAAGATTCCCAGCCTCCAGGCAGCTCAGTGCTGGTGCTGGCTCAGCTCAGCTCTGCCCCCTGACCTGCAGAGTGCGGCTAATGGGGGTCTGCAACACCCCTGAAATCCCTGGGGAAGGGGCCTGCAGCACTCCAGCCACACTGACACGGTGTGGGCTGGGCCTAAAAAGAAAACAGGTCAGCACATGGTCACCTTTCTGTGCTGGCAGATTGGATACAGCCTGCAGGCTGATGAGGTCCTTGCCAGGGCTCGTTAACATGAGCTATCACTGACACCAATTACTCAGTTTATGAGTCAGTTATAACAACACAAAACCCAGCAGCAGTGCTGCTGAAGGTACAACCAAGGACACAGAACCTCAGCAACTCTGGAAGTGGATTAAAGCAGAAATACCACAGCTTTCTCTACTGAGGCCTGTGGCACCGGTCTCATGGAGGTCCCACTCTGTGTGTCTCTAGAAGTCATACAGAAGTTGCAGCACAAGCTGTCTGAGGCTTTTGGTAAAGCAAGGCCTCTGAAATTTCAGAAAACCTAATTTAACCCACTATTTTGATGCATCTTATATGTGCGTTTCAAAGCAAGTGGCTTCTAAGAAGTGAAGCATGGAAAAGGAAAACAAATGGATTTCTACTAAATGGAATGCAATCCACAGGACTGTATAGAGCTCATCCATATACAATCTGCACACCACTCTTCACTGTTAGGAACACTAAATTATTTTGCATTTAAGAAGAAATACTGCTGGAACAAACTACTCAGAACTGGCAAGCCATGCCTGTGCCACACAAGAGCTTGCACTCCTCTCACTTACATGAATCACCCACAGAAACTGCATCTCCTCTGGCCCAACTAAGCCGTGCTCCAATCCCTCTCCATTTGCTCATGTGATCTTTTTTTGCTAGGTCATGAGCTTAGCTTAAGCTATGCAGCTCAACTTTCACTCCAAATACTTTCAGTCCTGCAAATTTGTATTTCACCACAGTCAATCCTGAGTGGCTGATTCATTTTTTTGGCAGGGACACTGTAACTGTAAGTAGAACAATAACCTTTACACAGAGTTAGCTCTCCCTAAGAAAACAAAACAACACCAAAAAGCCCAAACAAGCAAACAAAAAAAAAACACCCATAAGAAAAAAGAAGTGTTTACTCCTATGTGATTAAAACAGGTGGGAAAGGAAAACACATATGGAAAATGGAGATTTAAAAATGCTGACAGAACTAATTATTTTGATTTAAATATTCAGTAAGATTACCAGACTAAGTGGGGAAGAATCCCCAAAGGCTAAGAGGAATTAAAGTGCAGGTAACAGAGGTCAAACACCTGGCTATACTCAGTCTGGGAATACCTCATAAAAACAAGGGACTTGAAAGCAGGGAGAGATGTCATTTAAACAGCTCTCACTATTAGCAAAAGGCAACAGACTGGACAACCAGGAGACCCCCACAAGTGTGGAGGCAAGGGAGAGCAAGACCAGCACATATTGCAGAGGATTAGAGAACGGAGAAAGTGACAAATGGGATAAAAGCAGACTTAGATTTACTCAGGAGCAGACAGCTTGGAGTTAATCTTCTCTCTCTTTAGCATCTCTACTCACTTCTCCCCTACAGGTGAGATGCTGTTACCTGGACCTCTACAAATAACATGCTAAATGAGACATTACCACAGAGAACCTGGGTTAGGACAAGCCAAAGGCAACAGTAAAGTCTGAGAGACTTAACTGGAGAGAGGTTACTTGGGATGTGATCCATGGCTCCCCAAAAACAATTCCATACAGGGACTAACAAAATTAGGGTCTGTTGTCAATAGATTAGATGTCCTAAGAGATCTTGAGAACTGAGGCAGCAGATGTAAGATGAAACATTCTTATTTTTTTGAACATGAAAACACCTTCACGTTTTCCAGTAAGTCCAAGCTAAGCCCTTTATATCCTATTTGGGGTCAAATAAGAATTAGCAGCATGTGGATCAAAGAAAATAAAGAAAAAAGGTTTGAGCTTATTTGTTGGACACAAAGACAGCACCCCATAGAGTAATCCAAGGCAGTATAAGAAGAGAGTTCCAACAGAAAAAGCAATTATATGAGAGTCTTGTTTCACAGGGACTATTATTTACAAGTCTGCCCAGATTTAAGGATAGTCAAACTAAATATACTTGAGACAAATCATCTCATGAAACAAAAACTTGGAATTCTGTTACTTTCAAAACAAGAAAACACAGGGGAGAGATTTGCTCCTAGAAGGGCAAATACTAATGAGGGGAAAGCTACAGGCGACACTTAAAATCCAAAGTTGTTAGATACCAAGAAAAAAAAGCCTCAGGAGTAATCTTCGAAGCAGGAATAGTTTTAAGAGGGAAAAAATCCCTGAAGTTTTGTTAAATGACTCAGGATTCCTTCCTGAACCTGGAGTTCAAACAACACAAACGTAAGAAATACATTGTGAAAAATGCATGTATTTTGTGATTGGCTTTTTGCAAATATTAAAATGAATATTATATGTGTTGTGTTAGAAAGTTATGCTGTATTCATTCTCTTAAGTAGTGTGCTAAATATAGTTTTAGATTATAAAAAATGTTAAAATACAAACTATGCTATGTAGGATACTTTTTTTAAAGAAAGGACTTGCAGCGAGATAGCAGCCACAGGACACCAAATCTTTCAGAGAAAAAGAATTTATTGCTCCCTTATCAGAAGAAATGAACTTCTTCCCACCTCGCTCAGCCCTGAAGATGCCGTTAGGATTCAGAGGAAGAAGCTGACACTGACCAGACAGAATCCTGTGTTTGAATGGAATTTCTGCATCGTGTATGAGATGTATGAATATGCAACAGGCTATTGCTTTTAAGAGTTAATCCTCTGTTAATGTGTCCTTTTTCAGGCTTATTTTGCCCAGACAAAGGTACCCGGACGTCCATAACTCTTTGTTTCTGTTGTCTCATATTGTCCTAATTCAATTTGTCCAAATTATTATTATTCTCATTATATTACTATTTTTATAACCATTTTATTACTATTAAACTTTTAAAATTTTAAAAACAAGTGATCGGCGTTTTTCACACACAGTCTTCATTGTGCAATGGTAAAACAGGGCTTGCTTCGGATGTACGCTGGCAAACAACCTTGTTACCCTTACCCTGGATCCCCAGCTGCTGAAACAGCAGAAGGAAGCCGAAGGAAGAAACAACTCGCCACTGAGTTGCCAAGCTTCCCTGCTCGAAACAGGAGGCTGCCAGGGAAGCAGCGCGCTGCACCAACCACGAAGGGACACAGGGACAGCGGGAGCTCACCTACGGAGAGCAGGCGCCACATGACGGCGGGCGTGGCGAAGCAGGCGAACACGTCGTCGGTGCAGGCGAAGTGGGTGAGGTGCGGGAAGGTGACGGACTGGCCCCGGCACTGCCCCCACATGTACACCTGGCCGCTCTGCGTCTTGGCCGCCGACGTGTGCGCCGAGTGGCAGGCGGCGATCTCCACCACCCTGCGGGCACAAGGAACACCGTGAGGCGCTCGCAGCACTTCCCAAAGGCCTCACAAAACAGCAGGCAATCAAACTATGCAGCAACATCCCCGTACTTGGGTTTTTGTCCTGCAGAAATGTGATACTGCTTGAACGGGTATTAAAAAATCCCACCATTCAATTTGCAGATTGTAGATTTTATTGTAATCAGATGTTGCTTTAGCTATGTCCTTCTTATCAACTGACTTTCCTCCTATTTTTTCATAACTATGGAAAAGGGAATAAAGAAAAAACAAGTTTTGTTTTTCCCCCTTAAAACAAACACACATCAGAACTTATTCTCAAGAAGAAATTTCTTCTACCTCCTTTTAACTTGATTTTTGTAGGTTGACAGAGCTCTCACCTACTGCCTGTACTTCAGACTTCTTATTTTGCTGTTCAGCTTACTTTCCTCAGCACTGAAATTCAACATGAAACATTTCATGAAACACTTCATTTGAGGGGAGTGAATTCTTTAAGAGCTATGGTTGTTTTTAAATAAAGTCTACATAATCTTTTCACCCATCTCAGCTTTTTAAAATACTAAAGCTGCTGATGCTCCCTTATCTATCCTGTTCTCCCATTGCTCAGGCAATCCCTAGATTCTTATCTGAAACACTGCAAGAACTGAGAAGGAACACAGTTCCAATTAAAACACCACAAAGACATTGCCAGAGTTTCTGTGCATGTGATAAGTAAAACAGGGAGGGTTCCCAAGTTCAAAATAAAAGCTATGCTTTCCTGTTTTTTCTCTGTGGTAAAAAACACATCAGAGGATTTCATGCTTTTGTGCCAGAAGCCCATCAACCAGGACAAACAAATATCCTTCCAAGCAATCTAAGAATACACACACACAAATGTGTATTGCTTTACAGAACAATGCCCGTGAAGAGTTCAATTTTTAGGCAAAAACAAAAGTTTTAGCACAACGTTCATATTTAAGGTGCAAAAATTATTTCAAGACAAAACTCAAAGAATCTACATCACTTTCAGCATATCAATAATTTCTGGCAGAAAGAAAACTGATTGGTGGTTTTACACTACTGTCAGCTTATGAACCCCTATGCAACATCTCTGCAAGACACACCACAGAGTATTTATTTTAGAGACAACTCACTTTTTATCACAGCTATCAAGCTGAACTACTTCCCTCTCCAAACCTTCTTTTCTCAGCAGAACAGATTCTTCTTTTTACAGACTATACAGCAGTACTAAAGCACACCTATGGTACACATACTTACAGCACATGTACAGGGTAACATGTTAACCATGCATTTAACACCAAAATTCAGGAGGATGACCTTCACAGCTGTTCCTCTGAGCTAACACAAAATGAAGTCTAAACATTCCTTACATCTGTATGTGCAATATTTTTCAAGACAGCACCAAATGAAACCTCCTAAGTAACTGCTGCCAGCATTAAATATAAATGACAAAAGAATTACATAAACTAAAAGATCAGGAGCAGCAGTAATGTGCTTCATGGGAAATGACAGCTCACCCACTTTTAGCACTGTTTCCAAGGGAGCCAAGTCAAGCAAGATGAGTAAGTTCAAGTGACTTATCTCCCCCTTAGATCCCAAGCAGAAGTTCTAAAGTATTTTCCCCTCCTTCATCCATTGAACAAATGTCAGCTTTATTATAATCCCATGCTTGGGTTCACATACAGTTCTAAATGCAATAGCTCCCCTTAGTTTACTCATTAAATAAATCACTAACAAAACAAAGTTGATCTACCTGCAAATGTACACATTTCTCTTTCACTGCTTTTTAAAGAATATTTCATTTTCCTTCACTAGTGTCAGTTCCTTCACAGACAAACCAGCCCCACAGCAGTGGTTTTTATTGTGATAGTTCCTTTCTTCTTTCTCTGACCTCCATTTTTAAGCTCTTAAACATTCTCAATACTGTGAAGCTTTAAATTTAAAGTGTGAGAAACAAAAAAAAATAGGAATGACTTCCCAAATGGGGGAGAAAAACAAAGCAGAAGTGTTTCCTAGTTAAGAGGAGACTGCAAGTTAAGAGATCTATAGACCAAGACAAGGTACATTAACGTGCCCAGAGAACACACAATGGCCCAGAGATTGGGACTGAGGCCCACATTTGTAGGTGAGCAGCAAAAGAGCTAGCCCCAAATATGAGGATGATGGGAGGGTAATGAAAGAGGACTGACAAGGGTTAATTTCATTCTTTTATGAGTCCAGGAAACTAAAAAAACTACAAACTACTAAACTAGTACAAGTAATAAATATGGGTGCTAACTGTCCTTAGCTCAGGCAACCTTGCAAATTGAGTTCTATTTTCATGGTGGACTATTTGAAACCTTTCAAAATTGTTTTTCTTCACATGTCACTTTGTGCAAAGGTGGTGTTTCCTTTCTCCCCGCTTTCTTTTTCTTTTTTTTTTTTTTATGTAGGCTTCAATTCATGGCTTGGTTTATTGAAAATTTCATAGCTCCAGTTTTAAGCAATGGAACAATATACAGAATAGCATAACACTTATTCCTTCATTATCTTTCTGTATCAGGTAAATGCAAAGTACATTTTGTTCAATAACCATTACAGACAGCAAAAAGCACTCAGTGATCATTGTAAACAATAAGTTACCATCCTTTCCCATATTTTGAACATCAGCAACAGAAAAACAACCCACCAAGCCCTACACATGCATGCTTCCACTGCTGGAGACCGCACAACACATGCTCAGACTTTATCAACCCAGAAAGAGCTTGAGCAAGATTACCTTTCTTTTTCCATCATGATCTGCACAGGGCTGAGCTGGTTACTTTTATTGCCAGTCCCCAGCTGCCCGTAAGTGTTAGCTCCCCAGGCATAGAGCAAGCCCTCATCTGTTAGTGCTAGAGTGTGCGCATAGCCACAGGCAATCTGTAAGTAAACGTAACAGCGTTACTGCTGAACCAAACACGATGAGACACAAGATATCACACACAGTACCTTGGAAGGATCTCGGGCACTCTGCACCCAGCACCACAACGGGGTACTTCTCAGTACTGGCAGCTAACACAAGGTATGTTGGCTGTGGGTACTGCCAAAGTCCCAGCTGCATTAATTGCATTGGCTGCTCCCAAGTAACTTACTGCACACTAGACAAGTCTCCCTAGGTGCTACCTGATTTATTTGCACGTGAGAAACACAGAACTTCTTCATCACATCTTGCAATGCTCTGAAAGTATTTCAGAGCTGGATTACTCTGAATACAGTATGAATACTCTGTAATGAGGAGAGCTGCAGTTCAACAGCTAACAACCCTTCAACCCAACTTGCCACATTCAATTCTACAGAATCTTCCCAAAAACCCAGGAAATCTCAAATTTTAGTTTAATTTCTAGCTAGAAAAAAAAAAAAAAACAACAAATCCCAACCCAAATCCAAACAAACCAAACTAAATCCAATCACCAAACAATCAAACCCACCCCCATGTCTCATCTTTCCTCTCCCCTTGCTTCTACAGGACTAATTAGAATATTTAGAACAAATTTGACCCTCTGATTCGCCGGGTCTTTGACTAGAACATTTCATTTAACTTTGTAACAAGTATGCAATTTGTATCAACTGCAAAATTCAGTAGTAGTTACAGTAGCTAACTTTAAACCTTTCCAAGCATTTACCGAAGCAAGCATTTCACAGCTTACTTGCACGTCGTATAAGCAAAATATAATTAAGTGTAGCTAAAAAACTTTCAGCATTGGAAGTAGTGAAATCTAGCAGCAGGTGTAATACTCCAAGGAGAGGTTTCCAGCAGAAGCCAGCAGCAGGAATGCACTTTCCCTTCCACGCTGGGCATACCTGGAGCACACAGACGCTGTGCAGCGCTGCCACCCTGCAGGGGGTCAGCTGGTTCCCGTTGTTCCCCAGCCCGAGCTGCCCATTGCCATTGTAGCCCCAGCCATAAACCTGAGCGCACAAGGAAAACAAAATTAAGCCACTCTTCACCAGGAGTACACAGCACTTAAGACTTAGTATCAAGCACAAGCCAAGAAAAGTATTTATTAACAAATCGTGTGCTATTTGAAGAGCAATACAGAGAAGACTGAAAGATACTAAGTAAACGGCAGTGACTTACTGCACTCAACTTCTCCACCCTGCATTTACCTTTTAAAGAAGCTAAAAAACACGTCTTTGAAGTACTAGCAATTTGGCAATAAACTTACACTACACCAAAATCTCTTCCATAGCATCAACACTTTGACTTTTACGCCATCCTTTCCCTTACTACTTTTCCTTTTTTAAGTTATTCTGATGAACTGATCAGTTTAAATGGAAGTCCCCAGTTTATCTCTAATTCTTCCTTTAGTTTTGTTACAGTGGACACATCATGACATACACAAGGACAATGAAAACCCATCTCAGCCTCAGGGACTTTGCAGTCCTTCCATTCACAAGGAGATACTACCCTCTGGTTGGTGAAATGAAGTAAAATAGAGGTCACAGTTCATACCTAAGAGCAAGACAGCACCATAAATTTATGTCAAATGGAACACTTGCACACTGGGAGGGCAATGTTTAAAAGAATGCTTTGGGTTTGTTGCTGGTAATTAGGCAATGTGTTTAAAAAACAGGATCAGCCATTGTATCCTTGCACAAAAATTAACTGTTTGATTGAGCATGCTTTAAAAGAAATAAACTGAGACTAATTTAATGAATTTGAAGAATTTAACACCATTTATGTTAAGTAATCTCTTGCAACATGAAGACAGACATAGTTAATACAACTGTTCGAATTCTTGCAGCTGCAGACTCAGTAAGAATTGTGTTCCCACACAGTCTTTGCCATAAGAAGGGATATTGAAAGACTGCATCTCCAGTCACTTGCAGTGTTTTCCTGCAGCTGGCTCACAGAAGTTGTCAGGATACCTCTCTCAGTAACAGCCCTAACCTGAGCACTCCCTGTCAGCATTTCTCCATATGCAGACACCAGCTTGGTGGGCTCAGGTGACAGAATGAGGGAAGGCAGCAGCAGCACTTACCTCACCATTGTTTACTACAGCCATGGAGGAGGTCTGGCCACAGGCAATGCCAACCACGATTTTGCCCTGCAAGCAGTTGGAAACTCTGCGAGGAGTTGGCTGGTTGGCTGTAGATCCAGATCCAACTTGACCACAGTTATTGTAGCCCCAAGCATACAGCTGTCCATAAAAACAAACAAACAAAGCCACACAGTTTAAAGCTTAATAATAGTAATGATAGCAATAGATAATCTTCCCACAGGCAGCACTAGATTGGGTAAGCTATCCTATTTAACAAGCTAAAATGCTTAAAGTTCGTTTTCATGAATGAAAATTATAAACAGCTTTAGGACTCATTTAGCAAATAGGAATATAGCACTTTTCCAGCTTATTGCAAAAGAATAATACCATCTGACTAAAACAGAAAACAAAAGGAACATCTTTCCATATTAAATACAAGTCAGACGGTAAGACAAAGAGCATAGTGATTGTCTTTATAATTTCATTATGCTGAAAAAGGAATGCAAGCCAGATCATCATTTGTTTCCCAGACACACTTTAACTCCCTAGTTTAGAGCTATGTAGTTTTCTTCAGTGAACCCTAAGCCAGGTTTACTGCTGGACACTCATCATACCTCTTCTGCATCTTTCAAGAGCTGTGAAAGAGCAGGGTTTTGTCAGTTCGTGTTTCACAGCAGCATTAACAAAAAAAAATTCCACAATTTCTGTCAGTTTAAAGTTTCTTGTGGCAAACTAGTACTAATACAAGCAAAAATATGAGTTCCTGTTATCTGAAAGTCAGGAAGACGGGGAAGTAGTTTGGTATAAAAAAAAATATAACACTGTGGTTTTGGTGTCTCCAATTTTATTACATGTATACATGCCCACAACTTGGAGTAAAAATGTTTCTGAGGGTTCATTCTCTGGTGCCTCATCCAGTTCAAAAGTCTGGCCTCTTGGAAACACCTTCCACAGACATGCTTGGCAGTACAAGCACACTAACAGGTACCCTTGTGAGGAGCCTACACATCCTTTGGTGCCAGAAGCTGTCTGTTTACTGCAACACCAAACCAGGAGTTATTGAAAGTCATTAAAAACTAACACCTCCATCAGCACCAAAAAAAAACTCCAACCAAAGACAAGAACAAAAGACCCCCTCACCAACACAACTTATTTACAATTAATAACATGCACAAAAGAAAGAATCAGTCCTTTGCTTTTTGTTACTTCTAACTGCTGCATCTTTGATTCCTACTGAATATTTGAAGATACCTTATGAAATACTTTAATTTTAATAACAGCAAATATTTAGATAGAGAATCTCAGAAGGTAGATCAAAATGCCAAAGGACATGCCAGAGAAGCATGAATGTTTGCATTCCTTTAACTCTATCATTAAAATACTTCTTTTTTAAATTTGCACTGCATTAAAATTGCACTGAACCATACCAACCAATTATGCCAAGTATTTCCACAAATACTTCCAACTTCAATGTCCCCCTGAGGCTTCAGGTTTATTAGGACACAAGGGGGCTGGCAGCCAAATCTTTCTATAAAGCTGCTTAACACATTTTGCTGCTTTCAGTGCACTCAGCTCTGGTAAAAGCTCAGAGCACAAACCAAGTTGCTGCAAGGCACACCAGGGATGGATTTAAAGTACATTAACGAGCCACACTGGCAAGCCAGCTGCAAACACCAGCCTCATGGTCAACACAAAGAAATTTCCCTGCTTCCACTGACATTTCAAGCGTGTCACGTTTATGACAAGAAACAGCCTGGCCTGCACAGGCAGGTGCCACAGAGCAGCTGGCACCTCCAGTGTAAGCAATGTGTGAATGCCCTCTCCTCCCTGCATGCTCACCAAGTCTTACCTTTAACCCAGTCAAACATGACAGCACAAAATCCTTCCTAAGTGTAGGCTCCTCTTTCAGATAAAACACTGAGCACTTAACCCAATCTCTCTTTCCTACCCTTAAAATACTTGGTATTCCTGTTGCACTATTATTCCATACTGGGCCACAACACAGACATGCTCAGATTACCTGGATGAGAAGAGCTGTAGTTTCCCTTTTCACTGTCAAAAGGGTTTAAAATTAGAGCTTTTCTTTTGTTAGTGCACAGCTGAAACCAGATTTTCCACTGTGCATGCATTGGTCAAATCTGCATAACTGGAAACTAATTGGATGTGTTTCCCACAACACATAGCCTGAAGCCTGAAACAAACAGCATGAAGCAAACTTGGATATAAACCAAGTGCCCTTTCATTAGCTACACAACAAAGTATTCAGAGGTGTGCAGAGCAACATTCTTCTGCAGTACTAGTGTGGAAATGCAAGACATTTCTACAAGAAAGACTAAATTCTAACCCAGTAAATACAAATTCAACACACCCCCTAACTAAGAGAACTGCAAGCAAATAAATAACATTTTGCACCTCACAAACCATTATTTCACCTCTAAGTGGCACATCTTTCTAGTCTCACCCCTGTGAGAGACACAAAAGTTTACTAAGTTGTATTTCCCTTGTTCTGGGAACAAGGTTCTGGGGTTTCTTTTTTTCTTTTTTTTCTGGTGGGTGGGGAGGTTAGTAATTTGGTTTTGGGGTGGTTTTTTTTGTTTTCAAGTCTGCTCTGAAGAAAAGCACACCCTATTTTGAGATAGCAAGAGAAAAGGTTATATTTGTAATTACACTGTAGAAACAGAAGTTCAAACTGCAAGGTCACATCCACTATTCACTTCAAGAAGGAGATTAAGAGATTTGAACAGGTTTCAACTTACATCTCCATCCAATGAGAGCGCCATGGAATGATGAGAGCCACAAGCTACTTCCACCACCTTCTTTATTAAGAGATTTGTGCAAACTTGAACAGGAGTAATGCCCTGATTGGTTGTGCCATTTCCAAGTTGGCTGTAACCATTATGTCCCCAAGCATACACTTCACCGTCTGCAAAAATATTTGTGATGAAAACCACGAAAAACTCCAGGGAGGTTAAGACAGAATTTTAAGAAATTATCAAATACCAACAGGAAATTGAAATTAACAAACTATTAGAAGAATCATCTGTATGCTAGAAAAATATATACTTTGTTTTAAATTTATCTATCACAGCATATCCTCTAGATTGTGGAAATACTTGAAAGTGCACAGGTAAGACAAAGTACATCACAAGTGACAGTGTAAAATGCTACAACCTCAACATAGTAGAAATGGAAACTTAAGCAATTACAAAATCCATTTACTTCCACTTAAGACCAACAAGAACCTCTTAGTGTACATTGGCCAGTTAACAAGTTAATGCAATTACACTATAATCCATTCCTGTTAAATGCAAGTTTAGCTTAAAATCTGTAACTTATGTTTCTATACTAAATGTTAATTTTCTACCTTCAGTACAAAGAACAACATGGGGTCCACTTCCATAACTGAGACTGGAGATCTTCTTTCCACATAAGGCTTCCAATTTCTTTGGTACTATGGTGCTCTGATTATCTCCAGTTCCCAAACAATTACTGCAATTCAGTCCAAAAACAAATACCTGAAAAACAAAAGAATATTCACTTCAAATGTTTTATACTCAGGTATGCACAGATGTGTAATGCTCAGGTCTTCATTAACTAGGGACAGTGTTTCACCTTGGATCTCCAGGGGCCAGAGACATCCCACAGGGAAAGTAACAACCTCAAGAGGCTGCACAAGGGCACTCCAGATGTTAACTGAATTATTCAGATTCATACAGTCCTGGAATTTAGGCTTTTTATTTTCAGGAACTGCACCCTAAGAAGTCTGAAATTGTGAAAAGTGGAAGCCACCACCTTCTTTTAAAAGCAGTTTGTAAACAGCAAATAAAGCATAAGCATGTCAAGAGCTATACTGCGGGAGGCTCATCCTACAGGCACTATTGATAGGACTTTGGGGAAAAAAATCCTTTTCTACACAGTCTTACCAGAAACCTTCCCATTAATACATCCCAGAACACCTGTCTCATTTTCTTTCAGCAGCACTATGCTATGCTAACTCATTATGAGTTTCTGAATCATTAAAATCTAGAGATAACATTTCAAGGTATTTTTTACTTGGCAAGCCATAACCTCGTTTTCTATCTTCATACCTGTCTGCACTTAACTCCAAGCTACCACACCTTCTTTTAAATTCTGCCTGTCTTCCAAAGAGCATATAATCTATTGTGGCTTTGCCATGTGAAAGTTTTCTAAACTGCCCATTTATATTGTGCGCACACAAAACTTCAAAAAAAAAAAATCAAATGTTATATCACCACATGTTAGATTTCACACGATGCTCTTGAGAAGCTATTAATCTACAACACTCTGACACCAGGTACGTGTGGCAGCTCACCTCGTCGTTGTGCGTGATGTAAATGGCTTCGTTGGCCGACGTGCCGAACACGCACGCTTTGCGAATGGAAGCGATTTCTTGGGGGGAAAGCAGGGTGAATATTGGCCACTTGCCTACGTCCACCATGATGCTGCTGTGTGTCATGGCGCCTCTACAAGCAAGAGGACATTGCTGGAATAAAAAAAAAACACAAACAAAAAGCTTATTAAAAAGAGTATTTTGTGCTTTCATTAACAGACAATAAGGGAAATTCCTTTACAGGTAGCTCTGAAAGTAAATATCCTATTCCATATTTCATACAGAATTGTATTTCCATGCATTTAGGTGAGCAAAAAACTAGTCACTGGAAAAACAAATTGTTTTCTTAACAGGGTATTTAACTAAACACCTGCTCTTTAACAAGCAAACTTATTAAAAATTTGTGATCTAGCAAATATCCACCGGTGGCAGAGTGGAATTACAAGGGAATTTTCAAAGGGGATTTCAGCAGCAATTCCAACTTAGAAAATTTTCACTTGTGAATTTTTTTGGTAATCTTACAAGTTACAAATGCCATGTAAGCAAGCAGTTGATATATATGTGAAACATACAAATAAAAACAAGGCTGGAGCTGTTATGAACATGACCCAAATCTGCCATCTCTTGTGTAATCAAAAGCTGTTATGGTCAAAAAATATTTGTGAGAGCAGAAAAGCATGAGCTTGTGCAATTAGGCAGTGAAACACATCAGAGAACAGCAATTAAGTAAAATTGCCATAATCTGTTACTTAGAAACCAGGTGGATCACAGAAATAGCTGGAAACATGACAGGCTATAGAGATGTTTGCCAATGAAAACAAACATATAGAACCCATTCTTCCCCAGTGCTCCCTCCTCCCAGTTTCCCCAGGATGAGTGCAGCAGCTCAGGAGCAAAGCTGACAGCACAAACACCCAGAGCTCATCGAGGCACTCAACCCTGCACATCACATTGCTCACACCCTGAAGGGACTCTGCTGCTTACAATCCATGATCCATGCCCAGGGCCATCAGCAAGTTCTGTGAAATGTGGAGAGCATTAGGTGAAGAACTCCACAGAATGTCAGTGACAAGACAAATCACCATAAAACAGTAAAAAACCAAGAAGGCAGGGAATCGTTCCATGGGTAAGAATTGCAGTCTCTACCCAGATGCCATCCTCTCATCAACACTTAGCTCTTTTTCATTTTTTGCTTCAGTGCAACCCAATCACCCTCTTCTTTGCTGTGCTGCTTTCAAGTCAGGCTGCCTCTTGATGGTGCCTGGGTACCAGGTATGGGTAACAGTGAGAACACAGACAGCCTCTCCACTCTTCTGATGCTTGGTTCTCAAACTGTGCTCACAACCAACACTGGGCTTCAGAAAGCCATTTCACAACAGCAGCCAACTGTTATGCATTGCAGCTGTTTCTTGGAAGAAGGGAATTTTAAAAAGGTAGCAATAACAACAATTAAAAAATTAATTTTGAGAAACACAGATGTCACTGTGGAATTAGGTCCATTAAAAAAATACCCTAACACAAAACCCAAGCAGGGATGCTTCCTTATTAGATTTCATAACTTGGATCCAATAAACCCCGCTCTGCTCTACAGGCACCTCTCTTACTAAGAGCCCAACTTAACTCTCCATTTCACATTTGAAGCAGGTCTTGAAAACACCTGAAAGCTCCAGATGGCAAATGCATAATAGATTTATTTGTAGAATAGGTTTTTTGGGTTTTTTTGGTTTTTTTAGAAGTCTACCTGATGGCAAGGCATAGCACATTCTACACAGCTAAGCAGGTTTGGATGCATTTAAGCCTTCTTAATTTCTAGTCCAGTTACAAGCCCAGGCTAGTTAGCTGCCAAGATTTGTCACCTCACCTTGGCAAGTCTCTTAACGTATGACACTATCAATCAATTAAAACAAGGCAGCAATTACTTGTTCTTTTGAGCAGAGCAAGGAAGTGTCCCTTCTGACTTCACCTATTTAACTTGCCTCATTCAATACACAACTGCCAAAGCACAAACGTGTCAACCTGGATTTTTAGAAAAATATTTTCTTCACTGAAGTAATTTTCAATATAACCTGTGAAGACAGGAAGACAAGGTGTTATTTTGCCAGAGAATATCCTAGCCAAGTGACAAGTTTGACAGCACCCAGAGAACCTATTCTACCCTACAAGTAGTAAGTGCAATATGTGTTGCCTTTTCTCTCCCTTCCTGACCTGTGCACTAGGTCTCCAACCCATTTGGCTTCTTTCTCTTTGGCTCTGTATGACTCAGTTAATCACTGCTCTCTGACAAAACCTTTCCAAGCACTTCCAAAACTAATGCAAGTTGTGCTGCACTTCCCACACCTCACAGCTCAACCTGACATCTTATCAAACCAATACTGAGAGATAAAAGCTTTCAAGCACATGAGACTTCCCAAATTGGAGATACAAGCAATTAACTCCATCCACAGGTGAAGATCCTTACAATTGTTAGCAGGTGTTACCATTGCTTTTCCCAAAACCACGCTGTATATTTTCAGCTATTTCAGCTGTAACTACAATTCTACAGTTATTTCAGAGGTTTTCCTCAAAAGGACAATTCATCTGCCACTGGCAAGTTTGTTTCTTTAATAAATCTCAATCCTGAACTCTATCCAGGATTTAGGAACCAATGAAGGTTCACAAAAATCCTTAAACCAAACAAACAACAAAAAACATTCTCTTGCCTTTTATGCAATATGTGCTGTTTCTCCTCAAGGACACACTTTTCCCTGCTCTTGAAATATTAACTATTGTCCTTAGAGTCTGCTGTTTGCTGGAGTACCTATCATCACTGGCTTTCACCACTTCTATGGCAGCAACAGCAGCTCTTTTCCTATATCCTTTTGTCTGAGAGAGAGAAATTACACACACACACCTGAAAGTTCTGGGCTTTGTACACTGACTACTGTTTCTTAACTGTAATTGCACATAGAAAGCTCATTTAACTATTTAATCTCCATTTTCCACAGAAAACAAATACCCCACCTAGGCAGAAGCACCACCTTTGTCTCTCTAAAAACAGATTCCTTAACAACCCCAGCCAATTTCCTAGTTGTCCAATAAAATAATAAAAGTTCTGGCAGTCACAGGAAGGAAAAAAACAAAACTACAAGTGAGGAAAAAAAGCATTTGAGAAATCTACTTTTAAATGTAGGACTGTAAATGAAGGTATCAGTAAAGTTACTCAGTACTATGAAAACTGAAACCAAATTGATTCTAGGATCCTGTAGGACATACTGCACACTTCCCAAAGCAGCAGATGCTCTGTGATACCGTGACTGACCCCTCACACCAACCACGCTCATGCCTCATCCCTGCGCAGCATTTGCCTGAATCTGGTGGGGACAGCGGGAAGTTTCTTCTGGGCAAATCCTTGCCATGGAAGGCTGACGGTCCAGGAGACTCCAGACATGGCACTACAAGCAGGAGCACAAAGAAACCCAGCGTCCTTCCCTCACCCTTCCTGCAGAGTGTCAGTCCCACACCTAAGGTTGTTTACTTTTCTGCTACATCGCACACCGCGCAAGGGCTGCCCCTCAGCTGAGGAGTTTGTAAGTATGTAAATGTCGCAGATGGAGCCCCAAGCAGCCGAGGTACTTTAATCTGCATGCTAATAGCTCTCTCAATATATTAGCTTCAGGCTATTGCTCTGATTCCGTGTGCAACAAGGCAGCAGCAGCAGCTCCGAGGAGTATCCCTCATATATCAACACCCAGATGTTAAGTTTACTGCAATTAAAAACCTTATGAGTATAAAACCCCTGAGCTTAAACTGGCTGCCCAAACTGCTTTTAGAAACACTGCGTGCCACCTCTCAGCTGTTAATTTCTGCTGCATGATGCAGAGATAGACAATTATACAACACAAAGCTTTACTTTGCTGCAAAATGAACCAGCAGAGGGAGTTTATTTCAACAACACCTCTTCTCACGGCTCTGACATCTCCAAAATGATCCAGCAACCTCAGTATCCAAACAGAAACAGATCACTCCTTGAATTTCACTCAGGCTAAAAATAAGCAAAAAAGGGCGACTTGTAAAAGAAAGGAAACTGAACTGGCCACATATTGTGATGAAAAAGAAATTGACCTTAGAGTAGGCACCAACATTAAGGCAAAAACATCTACATCTGCTCACAATTTCAAAAAGCCACACACTTTTGGACCTCAAAAATTCTGTGTTAATTTGCTGCCTACACATTCATCTCCTCAGTAATTTGCTTACTAAATAAAAAGCCTGCAAGCCGATTCACAGTGGCATATGAAAGACAAACATGAATCCTGCCTTAAAAAAAAAAAAAGGCAGCGTTTACAAAATGCTTTGTTAAAATGATTTTAGATACTGTTCTACACAGTTTATAGTTCAGCTAAATAAATCCACGCTGGATACAACAATAGCCTAACACAACATCCTACCGGGAAAACAGTACCAATTGTCCTCGGGACAAAAAAAGCTACAGTTAACTCCTCAAAGATTATCCCCTTATTTGCAAAGGCTGCTGGAACACAATCGCGCATTTCTTTTTTTCACTCCGTCCTTAGGCTCCAATGTTGCAGCTTATTCCAGAAAAGCAGACCTACTCCTGCACAGAAACACTGCAGGCTCAGGCCTTCATTTCTCCTAATTGTCTTTGGGAATTATGAACGGCAGTGAGAACACAAAAGCTGGGATATCTGGCTTTAGAACAATGCAGAGTGACTGGCACACTAAATCCCTTTTTAATTTGAAGTACACCTTAACCAAGGAAGAATCAAATCCTTCACGCCATGCCGATCTTCCCCCAGTGTACATTTGCTTTTTTTGATTTCATATCTTGGCACTGAGAAGGAAGAGAGAAACCATACATTATCATTATATTAACAACACTATTAAGTAGATGTATAAACCAAAGGGATGCTACTGAGGCATTCTCCCTGCCAATGAAGAGACCTGCACACCCTGAAAAAGTGTGCCTTAACTTACTTTCCTTGGACCTTATAGGAAGCAAAATTTCTATGGCAAAACTCCTGTGTTCCAAACCTCTGCACAATTATTTATTCAGATGCCTTTAACGAGCCACACGGGGAGGAAAGAACTACTGATCCAAGGGCTGACAACCAGATCTCCTGTCTGTTTTGAGTAACCAGCTGAGAGAGATAAGCAAGCAAAAAGCACCGTCATACAGTGAATGCTGCTGAACATGACTGGTTTAGCCACAGGAAACCACCCTTATGAGGATGACAGCCATCCACCCACCACAACAAACCTCCAATTACAAAACTGTAATTACAATCACACTTTGCCTTAGTTTCTTTTTTTTTTTTTCCCTACGCTAAACCATTAGTGCAACTTATCAAATCCATTCACTGAGGACGTCTTCTAAAGCAATGCCTGTCTTCCAATCTGACATACGGAGAGATAAGCATTCAAGGGGAAACATTCATATTAAGGCACTAAAGAATGAATGCACCTTTCCAAACAGCTTCTAAAGTTTCTCCTAAAATACTCTGTGCTCCAAGTACATTTCCATTTATGATGCCTTGTACTCTTTTCTCTTGATCCCACCCCTTGTCGGAACGATTTAAGCCCATTTTACCTTCCGTCAGTAGAGGACAGCACAAACGGGTCACTTGAACTTTCTAAATCAGAAGCCTGCAAGTTCCTTATGAAACAGGTAAATATTCCTTTAGCGTTAATTTACAAGAGTTTCCTAAGCTGAAACTCTGCAAGTTCCTTTAAAAACAAAACAAAGCAAATCCTCCCTCAGTTTAGAAGAAGCGCGTTAAAAACCCGAAGAAACGCTGTAACTATTCATAGAAAGCCGAGCGAGGAAAAACAAAAAGCGTTGAGTTTTTCCTGCCCCTGGGTTGTTTGTTTTTTTCCCGACCAGCCGGGTACCTCAGTCAGGCTCCAGGAAGCCGGCGACAAAAGGGAAGGATAAACCGCAACACCACGAACCAGGAAAATAAAAGAGAAAAACATCAGTAAGACCACACAGTGTTAAGGACGTGCAGGAGGAGCCTTCCAGAGGGCTGTGGGGGAAACTGGCTGGCGGCGAGGCAGACGCGGGTGAGGGTCCCCACCCCACCCCAGCCCAGCTGCGGCGACGAGGAGCCTCTCCCTCCCTCTCTCCCTCCCTCCCCTCGCTCTCCCGCTCCGCACGGGCACCGCCACCCTCGCAGCCCGGGTGCCCGCCCGCTGCCCGCGGGCGCTAGCGGGACGGCGCGGGGCGGGCGCCGCTCCTCACCCGGTGCCCGCGGCGGCTCCCGGCGGGCTCCCCGCGCCCGCTCCGCCCGGCGCGGCCCCCGCGCGCCCCGCCCGCCGCCGCCACCGCTCGCGCTGCCCCTCACGGCCGTCGGGGCCGCGCGCGCCGCCGGCACCAGCGCACGTGACCCGGGCGGGAGGAGAGCGGGGGGGGGGGGGGGGCCGAGTTGCACTGCATCACGTGACTCGCCGGAGGGACGCGGGAGCGCGGAATGGGGGGGGGGGGGAGCCCCCCCTCCTTCTTGACCGTTCGCGCGCGCTCCGTCACGTGGGCGGCTCCTCGCTCCCCATTGGGCGCCGTGGGCGCGCCGCGCGCGTGACGCGGCCCCTGCTCCGCTATTCCCCCCCATTCCCCCCCCAGCCCAGCGCAGCCCGGCCCGGCCCGGCCCCGTGTGGGGCGGAGCGGAGCGCGGATGGCGGGGACAGGGCGGCTGGGAATGACCTCGGCATCATCCCGAGTCCAACCTCCGGCCCAGCGCCGCCGTGTCAACCAGGCCACGGCACTGAGTGCCACGCGCAGCCTTTCCTTACGCACCTCCAGGGACGGTGACTCCACCAGCTCCCAGGGCAGCCCATTCCAATGCCCTGTCACTTTCTGTGAAGAAATTCCCTGGCACAGCTTGAGGCTTTGTCCTGCCACTAAATCACCTGGGAGAAGAGGCCGACCCCCACCTGGCTCCACCCTCCTGTCCGGGAGCCGCAGGGATCGATTGTGTCCCCCCCCCGATTCGCCTTTTCTCCAGGCTGAGCGATCCCCTCAAGCCCGAGCTCCCTCAGACGCTATTCGTAATGCCTTGCTCCAAACCCTTCTCCGGAGCCCCTGCAGCCCCTCAGCGTGCTACCCTTCCTGGGCTGATGGCCCTGTCTGCCCCGCATCCTCTACCCGCGGCTCGGCCCGGCTCCCTGCCCCGCCTGGGGCTGCATCGCTGCTGGCTCTGCTGCAGCCTGCGGCCAGTAGGGCCTCAGCCCAGGTGGGTCCCAGAGACAGGGCTAAGGCTCTGCTGACACCGTCACTCAGCGACTTCTCTTCATTCAAAGTTATTTAGGCAGCCTATAAACCCCTGCTAGACCTTAGCATTGGCACGGTCTTGGCCTTTCGCTGTTCCAACACCTGCGCATCAAGTAGGCAGGATCCAGGAAAGGAAAGATTGGAAACCAGCATTCCCAAGAGAAGTCTTTTGTTAGCACAAAGTTATTACCAGGAAATGGCTTCCTTCTTTCTCAATTATTTTTTTTTTAGTTTTAGTTGGTTTTTGTTTTTTTTTTTTTTTTTTGTCTGACAGTGGGTCAGAAGGCAGGTGGGGGTTGCAGGGAGTGGAGAGCTAATGAATCTGAAACATAAAGCAGTAAAGTCAAGCCCACTGGAGGTATCAATCTCTTTTTGAGGGGGGTCAATTTAAGAAAAAGCTAAATTCAAAGAAGAAATTGTAAGAAAAGGAAAAGGGAGGGAAGGAGAGGAAAGGAGAAAGGAAAAGAAAAGGGGAAAGGAAATGAAAGAGAAAAGAAAAAAAGAGAGAAGAAAAGAAAAAAAATAAAAGAAAAATCAATTTTAGTAACCCAGGCATCACGTGTGGATGGGTTGCTCTGAGAGGAAATCAATGATGCTGGAGAAATTCTGCTCTGGAATACGAGGCAAGGAAAGCACAGTGGTAGGTCCAGGGTAGAAAGAGAATTTTCCTGCCAAGTTGCTGCTTGCTGTGTTGCCAGCATCAGGAAAATACTGCTGAATACGTTGTGGGAATTCTGGAGCAACAGAAAGAAAAGGCATAAATAAGATACATGGAAAAGTGTCATCAGTGCCTCCATGGGAGGCTCAAAAGAGCCAGAAAGGGAACATACACAACATTTGTTTTCATCTTGTGTTTGTGGCTTTGCAAAGGAGTTGTCTGTCAAGAACAGCTGCCTTTCCTGACATTGCTGGG
Organism: Melospiza georgiana; assembly: GCF_028018845.1. Lineage (NCBI taxonomy): Eukaryota > Metazoa > Chordata > Aves > Passeriformes > Passerellidae > Melospiza > Melospiza georgiana. The sequence continues at coordinate 54,587,004 of NC_080431.1, forward strand.
AAATGGTGCAAAGGTGGAGCTGCATAAACAAAGCTGTGATTTTAGTTCTGCAGGACAGCCCTGCTTAGTTACCATTTGCAGAAACCCAGTTGTTTTAACAAGCACCAGAACACAAGCTCCAAGCCAGGGGGGTTTTTTATTCACAGGGGTTTATTTTTCTTCTTGTTAGTTGTCACTAGTCAGTTTTCACACCAATCTTATCATTCAGTAAGTCCTTAAACAGCAGCTACAGGCAGTTTATATTGTGTCTGAGCTTTACAAGCAGCTGAAACAGCTACAGAAGTGCTCTGTGTGGAGCAGAAATAATTTTATTATCTTGAAAATAACTAGTTCCTGTTCTTTTTCTCTCAGTGTGGCTTTTTGCAAAAGCCAGCAATAACAAAAATCAACCTTCCTCTAACATTTCTTTTTCTATGAGGAAAAGGGTTATGAAACCTGATATCCGTCTTGGAAAAGTTATGACCGACTGGAAGCGGTATGAAAGCATTAAATAGGCCAACCAGGCAAAGCAATGCTACCCAGGGACAAGTTTTGTAGAACAAAAGGAATTGTTTCCCAAGACACCACGCAGGTAATGTGACCAGGTGCTGATCCCTCTCTCTGACACCAACAGCCTCAGCTTGCATCTCTTGGTAGCAGTAGCAGGTGACTGTGAAGGGCTTTCCTCAAGTGACCACAGTGGGGACACTAGAAATTCTAAATGAAGAATAGCTTGGCATGGAATTACACCCCCAAAGCTGATTCTGTAATTCCATTCCTAATGATGTGTTGTCAAACCTGGAGATCACAAAGGTGTGCACAGTCATAGATAAACCCGAATTTACAGGAATTTATGATCTTGTTAATTGTGGATTTAGATGCTTGTTCTGTATCTGAAGTTCTGTATCTGAAGCTTCACAAACAGTGAAGAGTTTTGATGGCAACTGTCAGTGACCTGTTAAAAGATATTAAAGGAAGAAAATTCTTCAAAGTGTTTCTTGGTTTTCTCCTCATTAAGCATCATTTTTTGTCATCAGTAGGTTTTCACTTAGGTTTTCACTCAGACGGTGGAGTCCTAGGATATAATGCCAGCTAAATCTGATGTGCAAACAATCTGGAGCTAAATGTGACCTGCATGGAGCTGACATCTCACTCCAGTTCTGTTCTGCAGTGCTCACCATCAGCTTCCTGAGGCACACAAAACAAACCTACAGCTGCTGTTCAGCAAAACCCGTTTCAAAGTGATCCACCTCCTAAAAGGGGAGGGCCTGCCCATAAATCAAAGCAGGAACTCTGACATCTGCTGTTTGGCAGCCGCTGATTCCACTGGAGGGAGGCTCTCCATTGAGAAATGTGTGGGAAAACATTGACACT